>NC_081406.1:304959433-305306933 GCF_030272615.1 Cryptomeria japonica | reverse complement strand
AGAGGTTTTTCAAGTAATCATTGAAAGTTTTGAAGGGTTAGCAGAAATCAATAGTCCTTCTTTCAATAAAAGGGCCATGAATTTATAATTGACAGCAAAGGTGAGAGCATGTGTTGTCACGGTTGACTGCAATTGTGATGAGCTTATTTTTTAGATGTTTCATCATTTTATTTTTCCTATCAGTGAAGATCATGTCAAATCCATTCATGTTTTCATGAGATTCTATAGTGTCATAAAACTGTGACCCTTGCAATTTGCAACCATATTACGGTCTTCACATTGGCGATTTGAATCCCTAAGCTTGTTTGAAGACCTGAGACTTTCTCAACCCCTAGAAACTATCTTGTTTTGCCCTCTGCACTACTTGAACTTGCTTCCTATCCTAAGACAAGGGTAGGACATGGGCGTGGTGCCCTTGTCTCCCCTAAGATAGGGATATGGTGCCCTTGTCCTTGCCCTATTTTGGGGCCCCCTCTATCTTATCTTTGCATTGGACATTGCTTAAAGCGGGAAAACTTTCCCTATGTCAGCTTGTGATAAAAAATTAGTCCATTAACCCTAATTGACAAGTATATAAGTCACATTTGCCCTCCCATTTGTTGGAGTTCAAGAAGAGATAGTTGGATAAGCGAAGAGTGGGCATAAGTTCAAGCAATCAAGAATTCCTTTTTAGCACTGAGCATTTTCAAGTCTCCCTTCAAGGCTAGGTGTTGCATTCAAGTCAAGGATTCAACCATTGAAGAGGAGATCCCTTTCAAGATTCAGTTCAATACAAGCATATCTACTTACATTCTATCTACAACCTCCCTTGAGGTGACTTACATTTCAGTCTTTCATTTACATTTACTTGCAAGTACTTTCTTTCATCATTTGGTTAATTCCAAAATTGGGGTTTGACCTAAAGGCAAACCCCCAATCCCAACCCTTTTTCCTCTCTTTCTATGTGTAGGCTGTAGGTGTGCAATTGTGTTTGTTGATTTGGACTCCATTTGCAGAGGCGCAAAAAGCCTTTTCATTTCGCGGATTTTTCGAAGGACCATGGACACTTTCAACACAGTCCTGACAACTTTTCCTCAAATCCTCGGGACAGATTCTTCTCAACATATTATAACCTGATCCAGGTGCATAACTTCATCTCACGCTTCTATCTCGAGTTATAATCAGTTCTTTGCTACTTTTACACTTAACATAATTTAATCATTTTCCATTCTAAAAGAGGGATTATCTTATCATTTCTATCCCATTATCAATTCATTTAGCATTCAATCTCTGCTCTAAGAGATTGGATCTAGTGAATTCCCCCCTCTTTTAAATGTAATGTGAATAAGGTGTTTGAAGGGAAATCCACAATGAAACTTTCATCTCTCCTCAGAGGGAAGAAATGCTTTCCTCTTGATCTCTCCATCGTTCACCCTTTTTCACCATTACATTTTGGTGAACCCGACGTCTTACATGCTTTATTTTTAAAATAATTGCATATTTTTCATTTACAAGTTTAATTTTTATGCAAACTTAGTGGTTGATTAATTCAAAAGCCTAGTTTTTAAAATTGAAATTGAACTTGTGTTTTGCAAAAATTGCTATCCATTGTCTTAGATCTGAAAACTATTTTGTTTGTCAAATTCAATTTCTTCATTGTCTTGTTCAATTTGCAAATCAAATTCACAAAATAAAGAGGTTAATTGTCAAAACCCTAATTTTTTAATCATCTTGAAATTGTGCAAAAATTGAATTTCCATTTCATTTTCAGATTTGTGATAGTTTTCAGACTTCTCTTATGTCCTTAAATTCAAAATTTCAATTTCCCTCTTTTTCAAAATTCAAAATTTTAAAAATTAAGTGGTTAGGTCCTAAAACCCTAATTTTCAAATTTAATTGGATTTTGTGCAAATTTAAATCAATTTCAGTTTTCTAAACATTTTTCAAGGTGTCCCTATCCATTAGGTTTGACCCTTTTCAAATTTTCAATTCAATTCCTCATTTTTTTCAAAACTCTAATAGGGTCCTATTTTTCCATTCAAACCTTCATTTCGCCTATCTAGAGATCATTAAATTCACCAATTTTTTAGGGTTCACTTTAAAATCATCGTAACTTTCATCCCTAAAAATTTTGAAAACAGTTGGTCCCTGGCTTTTTTCCCGAAATTTTGGGAGACGGTTATGACTGTATTTAGTAGCTTAAATCTAGAAAATTGGCTATTTTTGTCAATTTTTGATCCCTCTAAAATAAAAAATACCTTCATATTTCAAGAATTTATTTAAAATTAAGTGGTTAATTATAACCTGCCTTGATTTTAAAAATTCTAATTTTAATCAATTTTAAAATTAAGTGGTATCCCATTGGCCCTAATTTTAAAATATAGTTTCCTTTCATTTATCATCAAAATTATTTTTGAAAATTATGTCATTTTCTTCTTCCAACAAAGTCAAATTGTTTAATCATTATTTTTAAAATTTTGCATTATTCAATTTTTGTGCACTTTGTTCCTATTATTCAAAATTCAAATTTAAAATTTCCAATTTTCCCTCTATTGCATGAGTTTCACCACTATTAGTCCTGCCTACACTATTCCCGTTAGACAAAGCATTAGAATTAAGGCTTCCCAAGGTTTAATTACCGAGGAGATGGAGCATAATTTTGGTGACTTCTTTAATGAGAATCATGCTAATTCTTACCATCCTAATCATGTCCCTATCTATCCAATTGATGAATCCCATGATGAACACGAAGAAGATTTTACTAGAGCTCCCATAGATCAACTTTCAAAATTGGACAATCAATTTGATAACTTCCAACAATGGATGTCCCAAGAATACCCTTATAGTGAAGCTCTTCCATTAATTGAAGGACTTAAACGCATGATTCAAAGTGATAAGAATGGAATTGATATATTGTGTGGCATTGTTCATATTGTTGATTCCAATGTCGTGCCTATCAAGAGTTGTACTGCGAAATTAGATTATTCACAGCCTTCAAATCAAATCAATCATTCTATTCATTTGTCTACTCCAATGGCTAGTGTAGATACCTAAAAATGTCTCATTGATCATGTACTAATTATTCATATAATTGATTAAATAATTCTTTAATTATTTAATTAAGTTAATTAATCTTATTCTTCTAATTTCATATTTCCTCATCATCTTACTAGTTATTTCAATTCTATTATCATTTAATCATTTTAACCATTTTCTAATGTTAATTAAATATTTATTATGTAATTAATTCTGATTAATTTCCCAATTTAAATAATCTTTATTATTTAAATAAATTAACTTTCAATTTATATCTCTAATCATCTAATCATTAACCCTTTTCTAAATATTAATTACATACTTATTATTTAATTAATTATGATTTAATT
Organism: Cryptomeria japonica; assembly: GCF_030272615.1. Lineage (NCBI taxonomy): Eukaryota > Viridiplantae > Streptophyta > Pinopsida > Cupressales > Cupressaceae > Cryptomeria > Cryptomeria japonica. Next base: position 305,303,568 of record NC_081406.1, on the reverse strand, counting down.
CCTTTAGTTCAAATAATCTTTATTATTTAATTAAAGTCCATTTCTAAATAATTAAATAGTTTCTGTAAATCATTTAATTAACTAATTAATTCTCCATTTCCAAATCCCCAAATTCTAATTTCATTTAATTTCATTAAATCTTCAAATTCTTCTAATTCAAATTCAAATTCAAATTCTTCTAATTTCTTCCAATTTCAAATACATGTGCATGATTTCAAAAATCAAATTGAAAATCAAAGTCAAATTCTAAATATATTCAAATACTAAATTGAATTTAAAATAAATTCAATATATGAATTAAATCTCATGCAAAAATCAAATTGAAAATCAAAGTCAAGTTCTAAATATATTCAAATACTAATTTAAAATAAATTCAATATTTGAATTAAATCTCATGCAAAGATTAAATTGAAAATCAAAGTTAAAGTGCAAGCACATGCTAAATTAATTAATTCAATCAATCAATTAATTAATTCAATTATCTCTCCAATCTCTATTTCCATCTTCTAGTTAGCTTTTTCTAAACAAAGCTTTCTTTGTCATCCCCCTTTTTCATCTTTCAGTCAGCTTTTTCTCAATCAGCTAACTCAATTAATATATTCAATCTATTTTGTTTCACCTCCAAATCAGTAGTTCAACTATCAATCAGCATGTGAGCTCACTTGAGTTCCACCTCTTGATCAATCTGTTCCACCTTTCAATCAATCATCTCCAATAATTTATAAATTGAGCATTCAATCTCCATTTTCAGCAATCACGAACTTTGAATCTTTGTGTCATTTTCAGGTTGCCAGCGTGATATCTGAGAGCCATCATACCACAAAGAGGAGAAGAACAATGGAAGTCATATGCAATCATGGAATAGGGAGTTTGGATTAATATGTTTTACATTCCTATTTCTAATTGCATTATTTCAGTGGTTTATGTTTGGATTGCTTAGATAGTTAAGGGATTCGTGATTTTCCTTATTTCCTATTTAGCAATGATGAATTTGAGCATAACACATTTTGGTGAACCCGACGTGAACAATAGCTAATTAACCTTCTGTATTTTCTATGTGATTTTTGCAGATCGTACGGATTTTTTCCTTTTTTGCAGGTTTTGCATGGATTTCAAAGCAAATCTCATCGTCACGCAATTGCATTTGCATCGTCATGTAATCACATAGACAGGGTTACGCAATCAAGCAGATAGGGTTATGCATTCATGTAGAACCCATCACGCAAAAGCCCTTACAAGATTACACAATCGCCTATACAAGATCACGCAATCGCTCTGATATTATCACGCATTCGTTAGGGATATTGTTGTTCTGTTGATTTTGTCCTTATTTGTTTTCTGTTCTCGGTTCTGTGTAATTCTGCATGAAATTGGGTAAATATGGAAATGGTTTATTTTTATTGCATGTTTGATTATGACATTTTAAGGAACGTAAGGTACAATTCAGAATTTCAGGTGCCAAGAGGACAAAGGAGCAAATAAGACAAATCAAACGCTATCAGCGAATCCTCACAACAGAAAAGAATATATAAGATCTAGAAGACCAACCAGCCATCGACATATACAATATCTTAGTTCTCTCATATCGGGTGAAATATGGTTTGATTAATATTGAATGGATGATGAGAGACCTTGCTAGAGCATCACAATCTGTTTTGCAGGTTTCATGAGCAAATCCATAAGCCACAGGCCAGTTTTGAAATAGACTCAAATGAGTGGGAATGGGATTTTTATTAAGAGGAACTTTTGACATTGATATAGATGTGGTTCATACCTATACACCAATACTTTGTGAAGGAGAAGGCTCGGGGTCTCGATCATTTGAATTTGGACCACAACATATCTATGATGCTAGTAAGGACGAGTAGATTTGATACAAGACATGCAATCCCAAGGAGAGTATGATCATAGGCCTTGATCTTATTGACAACCTTGAAAATGTTTCTATCATGACTCTTACATCATCAGACCTTAATCCACCTAATGATTCCTTACCCCTCGTACATACTGAACTCATAAACTAGGAAAAAACTGAACAACTCACTATACCTTCCTTCCTAGATGATGACACTATTGTCCATTACCTCTATTTAGTAAACCCTAAAAAATGCTCCACCAACAAAACTTGTAACGATATCTTAAACCAGGGGAGTGCCAAGTCTTTTAGTCACAAAACAAATAAAACACAAAAATGATCTAATGGTGAAAACCATCTAATGTCAGTATTAGATCACAAAAAAAGTTAAAAAAAAGGATGTATCCAATGGTGAAAACCTCTTTGAGGCACTGACAGATGAAATACTTGACACTCTTCATGAGCACTATAAGGAGAGATCACCAATATTGATTGAGCCAACACAATAAATAAATATTGACACTACAAAAACAACAAAGACTTTACATCTGGTTGCATCCTTAACAAATCAAGAGAAACCAAGTTTCACAAGGTTTTAAAAAAAAAACCAAATTAACCTATCCTAGTAATGTGCAAATATGCCGGGAGGAAATCCAGATTTAATCATGCACCATTTATCCATAACTCTAGGAGCTAAGCCTATCAAACAGAAGCTAAGTAAAATGAATCCGCATGTCTGCTAGTCAAAGCAAAAGTAAAGAAACTATTGGATGTCGATTTTATCTGACTAATTGACTATACAGAGTGGATCTCTAACATAGTACCTATTTCAAAACCTGCCAAAAGTATCAAGATATGCACTGACTTCAGAGATCCAAACAAGGATTTCCCTAAGGATGATTTTCCTTTACCCAACATCGACCCAATTGTAGATTTAACAACAAGATATGTCATGTTATCACGCATGGATGGTTTCTCAGGCTATAATCAAATAAAAATAGCACTAGAAGACCAAGATAAAACAACATTTACATGTCCATGGGGTACCTACTACTCGAATGCCATGCCTTTTGGCTTAAACAATGCAGGAGCGACTTATTAACGAGAAATGACCACAATCTTTCATGATATGATGCACACATTTATGGAAGACTATGTAGATGACCTATTAGCTAAATCATTTACAAGGGAAGGACGTCTGGAGATTCTTGACAAAATATTTCAGAGGCTAGAACAATTCAATGTGAGACTAAACCCAAAAAAGTGTATCTTCAGTGTAACACTCGGCAAACTATTGGGACACATAGTATCAGAAAAGGGCATCGAGGTGGATCCCGCAGAAGTACAAGAAGTCATGGAGATGCAACCTCCTAGAAATATCAATCAGCTAAGATCTCTACAGGGACAACTAAAATCCATCAAAAGATTCATCGCTCAACTAGCTGACAAGTGCCTCCCTTTTACCAACCTACTCCACAAGAATGTTCCTTTCAGATGGTAGGACAGATGTGCAGAATCATTATACCAATTAAAGCAATGCCTAATGAATCCACCTATATTGGTTCCCCCAATAGTAGACAAACCTCTACTTCTCTACATATCAGCCATGAAGGTATCTTTAGGAGCTTTATTAGCACAAGAAGATTCAACAGGAAAAGAAAGAGCGATCTTTTACGTCAACAAAACATTGAAAGGATATGAGCTCAACTATATCTTTATTGAAAAAGTTTGTTTAGCTGTGATGTTCACTTCCCAAAAGTTTTGACACTATATGCTAGCTCACACAATCAAGATAATAGAAAAAATAGACCCATTGAAGTATCTACTCAGAAAAGATTATTTAATAGGAAGACTAGCTAAATGGGGGATGATTTTGAGTGAGTTTGACATTTAGTACACAGATAGAAGAGAAATCAAAGGTCAAGCTATAGCAGATTAGTTGGTAGATTCCCCATTACAATACAATCATCCAATGCATGTTGAACTTCTAGACACAGATGTCTTAGCCATCACAACACAATCATGATTTTTGTACTTTGATGGATCATACACATAGCATGGATCAAGTGCTGACATCTTATTTGTCACTCCACAAGGACATACCATCCCAAGATCTTACATGTTAATGTTCCCTTGTAGAAATAACATAGTTGAGTATGAAGCCCTGGTTACAGGAATCAAAGTGGTAGTAGAATGGAAGATCATAGAATTATAACTCTTTGGAGACTCCCTATTGGACATCAATCAGGTCAGTAATGACTATCAAACAGAGGATGGAAAGATGATGCCATACAAAATGATGGTGGACAACTTCAAGAAATAATTTGTGGATATCAAATTCAAGTAAATCCCTAGGATGGATAAAAAAGTTGTAGATGCCATGGAAAGAATTGCCACACTCCTACAAATACAAGAAAAATAGAATTGTTATGAGTTCCTGGTGGAGCATTTGTTTTCCCCTACCTATGACAAACCTGAATCCCAATTCATATGCCACCTAGTCGGTTCTGACTCACCACTCTATAGAAAGATCTATGCCTACCTAAAAGATACTATCCTTCTACTAGATCTATCTAGAAACTAGAAACACAACTTTATATGTCAAGCAACCCATTATACCCTAACTGTTGATACACTTTATAGATGAGGTCTCGATGGTACTCTCCTTCGGTGGCTTGATCATAATGAATCTAAAACTACCTTACAAGAAATTCATGAAGGTATTTGTGGAACACATTCAAGTGGTCCTACTCTAGCCAAGAAACTTCTAAGGATGGGGTATTATTGGTTGACCATGGAAAAGGAATCCTACCAATTTGCTAGAAAATGCCCGAAATGACAAATCCATGGCAATCTTATACATGCACCGACATAGGAGCTGCAACCATTCACTACATCATGGCCTTTCTGTTAGTGTGGACTTGACCTTGTGGGTAAGATTCATCCCTTCTCATCCAATGGGCACAATTTCATAATCACAACCACTGAGTATTTTACAAAATGGATTGAAGGTGTTCCATTGACCACTATTACTGGTAAGCAAATATCTTCCTGTATCTTGAACTATCTCATTTGTCGTTATGGCATCCCCAAATCCATTATCATTGATAATGGTAGACCCTTGAAAAATTAAGAAGTGTTAGAACTTTGTGAAAGAGTCCATATCCAGCATCGCTTCTCCACACCTTATTATCCTCGGGGGAATGACCAAACAAAGGCTTCAAACGAAACCATTTTAAAAATCCTAAAGAAAACAATGAACGATGCTGGTCGTGATTGGCATATTCAGTTGAATCCCGCTTTATGGGCATATCGCACTAGAATCCGCACACCTACAAGACCCACACCATACTCACTTGTATATGGATCAAAATCTATTCTACCCATTAAGGTCGAAATACCATCACTCAAAGTATCATTGAAAGGACTCATTCTAGATGAGAAATATAGGGTAAACCGATTGGAAGAATTAGAATTGTTGGATAAACGTCATCAACATGATTTTGATCACCTCAAAGCATACTAGAAATACATGTGTAGGAGCTATAACCATAGAGTAAAACCAAGGTCATTTCAAATTGGTGACTTGGTACTAAAGGAAAATCCCCTCAATCAACAAGATCGAGAAAAGAAAGGCAAGTTTGAACCAAACTGGCTAGGTCCTTTCATCATCATATTAGCCTATGGATCAGGGGAATATCAGATATCTACTTTTGAAGGAGACTTGTTGGATGAGCCTATAAAAAAAATACGTCTCAATAATTTTTACACCTTAGTCATCCAATGCACGGAAAAAAAAATCAAGAAAAATACAAAAAAATCATAAAAATAAAAAAAGTGAAATAAAAGCAAGTGGTGAAAACCTAGCAATGGGTGTTATTTGTGATATATTGGCTCTTCTATATATTAGTACATATATCATACCTATTTACATCCATCTCATCTAGGCCATCGACAAGCATACGCAACTAGCAAAGCTCTTTAACGCAATACAAACTTGGACACACTTAGCATAGTCACTATCCTTATCTACAACATTTTATCTATACAAAATCTCACCATGGCTTGGTAATCAGTGTATATATCCATATCAATAGTTGTATCCAACATTGGGGGCAAGATATTGACCTCGCTGGGGGAAATTCACCTTTTTGGGTTTAAACAAACAATAACTGCGCAAACGAAGACATATCTTGCAAAAAAAAGATAATAAAACTCAATGATGAATATCAAAACATTTGAATCCAAATTCATTGAATGATTATATACACATTTCAAACCAATCATCTACCTCGACTTCAGGATTGGTAGAAAGAACCACGATGGATGATATATTCTGAATCATGGTTTGATTACTTTAGCATGGGATTTGATTGTTTGTATCTTTATTTTTGGTTGTCAAATCTCTGAAGCAACTCAAGGATAGATTGAACTAGAGAAGGAAGGAAGGATTCTGGTATTTTTTGTCTGCTATATGTGAGTGGATAATTTGTACTATGCCAATTATTTGCATGACATGATTGGAAACGTATCATTCAAGACATTTCGGATTGCTATATACAAATGATTCACTCTTTCCTATTTTTACGTAAATAACACTTAGGTCATCTTAGTTTAATTATACCTCGATGCTTGTGTCATTTTGCAATATCAAAATCCATGTAAGTGGTACTAAGGTCATCATGGTTCAATTATACCACTGATGTTTGTACTAACTTCTAAAATTTCAAAAGCTCAATGATGACAAAAAGAGCATGAACAATTGGCTAATAGAATGACAACATTGCATAAATAGATTGCACAACCACATTAGATTTCATATCAATTACATTCAATTTCATTAATGTGTAGTTGCATTATCATCATAGTACCATTTCATTTAGTTGCACAATTACATCATTTTTCATTTAAATGGGATATCAAAATCATCATCATCGGTATCCTTAGTATATACAATTGCATTTATTTATCAATTAGTTGCATTTATCATTATCATCATATCAAAAGCATAATCATGAAAGATAACACATCATAATATAGGCATATATCACCTTCAAAACATATAGAATCCATCACCATATATACAACACCATTTGCATCCATAACCATAGAATCATATAGACATGCACATAAAACATCTAAAATTATTTATAAAATCATCATCTTCATGTATCAGCATATACATCAAACAGTACATCATCATACATATAGCAAGAAGACCATGTAATATCATCATAAAATTAGTCACAACATCATATGCATTCATGAACAGTAATCATCACATTTAGACATCTGTAAGCATATAAATAAAATCATGACATCCATAAGCATCATCATCTAAAAACACATCATCATGTAAAAACATCACATGTGGAACCAAGGAAAATTGTTGTCGCATCTCATATAAATCTCAAATAAAGGTCAACTATACAAATGATACCATGTATGTATATAAGATATATCAAAAAGAATGATCTATATCATAAATCATATAATTATACCACCTTTGGACTATTGTATTAAGGATCAACACCCTTAAAAAATAACACCCTTATTTAATTATACTAAAATAAAGAACAATCTAATTAATTTGGTTAATTAATTATCACCACCAAATGTCCCTACCCTAGGATCTCTACCAAGTGGGTCCCATCGTAATGGGCATGTCACACCCCTACTCTCAATCCTAGTGTGATTGTGTCTTGATCTAGTGGTGGCCACAACTATGTAGCTTGGTGCTCTTTGCTCTCAAGGGACCAGATCCTCATATAATTGCTTGTAGTACTTGGCCTCTTTGGCCGAGTACTAGAACTCTCTCAAGGTATCTTTGAGCAGGGCTCCTATGACTACTCTATCTAAACTATTGGCCAAGGCCTCTGATCGACCCTACCTCTCTAATATAGTATCCCTCTCTATCTATAGTTGGGAAACTTGTCTCTATTGTGCTACAATATGTCTTTGTTGTTGTACCACATGTGCTTGTAGCTACTACACAAATATATGTAATGCCCCGATCTATGCATCCTATGATGTGAGGGCACCCGAATCTGAATAGGAGCCTAAGAAGAGGTACTTGCTGCCCCTATTTGTATAACTAGTAGAGGGATGATCTTTGATCTCCTCCTCTATACTACTCTCCCTGTATCCCGATTAACCCTAGCAACAACAATGCCACCACCCCCACCCCCACCCTCCTCCTCCTCCTCCTCATCATCTCCCTCATCATCATCCTTGCACCTCTATCCTCCATGGCCTTGTGGTCTATCCTCATCCTCATCATCATCACCAAAGTCTGGCACAGGCTCAATTGGATCAAACAACCATGGTACTACGTGTGATATCCAAAACTATGAATACTCTATTGTCATACCAATATCAATAACCCCCACAACATAATCCCAAGTATATGCACCCAGGCTAAGATACTCTATCACAACTACATCCCTCAAGATGGTAGGACCCCATTCTGGCACATCCCGTTGGCGACGAGCGTATAAACAGGCACCTTGTGGTATACTTTATTGTCGATATACCGGACTGTGTAAGAACCTCTCAATAATAAAAGGTGTCTGACTGATCAAATATTGTGAAGAAAAAGCATAGGGTATCTCTCGTGCATCCTCAGGATAGGCCTCACAATCTAGATACAACCTCCAGATGACCATATCCAAATCATCTTATACAATACTCTAGTTTTTCCAACTTATACTAGACAACTATACCTGTATAACCATATGCATAAGGGCGACTGACTGGTCTATCTCTATCTTCTAACAGTCTAGTAATCTTTATGTTCTTCTAGGCCCACATTTGTAACAATGTAACCCCTATTGATAAACTTGTGTATCCTTGATACACCACCAAATGGAGCTCTTTATATAGATGAGCTAGCATGCATGACCCCCAAGAAAATCTCTTGCCCTCTGTCACCATGTCCTCAAGAACTAACCCCCATCCTACTACCTGTACCTTCAACCTATGGTCAGGACATAAGAATCCTCCAACAAAACCTGCAATGATAGAAGGCAATGATGCATAACTATCAAATATCTCCTACTAGGCGATCTCGTACTCACTAATGTGCTCATCCTGGAACACTCATCATAGAGCCTCGATGCTTCCCTCCTCAGTATACTAATACAATATAAAATATTTGACAACAGGGATCCACAATTACTTGTACACATCCCCAGGTGTCACCGTCATCTCCCTCATCACCATATGGATGGTGTTGTCTCGCTATGCCACCACTCTGCCAATGCTATCAATAGACCCTGATTAATCATATATCAGGGCATCTCAAGAAGAGAGGATAATCCACACCTCTTGATGATATCTCTATTAGCCTATGACAACTAAGGAATCAGTCTCCATATCTTTGATAATCGCTCCTGAAACTGAAGGACACCTAACCTCTCTTGCACATTGAAACCATATCAAGTCACATCATATCAACCATCAATCATAAATCAAATCTAATCTATCAATTTTATCCAATCAATCAACAACATATCCTACATTTCAATCACATCAAAGTGATAAAATAGTACAATATCATAATCCAATAATCAAATCTCACTCCAATACCATATCAAAATCAAAAAGCACCATATCAAGATCCAATAGATCCATATCAAAAATTTATCAAAATTTAATTAAAAATTAATAAAAAATAAATCATCGATCAAATCAAATCTATGAATCAAGATCATCTCAATCACATCAAAGAAATCAAAGCACGTGATATTAGCATCAAACAATCACTCCTCAAGATTACACTCATAATGAAAAATATAACTATATCTGAACCATATCGAGCTCAAATCCATATCAAGATCAAAGAGAACCATATCAAACTCCATCTCAAAAATCAAACTATCAAGCAATCCATATCAAAGACCCATATCGTGACCCATATTAAGCAATAAAATTAAGAACCCATACGGTGACACATATCAGGAAATCAGATTATTCAAACCCATATCGACATTAATCCGGTCTACACAAATCATATCCAAGTTCATCCAAATCAAAAATCAATCCCATGAAGCAAATTTTCATCTTAAAACTTGGACGCACTAAAACAAATCTCAAATGCCATAAGATGCCACTTATGCGCTAGCAAATTCAATAAATGTGCTAAAGTTTCAAGCAAAAGCACTAAAACACATCTAGGCGCTAATCTACAACACTAACGCGCTAACCCGATGATCATTTGCACTAAACAACAGAGCAAATGTGCTTATTTGAGCCTATGCACTAAAATAAGCTACACATGCGCTACCCTATCAAGAATATGCACCAGACCCATCCCCTAGTATACCTATGTGCTAAAAACTCAATCCTACATGCTAAAATGTAAAAAATATGGGCTAAAGACTAAAAAACGTGACAAAAATGATCAAAATTTGTACAAAAAGGCATGGATTTTGATCACTTACTGGTGGTCCATCTGTGGTGGGTCACTGGTACCGCCTAACACGCTCAAATTGGTGAGTGTGGTATGGGATAGACATCTTCTTGTTAGAGGTCAAATTCACCAATCGCAAGAAGAGAAGTGTGCAAATGAATCTTTTTTTTTTCACTTTTTACCTTTTTAATGGGGTCAAAAGGGAGGGTTAATAAGTGGGAATATTTTTTTTCCACTTTTTCATAATTATTAACCTAACCAACATCACATTTTTTTTGAGAAATGAATCCATTTGCGAATTTTTAACAATTTCAACATTGTCAACATTTTCAATAAAATTAAAAAAAATTGAATTTTTTCAAAAAATCAACACAATCCCAATTCATCTCCCAAGGGGGCATCATCACATTAGCATCACATCAAATCAGCGTTTGGGGCAAAAATGAAAGTTGTTTATCAATATCAAGCAATTTTTCTTTGAACTAACGTGCACACATACATCACTTCAAAGAGGGGCAAAATGTAGACATATAAATCTGACCATTTGATTAAATGAATATTCAATGTTTATTTAATCCATTAAATTAATTCCTCTATTAATTAAATCATCTTTAATTAATCCCCCCCACATTCTTCTATTGATTAAATAAATTATTCAATTTATTTGATTGACCACATTCTAACCTTTAAATTAAATAAATCATTTTTTAATTAAATCCCCATATCCTATTTAATTAAATTTACATTTAATTAAAATCTTTATCCTATTTAAATAAATCAAATTTATTTAAAAATCCTTCCAATGCAAGTTGTAACCACTTTTTGAAATAAATAATTTTATTTCAAAATTAAATCCAAAAATATCCTCCCACTTGCATCCTCCTAACAAATCCACTTGTATATCTAATCCCCCTTCTAAATTCTTCTAAACCATCTTAATTAGCCTAATTGCCTCTTAAACATTTGCACATTCCTTAAGAGAGGGTCACTTCTCAAAAATATCCAAAGTCTTCATAAACCATTAAAGGCTTTATGTCTTCAACAAGCTAACCTCCAAAGTCTTCAATAACCATTAACGGTTAACTCAAACTTGACCCTTGGTTAGAGACTTTCTCTCTAACTTAACCCTTCTTTAACCCATGGGTCTCTTCAAGCATTCATTTCTTTGATCATGGTTAACCATTAACTCTTGCACAAGAGTTTATCCTTTGGAGAAAGGGATTATCCAATAACTCAACCCTAACCTTACCCCCTAGGGTGACCACCAAGTCTCCTTGAGCATTTAATGCCTCTTCTCTCTCCTCTCAAGACATCTCATATTGACAATTGTCACCATTTCATTGGTGAAAATTATAAACATGGACAAAAGATCATTCAATCCTATCCCTTTGTTAAGATTACTCAATCTTAACCATCCAATAGCCCATTTCTTCTATAAATAGACCTCATTTCTCTCATTATTCATATCCAAGTTTCATGCATCCAGATTGTAATCTACTTTCATCAAGCATTTGCCTCTCTTTGATAATTAACATTTTAATCATTTAGGGGCATATTAACATAGCAATTTAATCATGAATCATGTTAGCATAGCTTGTTAGTTTCTTTATCATATCATTATCTTCATCATAGAATAACTAATCATATATGAGTAAGCTTATCATATCATATAGATCTTAGGTGCATCTTCCATATAGATCATTTTCATCCATTATCACGTGTTCTTGGAGTTGTCATTCCAAAAGTTAGTTGCTCAATAATCTGAGAGCAACCATTGACTTGAAGAATCTTGTGATATAGAGAACAATGAGACACACCTTGGAGGATTAGTTTGTTTAATTAGTTTAAGCTTATTTAGTCTTTATATCCAAAAGTTTCATTGGTATGTTAGTTTCTTGTTTTCAAATTGATTGACTAATTACACTAAAACCTTGCATACAAACATAAGTTTCTATTTTTACTATAATTTAAATATACATAGAAAAGAGGCAAGAAAATCACTAATTATGACTTGTATTTTATAGCATATTATTGTGGTAGAACATTTATTTAAAGATATAACATTATATGTGGGAACCTTACCAATTTTTCCAAGCTTCTACTAGCTCACATTATTTGAATTCACTTTTCCCCAAGAGGCTCTACTATACTCTTTGGTGTCTGATATTTCATAAAAAAATTCATATAGAAGACTCATAGGTAGGTATAGGATCTTTTAGGAATAATAAAGGATGAGACACAACTTGTGCCCATCTTATTAATGGTGCATGTCCTTTATTCATTTTTTGTTAGTTTAGGTTTAATGTCTTTGAAGTGTCTACTGAAAGCAATGGTAGACATATATAATAATGGTTACCTTATAAATCTACCATCTAATTCATAATGACTAATCACATAGCCAAGGCAAACTTGTTTTTCTATTTAAACTTAGATTCATCATTGGAACTATTATGGTTGCATGTTAGATACTCTTGTCTTCCTTCATTTCAAGTGTCTTGACCAATGGATGACTATCATATATATTGCCAAGTAGGAGATAATAGGTTTTAGAATTTAGTGATGATGTAAATGTACAACAATGAGTCAAAATTTTGGCTTGTGGTTAATGAGATACTAAGACTAATTATCTACTTGCTAATAGAACAACACCATATGTGCACTACTTTCTCATAGTATTTCATTTCTTAATAACTGGATATGTGTGGGCCTATATGGAGTACATAAATATTGATGATTTAGTGCATTATTTACCAATAGGAGTTGTAAATAAAAGATTGTTTATTCAAGAAGTGGTCACTACCTAGTGAAAAGAAGCCCTGTAGCTAAAAATATTACAAATCTATAATATATAATCAATACACAACTGGAAAAATGATTATGCATTAAAAATGATACCTTATTGAGGGTAGTTCACAAAAACTTAAAGACACTTAGAATTGATAAACCTTGAAGTTGTGACCTAAATAATAATTCAACGAGCAAAAACATAATATAATAGAGAAAACCATGAAATGCAGATATTTCAAACAATTAATCTCTAAGGTTTTTCCCAATTACTACTTATAAAATAGGGAGGAACATATGCATGTAATTTTTTTGATACCATACTATACTTCCTGACCTCATAACCAAGAAAGATTACAACAATGACTCATGCTTGAGGATGTATGCTTCCTATAATTGAGTAAGAAACTAGGAAAATTTAGGGAGAGAAAACTATAAGTGGGAAACATAAACAACTAGGCTTGAAATATTTCTTATACACATTTAACCATGAGCATAAGAATAGTCATAGCTATATAAGAAAAAATAAAAGATTTTTATAATACATTTATACTAAGTTGTAGAATGATATTCAAGAAAGATGATTATTTAAAGTTTTTGCATAGACAAGAAGCTCTAGTAATTCTCATACCAAAATCCTTAGATAAAAAGGTTTTGACTTCAAAGAAGTTTTTAGTGACATAGACCCCTTATTAAATAACTCAAAATTTTAAATTCTTACCATTTATTCTAATCTAGCATTCCACATTAAAACAAAATCACCCCATTATAAATTTCTATCCTTTTTTTCTTTCAATTGAATAAAAAATGACCTTCTTCTACATTCAAATATTTTAAACATTTATCTCTCTTCTCCAACCAACAATTTTAGTTAACTAATTAAATTTATGGGTCATGAAGTTGAAATTATCATAACCTATTTGCTAGGTAAAATTGTACACAAGGAGCTTAAGATTCATTGTCATAATTAAATCAAGTCCATACACAAGCTCAATTAGGGATTATGTATTTCTTGGAAGTCATTCTATCTACCCATACTAAAATATTTAGTTTTTAATCCTACCTCTTATTAGTTTATTCCAAGGTCATTTTGATAATCTTCATTCATTTTTGTTACTATACCTATCTTTATCATGTTCCCCTAAGGATGATAAGATAATGAATTATTAAAATTTATATCATACTTGTTAGATAAGTTGATAAAATATCCAACTTTAAAACATATGGAATTATTTAAAATTATTATTAGTCAGATGCCAAATTGTTCATGATTATGTTTCCCATTTAATAAATTTTGTGACAACCTTTGTAATATCATTATTTATAAGGATGGATTCTACCAACATTATAAAGTAATCAATTGCCACTAGGATTTATTTATTAAACATGTGTATTACTCCACAATAAATTCAATACCCTATTATTATAAAGGTGATTATACACTCAAGGTTGTTAGTTGTAATATACCTACATATTAACTTTTTGAAAATATTTGATAGGTGTCCCATCTTCCAAACATCTTCATTATATTAGTGAATAGAGTAGGTCAAGAGTATATTTCCTTCAAAATCTTATACATAACTATTCTTGCCTAAAAGTTTCCCCCACAATCACCTTGTCGTCACTTTGATGCCACCTTATTTTGTTCTTCTCCAATCAAACATCTAAGTTGTATCCCCTCTAGGTTCTTTCACATGAGGACATTTTCAAGAATCAAGTATTTGTGAGATTTCATTTTTAGTTTTTTAATTTTCTTGTCATCATTCAAATCAGGTGGACAAACCATGTAAACTAGATAATATAATATATTTTGGGTAAGTGCACAAATTTGTGGTACCAAAAAGGTGCCACTTTTTATCTTTTCATAAAAAAATGATCATTGGCATGAAAAGGTCGTTCAAACCTTTGAGTTGGATGCCCAAGGAAAATCCAGCCCAAAGGATTGGTATTCTCCAATGCAAACCATTTGGCGAGCACCAAATATGATGCTTGCCAACTTCAAAATTTTAAATGTTCACATTTAGTGAGCGCTAAATTTAGTGCTCACCAAATCTGAAAAGTGATTTTTTTGCATTTAGCATGCGCCAAATGTTCTGCATTGTCAAATTTTAAGCTTTTGTGAATATGCAAATTTTCCAATTTGGGAATAAGTTATACCCATCCTCGAAGGAGAATATGCACATGACTCTCTCACTTCTCCCTCCCCTATATAGATATATCCCACCCTCTCTACCATTCATTCCCTCCTTAATCCCATTTTTATCCTTGACTCCCTCCCTCTCTCTTCTCTCTCACTCTCTTATTATTTATCTCTCCTCCCTCTCCATTATCTTGGTCACTACCTATCTCTTATATCCTCTCTCTCTCTCTCTCCCCATATCTAGGGTTCTCCCTCCTTCCCTATTCACCTCACTACTTCTCCCTCCATATATTATTACACACCTCTCTCTCCCCCTCTCGGTTTCTCACCTATCTAATTGTCCACCCTCTAGTTCTCTCCCTCCCTCTCCACCTTTCTCTCCCTCCCCCTTATCCCTATCCATTTATTAACTCTCTCCCTCTTTTCTTTCTCTCTCCAAACCTATCTATCTCCTCCTTCCCTAGGTATCTAACTTCCTCCACGTCTACCTCTCCATCCATCCCTCTCTCCATTGTCTTGGTCATCACCTTTCTCTCCTACCCTCTCTCCCTCCCTATCTCAAATTTCTAGGTTTCTCACTCATTCCCTATCCACCTCTATACCTCACCATCCATGTCTCATCAGGAACCTATCTCTATGCCCCTCTCTATCCCATCTAGTTATCTAGCCTCTCTCTCTCAGCCTCTAGATATCTCATCTCTCTATCCCCTCTCTAGTTCTCTCCCTCCCTCTCCACCTCTCTTTTTCCATCTCCCCTTACCTATATCCCTTTATGAACTCTCTCTTTTTCTTATCTCTCATGTCACCTCTTTATCTCCCATAAAATCTAGACCTATCACTCTCCCTCTCTTCTCTTTATTTCTTCTCTCTCTCCCCTCACTAAGTCTCTCATATACTCTCTTTGTCTCTCTCTCTCTCACCTTCCCTCCTTATCTCCATGTCTATCCTTCCCTCCCTCCATCTCTTTTCTCCTCCTATTTTTTATCTCCACTCTCTCTTAGTTCTCCATCCCTATGTTTCTCCTTCCCTCCATCTTTACCTCTCTACCTCTCCTTCTTTTTCTAATTACCCACTTGTATCTCCCACTCTATCTCCCTAACCTCTATCTTTCCACCCTAGGTATCTCACCTCTATCTTCCTAGGCTCTAGATCTCTCACCTCTATATCTCTCTCCTCTATAATATTTCCTCTTTACCTCCTTACCCCTCTTTCTTTGTTATTTTCTTCTCTCTCCCTCACATATCTACCTCTTCCTTCTCTAGGTTTCTCAGTCACTCCCTGCCCACCTCTCCCTCTCTTCTTAGCTCGTTCTTTCTCTTTATTATTCCCTCTCTCCTCTTCTCTCTCCCTCCCCTCTCCATTCATCACCTCTCCTTCCCTTGTATAAGATTTAGATAATAGGTTGTAGTATATAAGGTTTAGCGCATATGGTACATGATTGATGGTACATAGTTTAGGGTACATAGGGTTGCGGGTATTGGTTGTATTGATACTTCTTTCTATCTCTCCATCTTTCTCTCTCTCTCTCTCTCATCTCTCACCTATCTTCCATCTCTAGGTCTCTCCCCACCTTTCATCCTCTCTCCATCTCCATCCCCCCTCCCTCCTTACCCTCATCTCTCTCTCTCTCTCTCTCTCTCTCTCATATTTAGGTCTCTCCCTTCCTCCCTCTCTACCACTCTAATTATCCATCCTTGTATCATTACCCACCTCTCTATATCCCCCTCTATCTATATGATTTCTCTCTTTCCTTATCTAGATCTCTCACCTCTCTCTCCCCCTATAGCTATCTAACTCACCCTCCCTTACCCATCTCCCTTTATGAACTCTCTCTCTCTCTCTCTCTCTCTCTCTCTCTCTCTCTCTCTCTCTCTCTCTCTCTATCTATCTATCTATTTATATATGTAATATAGGGTTTAGGTATATAAATTATTTATGGTATATGTTTTAGGGAATAAAGTGAAGGAAATGATAGACCTAGGGAAGGAGATAGAGAGGTGAGGGATGACAAAGAATTAGAGAATAAAATATTATATAAAGGGAAAATGCTAATGAGGGAGAGAGCTAGATAGGGTGCATGTAGAGAGATGAGATACCTAGATGATAAGAGAGAGGTTAGAGAGGTAGATGAGAAGAGGGGTGAGATAGATAAAGGAGGATAGAATAGGAGAGTTGATGAATTAGGAGAATGAGAGAGAAGAGGAGGGAGAGAGAACAAAGAGAAAGAGAGGGATAAGGAGTGGAGAGGGAGAGGTATACATGGAGTCAGAGACCTAGAGAGGAGAGAGGTAGATACATGAGGGAGAAAGAGAATAAAATCATAGAGAAGTTAAAGGAGAGAGAGAGAGGGGTAAGAAGGTAGGGAGAGAAGTGGAAAGAGATGGGGTGAACTAGAGAGGGGTTAGATAGAGATATAAGATACCTAGAGGGGGAGAGAGACGTGAGAGACCTAGATAGGGGGAGAGAGAAGGGGGGTTGACATAGATGGAGGAGGATAGAGAGAGGTTGGTAATGAGATATGGATGGAGATGTAGAGAGGTGGAGAGGGAAAGAGGGAGAAACCTAGAGAGGGGTAGAGAGGGTGTGATGGAAATCTAATGATGTATCCCGTAAAGAGAGAATAATAATTAGTAGGTTTAACATCCTAAAATTGCACCCCTTACAATTTTTTACTACACTTGGGTCTTTGCCTTAGTGTTTGCACCCCTCGACCTGATCGAAGACCTGAATATGCTCATGCACACTAAAAACACCTTGCAAATCAAGAATATACTCAAGTGACAACTTGATCCTACCCCAAAATAGGGCAGGACCAGGGGGTGGCACCCTGGGACCCCTTAATTGGGGCCTATCTTGATCTCCTCCCTTGGACCTAACTCAAATTTGAAACAGGAAAATCCCCCCCATGTCGGCTCAAGGCAGAAAATCAGTCAATTAATCCTATTGGCAAGTATATAAAAGGGATTTCCCCTCTCATTTGACATCTAAGGTAGAAACCACAAGATTAGGAAATTACATCAAGCATTCAAGAGCAATTGAGCATTTTCAGTCTTCCTTCAAGCTTTGGAGCAGCAATAAAGTCAATATTTCAAGCATTGAAGAGGAGATCATCATTCTACTTCATGAAATCATAATTCCATGTGGGGGCAAGCAAAACTTCACAAGGTGGTATAATCATTTCATTTTCAAGCAATTCAACATCCCCTCAAAGAGGAGGATTTCTAATTTTAGTCATTTCATTTACATTATTTCAACCACTTAGTTAATTCCAAAATCAGGGTTTAACCTTAAGGCAAACCCCTATTCCCAACATATTTCCCTTTCTTTCTATGTGTAGGAAATAGGTGCACAACTATACTTCTAGAATTATGTTTTATTAACAGAGACGAAAAAACCCTTTTCAACGCATGAAAAGTTCAGAGGACAGATTGGAGGGTGCCCTTAATTGGACACATGGTCCCTACAACTTTTGCCCGATTTCACAGAGCAGCTCCAAATCATCTCAAACTTCTCATATCTAGGTGCATGATTGAATCCTGAATTTGTAGCTCGTTGTTTTTGCATAATTTGTCTTTATTTTCAGCACTTTACCTTAATTCAATTAATCAACTTACAAAAGAGGGTCAATTACATTCCAATTTCAACCAATCTACTTAGTATTCAGTCCTTGCCTCCTTTAGGATTGGATCTAGTATATTCATCCCCCTCTTTTGAATGTAAAGTCCTTCCAAGTGAAAATTCAGCTTAGTAAATTCCCCCACTTCCATGTAGAGAATTTGCTAAGCCCCAAATTTTCCACTTTACATTTTGGTGAACTCGACTCCTTACACCCTTAATTCTGATTTTTGTTTTCAGATATGAGTGTATGCAATTTAAAAATCAAATTTTTATTTACAAGTTTAATTTCCTTGCAATTTTTAAAAATCTAGAGGTTGAATTCACAAAAACCCTAATTTTTAGATTCAAAATTGAGCTTGTCATTTGTCTAAATTGGATTGATTGTTTCAGATCAAAGAACTTTTTCAGTTTTGCAATTCAAGTTTTCATTTACACATTCGATTTTTAAAAAAATTAAAAATGAAGTGGTTAAATCACAAAACCCTAATTTTTAATTTTAAAATTGACCTTGTGGATTGTGTAGATCTTGAATTAATTTTCAGATTTACGTCTTTCCTTCAATTTCAAAATTATTTTTCCCTCCTTGCAATATTCACATTTTCAAATTTAAAATTTTAAAATTAATCGATTTATGCAACAAACCCTAATTTTTAAAATTAAATTAATCTTGTGCAAATTTAAATTTTCCTTTAAGCATTTAATTGATTCAATTAAATCTAAAGTCTCTTGTTGTCCCTCTAAACATCATAAAAGTTGGCCCTTAAGTGTGCCCTTTTTGTTCTTCTTTCAATTAATCATCCTAAGTATGTCCTATTCTGACCTTCAAGACTTATTTTCGCATATCTAGACATCTCCAATTCCCATTTCCTTTTGGAATTTGCATTAAAATCACAATATCTTGCTTCCCCAAAAATTTGGTAAAAAGTTGGTCGGACTGTGTGTTCGAACCGTATTGCTACCACCTTGGTCGCAACTTTTTCTGCTCAAATTTTGGGAGCTTGTTTTGACTGTATTTTACTACACAATTCTAGATATTTGTGAAATTTTATTGATTTTAGGTCACCCTAAGGTCAAAATCAAATCTGAATTTCAACATTTCCATTTTCAATTTAAATTTTAAAATTAAGTGGTTAACTACATATACCCTAATTTTTTAGATTAAATTGATTTCTCCAATATTTCAACATTTCAAATTTTTTAAATTTTAATTAAGAGGTTAGATTTGGACAACCCTAATTTTAATTTTGATTTTTCCTCATTTCAAACTTATTAAAATTAAGAGGTCATTTTCAACCCTAATTTTAAATTCAAATTTCTATCTTCTAGGGGACAATTTCAAATTTAATTTAAGAGGTTATTTTAACAAAGCCCAATTCCTAGGAGACTGTATTATTCTTTCAATTTCTTTTCCCTAGTGCATGAGCTTTACTACTATTAGTCCTACCTATAGTATCCTCGTTAGGAGAAGTTGTAGAATTAAGACTGCCCAAGGTTTGATTACTGAGGAAATAGAGCCTAATTTGGCTAGCTTTTTCAATGAGGATATTGGGGCTTCTTCTAATCCTACAAATATTCTAGTTTATCCTCTTGATAATTCTCACAGTGATGAGGATTCACTAACTAGAGTATCCATTGACCAATTGGCAAAGATGGATAATCAATTTGACAATCTTCAACAATGGACAAGTCAAGAATACTCGAAAAGTGAATCTCTCCCATTGATTGAAGGATTAAAAAGAATGATTCAAAGTGATAAACATGGTATTGATATCTTATGTGAAATTTCTCATATTGTAGATTCTAATATCACGCTTAAGAAGAGTTATGCTGAAAACCTAGGTTATACACAACCTCCTAGTCAAGTTAATCATTCCATTCCTCTAACAACTCCTATGACTAGTGTTCCTACCTTCACATAAAACATCATGGCTACCTCTACATAAAATATTATACCTACAAGTGTTAGTCATGGGGTAATACCTCTTCTTTCATTTCTCCTACAATGAGTGATCGCCTTGTTACCCAATCACATTCATCACCTATAAATGTTAGTCAAGGGGGCAACTCTCTCAATCACAATTCCTTCATTCCTCTATGAGTCTACCATGTGTTACCCAATATTCTCCATTACCTACTTATAATAGTGTCCCACCTTATTATTCTCAATCTCTTCCTTCATTCAACAATATTACTCCACCCTCTCAATCCAACATGTCTAATTTCAATCCTTCTACCAAAGCTACAATCAATAGTCTAGCCCAAGAAGTGTCTTCCTTACAACAAAAAATAGCTTCCATGAATCAATCCAAGTATAATGTGCCCACATTTGATTTAGAAAGCCCATTATACAATGACAATGTTAGAGTCATCCCTCCTAAACATGTAAAAGTCCCTCAATTGGAACTTTATAATGGAAAAGGTGATCCCTTAACTCATGTTAAAATATTCCAAACTTTATGTAGTTACTTTGCTCACGATCAAAGGTTGTTAGAAAAATTGTTTATTAGAACATTAAGGGATAGAGCTTTGCAATGGTATTGTTATTTGCCTCCTTATTCTATCATTTCTTTTCAACAAATCACTAATGCTTTTATTCAACAATTTCACAATAACATTGGTCCTAAAGTTACTTTGACTGATTTGATGCATTGTAAATAAAGAGTTCAAGAAAATGTGACTAATTTTATTGGTAGATATAAGTGTTTGTATACTCAGATTTATTTTCTTGTGCCTGATCAAGATATTAAAAAGATTTTTTAAAGCAGTCACCAATGAGGAGGGACCTTAAGGAGATCAGTCCAAACCGGTCAGCAAGAGTAAACACAACAGAAACACACAAATATGATGGAGGCAATGTAAAACATATAGTTTTATTACATGAAATTTAATTACATCCAACTGGTAACAACTGGGTTACAACATACTGGCAAATAGGCCTAGTAGAATAGGTCACACCGAGACCTTGAATCGAAAGATCTATCTTCTAGGAACAGTCTATCTCTGATTGATTCTAATTGATCTTCCCTTGATTACATTCTAAATCATGATTACAAATATATATCGATACAAAGGATCTAGTCGGCCCAAAAGGATCAAAACCCGAAGAGCAAGACCTAACATGTAAAATGAACAAGGTCGGCCTCCACCAAGAGATTCCCCCATAAAATCCAAAGGATGAAATGTAGAAGGTTGGCCACATGCCAAGAAACATCGAGATCAATGCTCAAGGCTCCGCAAGCTTTGGAATGGGTTCCAGTAGATCACCAGAATAGATCTCAAGCAACCGATAACAAAGGAATAACCGATAACAAGAAACTGTCATGGAAACCGGTAGTGATATCTTGTCGGTAAGTGATCCAAATGAGATGTGGTTTGAAAGAAAGAAAGATGATCAAGTATTCAAGTAGAATCCAACTCCACAGGATCCGGTGAGCCAAAACTAGGACACACAGAAAGGAAAGCAGAAATTGCAAACAAAACAGAAAATAAATATTTTTGGTTGATGCAAGATTTTTGTGAACGGGGGATGCTCCTGCATCATTTTTATTGCTAATTTACAAAAATATATTAGGGATAAACTTGTCTTAAATAAGTTTACTTCCTTTCTATAGTTGTGCATAGTACTTCACAATTATCAACTAACAGTGAGTCAATTGGAACAATCATCTCCTTCCATGGCTTTGAGTGATAAGGGTGATAGTGTTCAACAACCATTTGCAAAGTTCAAACCAAACAAAGGATTCATCAAATCCAATGACAACAACAACAATCAATCAACTCATAGGTTCTAGAGGTGTGCCTTCTTTGTCTAAATTCTTTAAAAGAGAAAAAGAGTTTACTCCTTTGAATAAATCTTCGCATAGCATTATGTCTCAGTTAATAAAAAGAAATATGTTAAAACTTCCCCAAATCAATTGATCCATCTAAGATAAATTCACCTTACTTGGATGCTAAATCTTTTTGTCAATATCATCATCAGCCTAGTCATGACACTGAAAAGTGTTTTTCATTGAGATGTAAGATTCAAGAATTGATTGATAACAATACTATATATGTGGCAGGTGTGAATGATAAAGGAAAAAAAATTGTAGCTCCTCCTAATAAAAACCTTCAAATTTTTATTGATCATTTACCATCTCATTCCACTAATGTGATTGAGATTGATCATCCTGCTTACTCTCCCAATGATGTGGCCCTTGAATATAATAATATGGTGAACCTTGTAGATCAACAAGAACCTCCTAAGGATTTGTTCATAACATTTGATCCTAGTGAGACCATTAAGGCACCTAATGGCCCATTATACACAAGTGCAAAAATCAAAGGTATACCGGCCATATGAGTGCTTATTGATCCTGCTTACATGGTTAATATGATAAATAAAGAATTTCTTTATACTTTGAAATTACGTCAAGTGATATATGATGATACTAATGGGGTGGTTAAATTTTTTAATGGATTATCTTGTCCTGCTATTGGTTCTATAACACTTCCTATTGATTTTGGCACTAAATGCTTAGATGTTCAATTTGCTATCATTCCTACATCCGATCAATTTCATGTAAAGTTGGGACATCCTTGGCTCTCTTCCATGAAAGTGATCACTTCTACTAGTCATAAGTGTTTGAAGTTTCCTCATAATGGTAAAATCATAAATGTTAATCTTAGCATATCTCAACCTACATTGAGGCATGGAGATGTTTGTCTTGATTATTTTTGGTCTGAACAATTCAAGCCTCTTTAACCTAGAAGCAATACTCTCTTTAGATCATATCAAAAATAGAAAAATGAAATGATTTTATCATTGAGTAAACCTAGAAATCCAACACTTAGAATTCCTCTTGATGATCATATACCCCTTCTTGAAAATAAGAATATTCTTCCTCCTAAGGAAATAAATAATCTTTTTCCTAAAGAGGCAACTATTTCTTCTCCTAAATAGAAGAGTATCCTTTCTCCTAAGAAAAGAGATATTGTTCCTTCTCCTATGGATGAGTCCATTCTTCCTCCAAAAGGTAGAAAAACTCTTCCTCCTAAACAACAATCTATTCCTCCTAAGGCTATACCTATCCCTCCTCATTATGATGGACCCGGTCTCCTTCCTACACCTCACATTCCTTCTTTATACGGTGTGCTTCCTCTTCCTTCATCTTATAGAGAGTAGCGACCGACTTCTCATATTTCCAACCTAAAAGACCTCAACACACTCATCCTTCCCTAAAAGAAGAGAGGAATATTATACCTAATGAGCCTAACCCTCCTCAACCTTCAACCAAAACTAGATGAAACCATTGTGCGAGAGAATGCCGATGGAGACGTCGTGCTAAAGCTTGCAAAGTTGCTTCCCAAACCATTTCTTTTCCTAAAACACTAACAGTTGACATGATTCCATGCTTAAGATAAATGATGATTCAAGTTCTATTCCTATTAGAGATCCTAATCTTATGAATCTTGATGAAGAAATAGGTGAAAATATTGTTAATGATGAAAATATTGATACTAATATTTCTAATGATGAATATGAATATGTTGATGTTGACAATGACTTATCTACAAAATTTTCAAAAGCATTAATCCTAGCTCCTAGTAACAAACAAAGTGACTCAACATTAGAGCATGGTCCTTTTTTGGAACTTGCAATAATTTCATCTACTGTGGTCGATGTGGCTCCTCTTGCATGTTGTCCACCTTCCCGAAATAATTATTAGCAAGATTAGGGGGAGAACGACGTGCTTGATTAGCTTCATTAGCATCATAGATTCTCTCTCTCTCTCTCTCTCTCTCTCTCTCTCTCTCTCTCTCTCTCTCTCTCTCTCTCTCTCTCTCTCTCTTCCCTTGCTTACTTGTGACATCCTTCTATGTGTTCTCCTTATTCTTCTATTTGTTGTCCCTAGTGTTGTCTACTTGAGGATGATGCAAAGCATTGAGATCTCTTTTGGTCTCTCCCATGTTGACTCAAAAGACAAATGTGTTCCCTTCTTCCATGGTGGTTTCCTCTCTTTGGGGGATGTGGACAATCCTATGCATACATATACATGATATACATGAGTTATGATAAAAGGTATACTGACTCCAAGGTTAGGTGAAACCACCTCATGTTTTGTGCTTTGCGTTCATTATCCTTTGATTTAACCTCTCTTGGGGGCTAAATTATTGTGATAACATTCTTGTCTTCTTTGGGTGTATCCTACCTTAATGGAATTGCTCCCGATAAGGTGTATTCAATTGCTTTAACGTAGGGGCATACACTCCACTTATGATTCTCTCTTTTGATACTTTAAGTTAATTAGTGAACTTTGTCTTTTCTTTGTAATTTTTGGTATCCTTTTGTAATGCCCCGCCAGGAACCCTAAAGGATAGCAACACAATAAGGCAACTAAAAGGCGCAATAAATTTTTTTTTAAAGATTAAGGGAAATAATCATAACCTTGCTCCATAATTAACATAAGCGGAAGACTAACATTACATCCTAAAGGGTTACCAACGAAGATTACTTCAAAATAAAAAAACCACATCACAATATTAATCCAATCTTCCATTTAAATTAAGGAAAGCCAATAACGATTAAATAATTCATAAATTGATCTTCAAAAGATAGGCTTACAGAATTACAACATACATACTTCCAAAGATTCATTTATACAAATAGGAAAGATAACTGAAACAATATACATCCCATGACTTAAATTACAATATTCCATAAAATTACATGGCTTCCATAGAACAATAAATTACAATTTTTACAAGTTGTTGATACAATGACCACACGGCCTCAAAGTACAAAATCAAGAATATAAGTGCTACAAGAAGCACGAACCAAGATGCACCGGCGAAGCCAATCCTCGCGTGAAGGTAGGAACAAGGCATCCGATGGGAAGTGGCACTACCACCCGACCATGTGATCCCAAAATGGAACCACCCCACCGTGCTAGGAGATAGCAGACGACCCTCAAGCAAGCAAGAAAAGAACAACAGTACACATGACTCCGCAGTACACAAGTGACTCGACTCACAAAACACTAGCGACCCTAGAGAGAGAGTGTCATCACATGGCTTAACATGGTTACCCTAGGAAGGTCTCCATAGGTCCCGGCCCCCATCATGGGTTATCCTGGTAACCTCTCCCGAACCCCCGGCTCCATCTAAGCATCATGCGGACCCTACCATCCTTTCGTGAAGACAAGGTGGTAGGTTTGCCATTCCAGGCCTTCCCAAACACCTTGAGCCTATACAAGCACTCAACCGTGTACGGGGTGTATTATCTTAATTAAATTAATAACTACCCACCCCCTAAACAATTATTAGGTTATCACTTAATAGCTGACTTTCGAGGGGTTATCCTGCCATCCACTTTGGGTGCGGCCCCCGCCCGAAAGCCACTCTCTCTACTAGGTCACTAACTGGATAAGGCTATCTATGAGAACTCTATGGTGGACTACAACCATAAATTATCCAGACGTAACACAGGTGTAGGACTCACAGTCACAAACCCAGAGTTAATCATAAGGGACATATCACATAAAAGCCCACTTCCTCAAGGTTTGAACAACGACACCTGACCAAGGGCAAACATCGACAACATAATGACCATTTTAAACATAATGTGACGACATTAAAACGACTAGACTGCAATGATAAAAACACTACAAACAATCTTTCTTTGAGCAGTCAACATTTAAATCAAATTGAACCAACGTATACAAGCTATTATAAAATAATTCCAAAATAACATCTATTTGACGAATACAATCCTTATACAACTATTTTATAATACTTGGATAACAAACACCCATATTAAATTTAATCCGACTTTCCTTAATCCCAACATTACCACTAACCTCTAAATCATTTGATTTATTTTCACGATACCAATCAATTAATCCCCATTACTAAATCAAAAGAATTACTCATTAATGTTAACATCATCGTAAACTATATTTAACACATTATTATTATTTAATATTAAATAATAACATATTGTTATTATTGTTAAAATAACAATATATTATTGCTTAATACTAAAACGAATAACGCGCATAGAATTTATTAAAAACCTTTAACATATTATTGTTATTTAATATTACATGATAACATATTATTATTTTTTAATAAAATAACAATATCTTATCATATAGTATTAAATATACCATAACACTAATTATATTACTTACCACTAACTTAACTTTTTATCATTTTCGTTTTTTTTTAAAACTAACAAAAAAAAACATTAAAAAAAAGTAATTTTTTTAAAGCCCCGTGGGCCCCCACGAACCCACAGGCAGCAAGCGCTGCCTTTCCCAAACTGGGAAATGCAGCGAGCTGCATTCCCAGCTTGGGGAAAGCAGCGCTGCTGCTACCCACGCTGGGGATGCAGCGAGCACAGCAAAAAGGGAAGGGGGGTGCGTGGCTGGGTCGAGCCCAGCTCCCCGCCACCGCCCCCAAGCAATTTGGTTTTAAATTTGACAAATTAAATTTTATTTAATTTAACAGTTAAAAACCTTTACAAATAAAAACGACAGAGGATTAAATAGAACAGAAACTCAAGACACAGACAGAGGTGAAAACCTCTGTCAAACACAATAAAAGAATTAATCTCCCAGCCATCGAATTTTATCAACATACAAACAAACAAAATTAACTTAAAAGGAGTCACAATTTTACCAGCAATCACCAATTTTCTGAGACAAAACAGGGGCATTAATATTTCATTCAAATTTGCCCAGTTTGCTTTAAAAGTTTAATTAAATGGGAATAGACTAAATCCCCAAACCCCAATTGAAACTATTTGTTTCAAATCAAGCATAAACAAGGAATTTTAACTCATAACTATCATTTCTAAAACTGGAAATTTTTAGGGAGAGATATTTTATGAATGCTTGGCAAAATTTTGCCAGCATAACACTACCAAAACTCATCAAAATTCCTAATTACAAACAGCATGATAAACCAAGAAATTTCTTGCATAGCAAAGATGAAACATTATGAATTCAGTTAAGGAAACTACATGGGAGAAATTAAGTTTAAATTTGATAACCAAATAGTAGAATTCTTCCTCCATAACCCATAATAGACAAACACTTCAAGATTTTAAACAATTAACAACAAGTGGAAGGAAAACAATGATTTTTTTGTTGCAATAAGCAAGGATTCAACCAACCTTTTGATTTCCAAGCAAGAATCCCAACTGGTTCACACCCAAATCCACCCTTCAAGCCAATTTTCCAAAATTTCTTTCTCCTCCTCCAAAATAAGCATAACCCCCAAAATCTCCTCCAAAATGGCTTAGTAAGAAAAATCTCTTAACCTAATTTTCTAGGTTGCCCAAAATTTCTATTAAAAAAAATATTAAAATTCCCCATTGACTTTCTTTTCTTTTTCTATTTTTCTTTTTTCAAATTTCTCAAAACAATAAATGAAAAATTCCCTTTTTTGAAAATTACATTTTCATAAGTAGCAATTTAATGAATTTTTCTACTAAATAGGAAAGCAATGAGTTAACTTAATTGAATATATTTAAAAGTAATTAACTAATCTATTCCATTTCTTTCGTTGGATCTAAACACGATTTCTTTTCCAAATAAGCAACTAACAGTTAAAATTTAATAACTAATCAATTTCGCTTGATTCAAAACATAAGGCATAATAAGGAATGAATCGCTCAAGTCAACAATAATGACAACTTAAACTTAAATAATTAACCGAACCACCAAGGCACGCAAATCGAGGAAAAGTAAAAAGACTCAAAATTCAGACAAAGGGATGAATGACCGACTGACGGCACTCACAATAACAGACTGAGGTAAGGACTAGGGTCAAAAGCTATCTCCTCCACTCCCATCGGACATATAAGGCACGCTCAGACCTGTGAAGCCAGGTGGAGACGATACCCCGTACCTACCCGGTACTTGTACCTGCAATATCCTGCATCACCGAAGCACACATACATGCATATAGATATAGAATACACGGCACGCACACCGATGAAGGAGAATCACGACGTTCCCTGTCTCATCGAAACGAGTGAAGGAAAATCGTCCCCTTGCATCCAATACAATAGCAAACACGCAACATATATATATGACACATCAACTAGATAAAGTAAAATGTCAGTACGAGCAATAATCCACGAAACACTAGAAATCACCAATACTGAAATACTGAAAGTAACTCATGCATCCAATATCCAGATAAACATGATATAATATCAAATACGTCTGCAAAATGACGAGCAATCAAGTGCCAACTGAAAAGTAAACTGAAACACAAAATCAGTCTAATAAGTCCGATCAAAACGGGGTACTACATTCTCCCCCACAAAACTAGGCTTACTCCTGGAAGCCTAAAACAGATAAGGATAGAGCTCTCTCATCTTCGCTGCATCCTCCCATGTCGCCGAGGTCTCATCATTTGGGTCCCATAGGACCCTTACCTGGTCGATGGTGCGTCCCCTGAGGGTCAAATCCTGACGCTGAAGAATGGGCACGGGCTCCATAGAAAGCTGCCCGTCCTCGACCTGCAAAGCGTTCCAATCAAGAACATGAGTCACATCTGGGTGATAAGGCCGAAGAACTGAAACATGAAAGACATCGTGGATGCGGGATAGACTCGGTGGCAAAGCAAGACGGTAGGCAACAGGTCCTATCCTCTCAAGGATCTCAAACGGGCCAACAAAACGAGGCGCCAACTTAGAACCCTTTCCATAACGGATCGGACTCTTACGCGGACGCACTCTCAAGAATACACGGTCGCCAACAGAAAACTGACGATCTACCCTGTGAGCATCTGCATACTTCTTCTGCCTATCCTGTGCAGCTACCAAATGCTCACGAATCCGCTCTACCTGCTGCTCCATCTCTCGAAGGATATCCGGGCCTATGAGCACCCTGTCCTCTAACCGATCCCAACTCAACGGAGTACGGCAAGGACGACCATACAAAGCCTGAAAGGGTGACATACCTATGGAGCTATGATATCCGTTGTTATAAGCAAACTCCACAAGATAAATATAATCCTCCCAACGCGGCTGCTGGTCCATAACATACATGCGAAGCATGTCCTCTAAAACCTGATTCACACGCTCAGTCTGACCATCCGTCTCTAGGTGATAAGCTGAACTGAAGTTCAACTGAGTTCCCAAAGCATGCTGAAGTGAGGTCCACAATGCTGAGGTAAAGACTGGATCTCTATCAGAGATTATCCACCTCGGAATCCCATGCAATCTCACCACATCTTCCAAGAAGACACGAGCCACCACTGCTGCTGTATAGGAAGCTCGGATAGGAACAAAATGAGCAACCTTTGTCAACCTGTCAACAATGACCATGATGGCATCATGACGACGTGAAGAAACAGGCAACCCAACAATGAAATCCATGGAAATGATGTCCCATTTCCAATCCGGTACTAAATTAGGCTGTAAAAGCCCTGCTGGGTGCTGATGCTCCGCCTTCACTCGCTGACATTCCAAACACTTCGACACAAAATTGGCAATGTCACGCTTCATACCAGCCCAATGATAAATCTGTCTAAGATCTGCATGCATCTTCTTGACACCTGGATGTGCCGAATAAGGTGCACGATGGGCCTCAGTCATGATCAAAGTGCGAAGACCCTCCAAAGGAGGTACATAGATCCGACCACGATGACATAGAATGCCATCCGCCTCAAGACTATACCTAGCGAATCTACCCTCTAAGGGCCTTCCGGACTCCAACATGGCTCTAACATCCTGATACCAAGAGTCCTGAGGAAGAACTCCAAGAATTCTCTGTCTCAAGTCCACTCCAAGGGACAAAGCTGAAACTTCATGCCGCCTACGACTCAAGGCATTAGCCACTACATTCTCCTTCCCCTGAATATATCGAACCTCAAAATCATACTCGTAGAGGAATTCCATCCACCTTCGCTGTCGAGCATTCAAGTTCGGCTGCGTGAAGATATATTGCAAACTGCGGTGATCACTATGCAGCTCAAACCGACGCCCTAACAGAAAGTGACGCCACCTAACCAACGCATGCACTACAGCTGCCAACTCCAAATCATGAACTGGATAGTTCAACTCGTGGTCCTTGAGTTTGCGAGACTCATAGGCAACCACACGTCCATCCTGCATAAGCACCGCACCTATACCTTCTAAAGAGGCATCTGTGCATACCATAAACTCTCTGGATGGATCAGGGACTGCCAAAATCGGAGCACTGACAAGGAGTTCCTTCAAGGCACGAAACGCTGACTCACACTGCTCTGACCAAACAAACTTCTTCCCTTTCCTCTGAAGAGAAGTAATCGGGTGACCTATACGGGAAAAATCCTTAACAAAGCGGCGGTAATATCCGGCCAATCCCATAAAGCTCCGAACCTCTGAAACATTGGTCGGCGCTGGCCAATCCACTATGGCTTGGATCTTCGAAGGATCCATAGATACACCCTCTCCTGAAACCACATGACCAAGATATTTCACCTCAGTCTGGAAGAAATCACACTTCGCCAAATTGGCATAAAGCTGATTCTCCCTCAAACACTGCAAAACTAGATGCAAGTGACCCTCATGCTCTTCCATAGATCTGGAATAAATCAATATATCATCCAAGAACACAAGGACAAAATGATCCAGGTATGCACGGAAAACCCCATTCATGAGGCACATGAAAACTGAAGGCGCGTTTGTCAACCCAAATGGTACTACTGTGAACTCATAGTGACCATAACGAGTGCGAAACGCTGTCTTATGAATGTCTGCATCATGAATGCGCAACTGATGGTACCCGGATTTCAGATCAATCTTAGAGAACACCATGGCTCCCTTCACCTGATCGAAAAGATCGTCAATACGAGGCAATGGATATCGATTCCGGATGGTTACCTTATTCAGCTGTCGGTAATCAATGCACAACCGAAGAGAACCATCTTTCTTCTTTACGAAGATAACAGGCGCACCCCAAGGAGAGACACTAGGACGAATGAATCCCTTGGCCAACAATTCTTCCACCTGCAACTTCAACTCACTCAACTCCTGAGTAGTCATCCGATATGGAGCTCTCAAAATAGGTTCTGCACCAGGAACCAAATCAATGCGGAAATCTATGTCTCGCTTCGGAGGCATACCAGGAATCTCCAAAGGAAACACATCAGCAAACTCTCGAAGAATAGGGTGACCATCAAGAGCGATTTCTCGACTCTCTCCCTCATCCATATCCTCAAGAGTCACTGCAAAAAGCGGACATCCTCTACGCATACACCGCTTAAGTTGCATAGCGGAAATCATACGTAAGGATATCGATCTCTGAACTCCAACGATCCCCACTTTCCTGCCATGGTCATCTAAACACTCTACTGTCTTCTGATGACAGTCCACATGAGCACTGTGAGATGATAACCAATCCATCCCCAACACTACTCCATAGGATCCCAAAGGAATGACACGAAGGTCAACAGAAGTCACAAAGGGACCTAGATCCAACTCACAACTAGGAACAAAGGCATCTACGACCACGCGCACCCCGATAGCCAACTCTACCTGCCACCTATCCGCCTGCTTAGCAAACGTGAGTCCACACCGCTCCACAATGGATGAAGAAATAAAAGAATCCGATGCACCGGAGTCAAAAAGCACTGAGATAGGGATACCACACAACACACCTGCGGCCTCAATAACTGTCCCCTGATGCTCAGCCTGGCGGTTATCAACCGCTGCAAACACTCTGTGGGTCCTACCGGCATCCCCTACTGTAGGCTCTGATGCAACTGGCCCCTGATTCCCTGTCTGGTGGATACGCTGAGGACACTGCACGGCTATATGACCATACTGCCCACAAGAGTAGCAAGCTCCTCTACCAGGTCCTCTACCTCCAGTCGGCCCACTGGATTGCTGAAAGCTTCCCCTACTAGGGGCCTGTGATGCACTCTGAGAAGACTGTCCTGGAAAACCTTGTTTGCTTCTCCGCCAGTTCCTGTTTCTTCTATGAGGAGGGTTGCCACCCTGCTGGCCCTGAGACTGTTTCGGTTTCTGCTGCTGCGGTTGCTGTTGCTGCTACTGTCCACCCTTAGCGGGTGCCTAAGGAGTCCTGAATGGTGCCGCTGACTAGGACTGATTCCCACGAGCTCTGTTCCCACTGGAAGGAACACTCCCTATCTGAACTCCTGCCTGTCCACCATGCGCATGGATGAGGTTCTGCTCAACCAATCTGGCTTTCGCCACCGCTGCCTCCACTGAAACTGGCTCAAAAACTCTAACCCCTCCACTAATGCGGTCGTTGAGACCTCTCAAGAAATGTTGTACGAGCATAGTCTCATCGTTGCCAATCCCGGCATACTGCTTCAGCTCATAGAATCTATGCTCGAACTGGTCAACTGACATACCAAACTGTCGCAATGAATAGAACTCATCTGCCCGAGTCTGTCTCCACTGCGGTGAAAGAAACCGTGCTCTGAACCTCTCTAAGAAGATCTCCCAAGAAACAGTATTGATATTCAGACCAATCTTCTCTTCCTCTAACTTCCACCATATGGAAGCAAAATCATCGAGACGCATGATCGCACATGTCGCTCGGGTGTTGCTACTGTATGGAAACATAGCAAAACACCTATCCAAACTAATCAACCAAGTCTCTGCCTCGAGACCTGTGCCTCGACCATCGAAGAAAGGAGGGTTGGTCCTCAAAAGATCCTTGATGTGACTCGAGGGAGCTGAATCATGACCAACTGGAACCTCTCTCCTCCTAGGAGACCTCTCTCTCTATCTCTCCTCTGAAACATGCTGATACGACTCCCCAACCTGAGCATGGATGGGCTGCTCACCTTCAGGCCTGGGGCCTAGCCTAGCTAGAACTTCCTGAAACATCTGCCTCAGCTCTTCCCTTTCGGGAACCGGCTCTTCTACATGCGGTAACTCCTGATGCACTGACTGTTCCTGATCCACACTCACATGAGCAGGAGGTGGTGAAGGACTATGGCGGTCTGAACCTCGGCCCCGTCTCCCACCTCTACCTCTATTGCGGCCACCGACACGGCCAACACCCCTAGCTTTCCTAACCATGACCAAAACTGCAAAAGAGAAAACGGTTCAGATCAATGACAAGGATATAGCAAGGGAAATCCAAACACTAAGATCTACACACAAGGTCAAACTGAATGGGCTCACTACAATCCCAGAGTACCCAATGTTGAAACATGGGCTCTGATACCA
The DNA here is from genome assembly GCF_030272615.1 of Cryptomeria japonica. Lineage (NCBI taxonomy): Eukaryota > Viridiplantae > Streptophyta > Pinopsida > Cupressales > Cupressaceae > Cryptomeria > Cryptomeria japonica. The sequence continues at coordinate 305,269,577 of NC_081406.1, read as the reverse complement.
AATGTAATGCCCCGCCAGGAACCCTAAAGGATAGCAACACAATAAGGCAACTAAAAGGTGCAATAAATTTTTTTTTAAAGATTAAGGGAAATAATCATAACCTTGCTCCATAATTAACATAAGCGGAAGACTAACATTACATCCTAAAGGGTTACCAACGAAGATTACTTCAAAATAAAAAAACCACATCACAATATTAATCCAATCTTCCATTTAAATTAAGGAAAGCCAATAACGATTAAATAATTCATAAATTGATCTTCAAAAGATAGGCTTACAGAATTACAACATACATACTTCCAAAGATTCATTTATACAAATAGGAAAGATAACTGAAACAATATACATCCCATGACTTAAATTACAATATTCCATAAAATTACATGGCTTCCATAGAACAATAAATTACAATTTTTACAAGTTGTTGATACAATGACCACACGGCCTCAAAGTACAAAATCAAGAATATAAGTGCTACGAGAAGCACGAACCAAGATGCACCGGCGAAGCCAATCCTCGCGTGAAGGTAGGAACAAGGCATCCGATGGGAAGTGGCACTACCACCCGACCATGTGATCCCAAAATGGAACCACCCCACCGTGCTAGGAGATAGCAGACGACCCTCAAGCAAGCAAGAAAAGAACAACAGTACACATGACTCCGCAGTACACAAGTGACTCGACTCACAAAACACTAGCGACCCTAGAGAGAGAGTGTCATCACATGGCTTAACATGGTTACCCTAGGAAGGTCTCCATAGGTCCCGGCCCCCATCATGGGTTATCCTGGTAACCTCTCCCGAACCCCCGGCTCCATCTAAGCATCATGCGGACCCTACCATCCTTTCGTGAAGACAAGGTGGTAGGTTTGCCATTCCAGGCCTTCCCAAACACCTTGAGCCTATACAAGCACTCAACCGTGTACGGGGTGTATTATCTTAATTAAATTAATAACTACCCACCCCCTAAACAATTATTAGGTTATCACTTAATAGCTGACTTTCGAGGGGTTATCCTGCCATCCACTTTGGGTGCGGCCCCCGCCCGAAAGCCACTCTCTCTACTAGGTCACTAACTGGATAAGGCTATCTATGAGAACTCTATGGTGGACTACAACCATAAATTATCCAGACGTAACACAGGTGTAGGACTCACAGTCACAAACCCAGAGTTAATCATAAGGGACATATCACATAAAAGCCCACTTCCTCAAGGTTTGAACAACGACACCTGACCAAGGGAAAACATCGACAACATAATGACCATTTTAAACATAATGCGACGACATTAAAACGACTAGACTGCAATGATAAAAACACTACAAACAATCTTTCTTTGAGCAGTCAACATTTAAATCAAATTGAACCAACGTATACAAGCTATTATAAAATAATTCCAAAATAACATCTATTTGACGAATACAATCCTCATACAACTATTTTATAATACTTGGATAACAAACACCCATATTAAATTTAATCCGACTTTCCTTAATCCCAACATTACCACTAACCTCTAAATCATTTGATTTATTTTCACGATACCAATCAATTAATCCCCATTACTAAATCAAAAGAATTACTCATTAATGTTAACATCATCGTAAACTATATTTAACACATTATTATTATTTAATATTAAATAATAACATATTGTTATTATTGTTAAAATAACAATATATTATTGCTTAATACTAAAACGAATAACGTGCATAGAATTTATAAAAAACCTTTAACATATTATTGTTATTTAATATTACATGATAACATATTATTATTTTTTAATAAAATAACAATATCTTATCATATAGTATTAAATATACCATAACACTAATTATATTACTTACCACTAACTTAACTTTTTATCATTTTCGTTTTTTTTTAAAACTAACAAAAAAAAACATTAAAAAAAAGTAATTTTTTTAAAGCCCCGTGGGCCCCCACGAACCCACAGGCAGCAAGCGCTGCCTTTCCCAAACTGGGAAATGCAGCGAGCTGCATTCCCAGCTTGGGGAAAGCAGCGCTGCTGCTACCCACGCTGGGGATGCAGCGAGCACAGCAAAAAGGGAAGGGGGGTGCGTGGCTGGGTCGAGCCCAGCTCCCCGCCACCGCCCCCAAGCAATTTGGTTTTAAATTTGACAAATTAAATTTTATTTAATTTAACAGTTAAAAACCTTTACAAATAAAAACGACAGAGGATTAAATAGAACAGAAACTCAAGACACAGACAGAGGTGAAAACCTCTGTCAAACACAATAAAAGAATTAATCTCCCAGCCATCGAATTTTATCAACATACAAACAAACAAAATTAACTTAAAAGGAGTCACAATTTTACCAGCAATCACCAATTTTCTGAGACAAAACAGGGGCATTAATATTTCATTCAAATTTGCCCAGTTTGCTTTAAAAGTTTAATTAAATGGGAATAGACTAAATCCCCAAACCCCAATTGAAACTATTTGTTTCAAATCAAGCATAAACAAGGAATTTTAACTCATAACTATCATTTCTAAAACTGGAAATTTTTAGGGAGAGATATTTTATGAATGCTTGGCAAAATTTTGCCAGCATTACACTACCAAAACTCATCAAAATTCCTAATTACAAACAGCATGATAAACCAAGAAATTTCTTGCATAGCAAAGATGAAACATTATGAATTCAGTTAAGGAAACTACATGGGAGAAATTAAGTTTAAATTTGATAACCAAATAGTAGAATTCTTCCTCCATAACCCATAATAGACAAACACTTCAAGATTTTAAACAATTAACAGCAAGTGGAAGGAAAGCAATGATTTTTTTGTTGCAATAAGCAAGGATTCAACCAACCTTTTGATTTCCAAGCAAGAATCCCAACTGGTTCACACCCAAATCCACCCTTCAAGCCAATTTTCCAAAATTTCTTTCTCCTCCTCCAAAATAAGCATAACCCCCAAAATCTCCTCCAAAATGGCTTAGTAAGAAAAATCTCTTAACCTAATTTTCTAGGTTGCCCAAAATTTCTATTAAAAAAAATATTAAAATTCCCCATTGACTTTCTTTTCTTTTTCTATTTTTCTTTTTTCAAATTTCTCAAAACAATAAATGAAAAATTCCCTTTTTTGAAAATTACATTTTCATAAGTAGCAATTTAATCAATTTTTCTACTAAATAGGAAAGCAATGAGTTAACTTAATTGAATATATTTAAAAGTAATTAACTAATCTATTCCATTTCTTTCGTTGGATCTAAACACGATTTCTTTTCCAAATAAGCAACTAACAGTTAAAATTTAATAACTAATCAATTTCGCTTGATTCAAAACATAAGGCATAATAAGGAATGAATCGCTCAAGTCAACAATAATGACAACTTAAACTTAAATAATTAACCGAACCACCAAGGCACGCAAATCGAGGAAAAGTAAAAAGACTCAAAATTCAGACAAAGGGATGAACGACCGACTGACGGCACTCACAATAACAGACTGAGGTAAGGACTAGGGTCAAAAGCTATCTCCTCCACTCCCATCGGACATATAAGGCACGCTCAGACCTGTGAAGCCAGGTGGAGACGATACCCCGTACCTACCCGGTACTTGTACCTGCAATATCCTGCATCACCGAAGCACACATACATGCATATAGATATAGAATACATGGCACGCACATCGATGAAGGAGAATCGCGACGTTCCCTGTCTCATCGAAACGAGTGAAGGAAAATCGTCCCCTTGCATCCAATACAATAGCAAACACGCAACATATATATATGACACATCAACTAGATAAAGTAAAATGTCAGTACGAGCAATAATCCATGAAACACTAGAAATCACCAATACTGAAATACTGAAAGTAACTCATGCATCCAATATCCAGATAAACATGATATAATATCAAATACGTCTGCAAAATGACGAGCAATCAAGTGCCAACTGAAAAGTAAACTGAAACACAAAATCAGTCTAATAAGTCCGATCAAAACGGGGTACTACACCTTTTCATGACTCATAGTAAGATAACCTTACTAGTTGAAGTCATGGTTCTCTTTCTCTCTCTCACGATCTTCCCTTTTGCCTTATCATTCAAGTCGTAAGATCCTAAATTCCACTAGGGGCTTGGTGAATCTTGCCTCCTTGACGTGGTTGAAGTCCTTCAATCTGATTTCCTTGTACTTTCTCGGTTGTATTTACGTAATCTCATACTCCCACTAAAGTGGGGGCTAAATGCAACATCTTAAAATTGCACCCCTTGCAATTTTCAACTGCATTTGGGTCTTTTCCTTAGTGTTAATGCCCCTCAGCTTGACCAGAGACCTGAATATGCTCATGCACACCAAAAATACCTTTCAAATTCCCCTCCCTTGGACCTGACTCAAATTTGAAGCGGTAAAATCCCCCTATGTCAGCTCAAGTCAGAAAATCAATTAATTAATCCTACTAGCAAGTATATAAGAGAGATTTACCCTCTCATTTGACATCTAAGGCAGAAAACACAAGATCAAAAAATTCCATCAAGAATTCAAGCATTCAAGAGAAATTGAGAATTTTTAGTCTTCCTTCAAGCTTTGGAGTAGCAATAAAGTCAAGATTTCAAGAATTGAAGAGGAGATCATCATTCTACTTCATGAGATTATAATTTCATGTGGAGGCAAGCAAAACTTCACAATTAGGTATAAGCATTTCATTTTCAAGAAATTCAACATCCCCTCAAAGAGGAGAGGATTTCTACTTTTAGTCCTTTCATTTACATTATTTCAACCAATTGGTTAATTCCAAAATTGGTTGAAATTCCCAACACATTTCCCTTTCTTTTTGTGCGCAGTTGTACTTCTGCAATTAAGCTTTATTCACAAAGATGGAAAAACCGTATTAGACATGCGGAAAGTTTGGAGGACCAATTGGAGGGTGCCCCTATCCAGACACATGGTCCCTATTGCTCGTTTTCATAGAGCAACTTAGAATCATCTCAAACTTCTTAGATCTAGGTGCACGACTAAATCCCAAATATGTAGCTCGCTGTTTTCACATACTTTATCTTCATTTTCAACACTTTGTCTTAATTAAATTAATCAACTTACAAAAGAGGGTCAATTACATTCCAATTTCAACCAATATACTTAGTATTCAATCCTTGCCTCCTTTAGGATTGGATCTAGTAGATTCATTCCCTTCTTTTGAATGTAAACTCCTTCCAAGTGAAAATTGAGCTTAGTAAATTCCTCCACTTCTAAGTGGAGAATTTTCTAAGCCCCCAATTTTCAACTTTATAGTAGGAAAGGGAGAGAGAGATGGGGATAAGGAGGGAGAGGGAGAGGGGAAGAAAATAAGGGAGATACCTAGAAATGGGAGGGAGGGATAAGAGGAGAGATGAAAGAATAAAGAGAGAGAGAGAGAGAGAGAGAGGAATATGAGGGGATTGAGGGAGAGGTAGACATGGAGGGACTAGAAGACCTAGGGAAGGAGAAGATAGAGAGGTGGGGGGAGAAAGAGAAGAGAGGGAGAGAGTTCAAAAATAAATAAGGGTAAAGGAGGAGGGAGATAGAGGGGAAGAGAGATGGAGAGAACTAGAGAGGGGACAAATAGATAGGCGAGAGAACTATATGGGGAAAGAGAGATGAGAGACCTAGATGAAAAGAGATAGGATTGAGATAGGTAGAGGGGGATGGAGAGATGTGAGTAATGAGACATGATGCAGAGGTAGATAGCTGGAACAAAAGGAAGTGAGAAACCTAGAAAGGGGAGAGAGAGTTGATGACCTAGAATGTAGAGAGGCAGAATACAAGAGTAAGAGAGAGTAACAAACTATGGGAACAAGACATATATGGAGGTATGTATGGATGGAGAGATAGAGAGGGAGAGGGGAAGAAAGGAAGGGATAAACCTAGTGAGTGGAGGGAGATAGAAGAGGAGAGACAAAAGAAAAAAGAGAGGAGTAAGAGGGGATGGATGGAGACTTGTAGACATGGAGGGAGTGAGAGACCTATGGAAGGAAGATATAAATAGGTTAGTAGAGGAAGAGAAGAGGAGCTAGTTCATAAAGGGATAGGGTTAAGGGGGAGGGAGGGAGAGAACTATAGAGGGAACATATAGATAGGTGAGAGACCTGATAGTTCTGATACTTAATGTAAGTACAGATCCAATAACCAACAAGATGAGAGGGGGGGGGTGAATCATACAAACTTAATCTTCCATAAAAACATCAGATTCAACCTCGGTAACATATACTTCAGTAATATAACCAAAATTGCTAAACATGAAAACTCAAAAGCATATAAACATCATAAACCTCATAACACTAGATTTAACATGGAAACCCAAATAGGGAAAAACCACTGTGGGATTTCAGACCCACTAAGAAATATACTCTTCTAGAGTATGCTCAGTTAAAAGCAAATCCTGTTAAAGATTACAAACACATTGCTAGATGTGAGCCGGTTAAGGGATTTCCCTCAGATCTGTTAGGATCTTCACCTTGTTAGAAGTGACCTTGTTAAAGGATTTCAAACACTCAATCAGAATGTCACCTTGCTAGAGGGTTTTACAAATAAGACTGTTAAGTCCACTCGGTTAAGAGATTTTCTGTCACTTTCACAAAATAACAGTAATAAAAATCTATCTGCAACTTCACATCTAAAATGCTAAAGCAGATTCTTATTTGCTCAATACAATCTAGACATAGAACTAATCTTGTCCATCTGTTGGGCTTCTATACTCTGTTATTCAAATAGGCTTCAAGCTTCTATGCTCAGTAATCATTCTGTAGCATCCCTATGCATACATTTGCCCGCATCCATCGTTTATCAATAGTTCCCTATTTATAAACAATTCGCCAACCGCTTAATCTCCTTGATCACATTTCCCATGATCAATCATAGCCATCAGATCTTCAAACTTTGACCAGGTTCAATGTATCCTTCGATCTGAAAATGTTTTACCCTACCTTGGAACTTGCATATATTTCTTGGAACTTGTGCTAGGGTATTGCGGTTCAATCTGAGCTGTAGATCTTCATGTTGATTTTCCTTTTCCATAGATTCATTAACAAACTTCATGCATGACATACCAATCATTTAATCAGGTCCAGCTCATCAGCTTCCTTCATTAAATAACACATGTAACCATTTAATGTATTCTGTTACAGCTTGGTTACAACTCGGTAACAACTCGGTAAATACTAAACTTCACTCGGTAGACATTCTGCCTTCATTAACCAATAGCGATAACCTTAGGGTTTACCGACTAGGTTCTTTGCTCGGTAACATAGTATAGTATTAACCTTACAATTTACAACATATGTATGATGTTAAAACAATCTAAACATCATGATCTCATCATTGTCTGACTCGGTAATAGTTGCCCATTGAATACCTTATTCATCCCCTTATTAATCATATTCTTTCTGTGTCTTTTACCGACATCTTTATACTCTTCAAACCATACTTCTCAAGATATGGCAACATCATACTAAATTAGAAAATCAATTTCTTGACATCAATGACAGAATAATAATATCAAGACTGTAAACATCCTTAATCAATTATATCCATAATCATCAACAACCTTCTCAATATCCTTATTGAAATGCCAACAATCTCCCATTGTCTGTTATAATGTCAAATGCCAACAATCTCCCCCTTTGGCATTGATGGAAAAACCAATTGATTTGACCTTAAAAAGATTCAGATTGCTGTGATTCTGAAATGTTGAAATGCTCTCTTGCTATAAACAGACTTCTCCTATTTTCTTCAGTCTTCTCTCCTTCAGTTTCAGTCTTTTTAATGAGTCTTCTCCCCCTTTGACAACATTTGACAACAATGCCAAAAAGTAAAGAACTAAAACATAATTTCTTCCTATAGGAAGTGATTTCCTACTGTTGTGTATCAATTGAGTCTTAGTCAGAGCATTTTGTCTTCAATTCCTGTTCCCTGTATTGTATCCTGCATTATTTCCTGCACACCTTTAGAAAACATCCTAAAGTGTGTAAATCAGCATCAACTCTTAAAAGATATTCGATAGAGTCATTGAATTGATGCTTTCACCAAACTCGGTCAGTGAGTAGAAGATAGGGGTAGGATCCCTAACTTACTTATGAGATATTCAAAAGTGTCCCTTGGTAGTGGCTTGGTGAAGATATCTGCTATTTGTTTCTTTGTGCTAACATATTCCAACACCACTTTCTTCTCTTGAGCTTCTTCTCTAAGATAATGATATTTGATAGAGATGTGCTTTGTCTTAGAGTGCATAACAGGATTCTTTGAAATGTTAATGACACTAGTATTGTCACAGAATATAGTTACTGGCTTGGTAACTTTCTCATTTATACCTTCCAACAGTTGTTTGATCTATGCTATGTTGGTACAATTCAATTATGCAGCAACGTATTCAGCTTCTACTGTTGACTGTGAAACACATCCTTGTTTCTTGCTAAGCCAACTCACTAGTCTTTCTCCTAAAAAGAAAGCTCCTCCACTTGTGCTTTTCCTGTCATAAATGTTGCCTGCCCAATTAGCATCAGTATAAACTTTTAAATCAAAATCATTTCCTTTCTGATATACTAATCCATAATCCTCGGTGCCTTTCAAATATCTAAAAATTCTTTTGATTGTTGTCATGTGTGTTTCCTTAGAATCTGCAAAGAATCTTGCAACTATACCTACTGCATGTGCTATAACCGGTCTGCTGTGAACAACATATTATAGCTTTCCAATCATGGATCGGTAAAGTGTCTCATCAACAGATGCAGATTCATCATTCTTTGATAGTTTACAGTTGGTAATCATAGGAGTACTTACTGGTTTTGAATCCTCCATTCCAAATTTCTTCAAGATTTCCTTTATGTACTTGGATTGAGTAATGAAAATCTCATTTTTCATTTGTAGTATTTGTAAACCTATAAAATACTTTATCTCACTGATTAATGACATCTCAAATTCTTTGCTCATTTCATTTCCAAAGTTCTTACAAAGAGAGTCATTTCCACAAAATATAATATCATCAACAAATATGGCTGAGATCAATATTCCATTTTCATCATTGTTCATGTACATATTGCTATTCTCACTTGTCCTTATAAAACCAATCTTAATCAAATAAGAGTGCAATCTTTCATACCATGCTCTAGGTGCTTGTTTCAGACCATATAATGCTTTATTCAATTTACATACCTGATCTTTATTATTGTCTTCAACAAATCCTTCAGGTTGTTCAATAAAAACTTCTTCTAATATTCCATTCAGAAATGCAGATTTGACATCCATTTGATATACCTTGAAGTTTTTGAAAGAAGCATATGCCAACAATGTTCTTACTCCTTCAAGTCTAGCCATAGGTGCAAAAGTTTCACCATAATCAATTCCTTCTTCTTGAGCATAACCTTCGTAAACTAGTCTTGCTTTATTTCGAATGACCTCTCCTTTTTCATTTAGCTTGTTTCTGAAAAATCCACTTTGTACCGATTACATTTTTGTCCGTTGGTCTTGGGATTAGTGTCCACATGTCATTCTTCTTGATTTGATCAATTTCTTCTGTCATAGCATTTATCCAATCTTCACTGTTAAATGCCTCTTTCACTATTCTCGGTTCAAATTCAGATATCAGACATGTGTTCTATCTTAGTTTGTTCCTTGTCATCACTAGATCATCCTTATCACCTATAATATGACTTGGTGCATGATGTCTTCTGACATACTTGGCTAATGCAGGCTCGGTAGGCTCTGTATGATCTTCTTCATCACTCGGTAATAGGATATTTTCTTCAATAGTTTTCTCGGTAAAACTAGTCGGTTGAACATAGACAAATTCATCATAATCTTCTGGTTCTTTGCAATTTCCTTCATAATTTCTTTCTGCAAATTCGTCAATTTTCACATTTGCACTTTCTACTATTTTGTTAAATGATTTGATCAGACATTTAAATGCTTTTCTTCTAGAAGAATAACCTAGAAATGTTCCTTCTTCACTTTTCTGATCAAACTTGCCATTTCTATCATCTTTGTGTACATAGCATTTACTTCCAAAGATTTTAAAATAACTTACATTAGGTTTCTTGTCATACCAGATTTTATATGGTGTCTTCAAAGTACCTTTCTTTAGTTGTACTCGGTTCAGGGTGTAAACTGCTGTGCTTATTGCTTCTCTCCAAAATGTTTGTGGCACTTTCTTTTCAATCAACAGGGTTCTGGCACAATCCACAATAGATCAGTTTCTTCTCTCAGCTATTCCATTCTGTTGTGGAGTTCTCGGTGCAAAGACTTGTCTTTTAATACCATGATCATTGCAAAATAAGTTGAACTCATCAGATGTGAACTCTCCTCCTCTATCTGATCTAAGACATTTCAGTTGTCTTCCTATTTCATTTTCAACTCTTGCCTTGTACCATTTAAACATTTGAAAAGCTTATGATTTTTCTTTTAAAAACATAACTGACATCATCCTTGAATAGTCATCCACAAATAATATGAAATATTTATCACCATAATAACTTTGAACTTTCATAGGACCACAAAGATCAGTGTGCACAAGATCTAAAATTCCCTTAGAAGTGTAAGACTTACTTGTAAATCTTGATCTTGTCATCTTACCCATCTGGCATCCTTGGCACATAGCATTCTCAGGCTTTTCAAGACTTGGTAGACCTCTTACTTGGTGCTTCTTTCTTATTTTGACCAGATTATCAAAATTTACATGACAAAACCTTTTATGCCATAACCAGGTATCATCTATCTTTGCATACAAACACTTGTTCCGAGTTGAGTCAAGGTGAAATGTGTTACCTTTTGTTTGTGTCTTGGTAGCAGCTAACTTTCCATTCTTGTCATGAACTTTGACAATTCCCTTCTGAAATTCTATTCGGTAACCTGTATTGTTTAGCTATGCTACACTCAACAAATTGTATTTCAAACCTTCAACCCAATAAACATCATTGCATCTTGCATTGTCAAGAAGTGTTATAGATCCTTTACCTTTCACCGGACATGGTGCATCATTACCAAATCTTACATAGCCTCCATCATAATCTTCTAACATAACAAACTTGTGTTTATCTCCTGTCATATGATGTGAGCATCCACTATCTATGATCCAAGAATCATTAGTATTTACGTGAGATATTAGGGCTTTTTCTTCATACCTTTCTTCATCTGATCCATCTTTGATAGCCACATAAACTACTTCCTCTGTATCAGTTTCATCTAATTTATCATCATTGGATTCATCATCAACTATTAAGTATGTCTTTCTATGTCTTTCTATCTCTTCTTCTGAAGTCTCGGTGTCCTCTGTAATGATTGTGTTTTTGTCTCTCATCTCATTAATCTCTCTTTTCGGTAGATTCTTTGTTAGGACAGTTAGAAGCCATATGTCCTATTTTATCACAATTGAAACATTTCAAAGGTAGTTTTCCTTTATACTTACCTTTGCCTCTCGGTAACCTTCTGGCTAATAGTGCTTCAAACTCTTCCTACTTTCTGATTTCCTCATACAGTTTGTGTACTTCTTCCATGTTCTTATGAAATCTTTCACTTGCTCCACTGTGATCTCCTTCAGAGTACTTATACTTTCTTTCATTGTAATCATTAGATTCATCAAGATGAAAAGAACTAAATGCAAATTCAACTTTATTTACAGAAGATCCACTGTTATCAAAGTTACTTAACTCAAATGCATTTAGCTTACCAATAGTAGCATCTAAAGAAATTGACATATTAGGTACAAACCTCAATTCATTGATTGCAGAGACTCTAATTGCATAAGTCAGTAGAAGTGTTATTAACAACTTACTTGTTATATCCTTTTCTTCAATAGTTCCACCTGCTCCTTTGATTTGATTGACAATCTCCTTTAGTCTTGTACTGTACCGAGTTATGTTCTCACCTTCATTCATCCTCATAGATTCAAGTTTTCCTCTTAGACTATCTACTTTTTCTCTTTGAACATGTTCATCTCCTCCATATATTGATATGAGCTTATCCCACATAGCCTTTGCATCATTGCAGCCTTCTAGATCATTAAACTCTGAGTCGGTCAATGCAGATGTTATTTCAATCATTGCTTGGATATGTTCTTGCTTTGCCTTTATCTCTTCCATTTTCAATGGATAGGTGCTAGGTGTGATGAAATCATTCTCCAGATAATATACAACATATTCTCCAAATCCTGATAGGTGCAGCTTCATCCTTTTCTGCCATGTAGAGAAACTTGACTTGTTCAGCTTTGGTGCATCCCTCTTATACATCTTTGGATCTTTGCCTCAAGTACCTTTAAACTTTTCTTTTGGAGTCCAAAGCTCTGATACCAATTGATAGTTCTGATACTTAATGTAAGTACAGATCCAATAACGAACAAGATGAGAGGGGGGGTGAATCATACAAACTTAATCTTCCATAAAAACATCAGATTCAACCTCGGTAACATATGCTTCAGTAATATAACCAAAACTGCTAAACATGCTAACTCAAAAGCATATAAACATCATAAACCTCATAACACCAGATTTAATGTGGAAACCCAAATAGGGAAAAACCACTATAGGATTTCGGATCCACTAAGAAATATACTCTTCTAGAGTATGCTCGGTTAAAAGGAAATCATGTTAAAGATTACAAACACATTGCTAGATGTGACCCAGATAAGGGATTTCCCTCTGATCTGTTAGGATCTTCACCTTGTTAGAAGTGACCTTGTTAAGGATTTCAAACACTCAATTAGAATGTCACCTTGCTAGAGGGTTTTACAAATAAGACTGTTAAGTCCACTCGGTTAAGAGATTTTCTGTCACTTTCACAAAATAACAGTAATAAAAATCTATCTGCAACTTCACATCTAAAATGCTAAAGCAGATTCTTATTTGCTCAATACAATCTAGATATAGAACTAATCTTGTCCATCTGCTGGGCTTCTATACTCTGTTATTCAAATAGGTCTTCAAGCTTCTGTGCTCGGTAATCATTCTGTAGCATCCCTGTGCATACATTTGCCCACATCCATCATTTATCAATAGTTCCCTATTTATAAACAATTTGCCAACCACTTAATCTCCTTGATCACATTTCCCATGATCAATCATAGCCATCAGATCTTCAAACTTTGACTAGGTTCAATGTATCCTTTGATCTGAAAACATTTTACCCTGCCTTGGAACTTGCATATATTTCTTGGAACTTGTGCTAGGGTATTGCGGTTCAATCTGAGCTGTAGATCTTCATGCCGATTTTCCTTTTCCATAGATTCATTAACAAACTTCATGCATGACATACCAATCATTTAATTAGTTCCAGCTCATCAACTTCCTTCATTAAATAACGCATGTAACCATTTAATGTATTCTGTTATAGCTTGGTTACAACTCGGTAACAACTCGGTAAATACTAAACTTCACTTGGTAGACATTCTGCCTTCATTAACCAATAGCGATAACCTTAGGGTTTACCGACTAGGTTCTTTGCTCGGTAACATAGTATAGTATTAACCTCACAATTTACAACATATGTATGATGTTAAAACAATCTAAACATCATGATCTCATCATTGTCTAACTCGGTAATAGTTGCCCATTGAATACCTTATTCATCCCCTTATTCATCATATTCTTTCTATGTCTTTTACCGACATCTTTATACTCTTCAAATCATACTTCTCAAGATATGGCAACATCATATTGAATTAGAAAATCAATTTCTTGACATCAATGACAGAATAATAATATCAAGACTGTAAACATCCTTAATCAATTATATCCATAATCATCAACAACCTTCTCAATATCCTTATTGAAATGCCAACAATCTCCCATTGTCTGTTATAATGCCAAATGCCAACAAGACCTAGATGGAAAGAGAGGAGTGAGATAGATAGAGGGGAATAAAGAGAGGTGGGTAATGAGACCTATATGTAGAGGTAGATAGGTGGAGAGTAAGGGAGGGAGAAACCTACAGAGGGGAGAGAGGGTGGGATGGAGAGGTTATGACCTAGACAATGGAGATAGAGAATAAGAGAGGAAGAGAGAAGATGATATAGTGGGGGATGGAGATAGAGAGGGGGAGGGGAAGAAAGGAAGGGAGAGACCTAGAGAGGGGAAGGAGGGAGAAGAGAAGAGATAGAAGAACAAAGAGATGAGTAAGAGGGGATGGATGGAAAGGTAGACATGGAGGGAGTGAGATACCTAGAAAATGAGGAGATAGATAGGTTTGGAGAGAGAGAGAGAAGAGAGGGAGAGAGTTCATAAATGGATAGGGGTAAGGGGAAGGGAGAGAAAGGTGGAGAGAGAGGGAGAGAACTAGAGGATGGAAAATTAAATAGCTGAGAATTATAGAGGGGGAGAGAGTGGTGGGTAATAATATAGGGAGGGAGAGGTAGTGATATGAATAGGGAGGGAGGGAGAGCCCTAGATATGGGAGAGAGGATAGAAGGGATAGATAGTGACCAAGAGAATGGAGAGGGAGGGGAGAGAAACAATAAGAGAGTGAGAGAGAAGAAGAGAAAGGGAGGGAGTCAAGGATATAAATGGGGGTAAGGAAGGAATGAAAGGTAGAGAGGGTGGGATATACATAGAGAGATGAGAGAGAAGTGAGAGAGATGAGAGGGAGAGAGATAGGTCTAGAGATTGGGGAAGATAAAGAGAGTGAGATACAGAGCTAAAGAATGCTAATGCTAATAGGAGCATGGTGATTACTATAATTTGACAAGCTGATTATTAAAATTTGACTGTGTCTGAAATTTAATTTGATCCTCTAAAAACTAGAATCTAAATTATAACTCCTATAGAGTTCAAACCACTCTCAAGCATCCTGCCAATATATACATGAAATATAACTTAAAGTAGAAAAAAAAGTGTTAGGGTTTCAAGCAGATCCGAAGCAAATATGAACTAACAATTATATGCAGATTTAAATACAAAAGATAAAGAAATAAAACAGGACACAGATAACACAGAGATTTAACGTGGTTCACCCAGAATGGGTTACGTCCACCATACACAGCCGTCCAATCTTTCTTATTATCCAGCAAAAATAGTTCATCAACCTTACAATGCCTTAAGCATCCCAGCCGCTTATAACATGCATTTTTTTGGGCAACAAACAAAGTTGGCCTTTTTTAGGGTTTTATTACAATGTCGGTTTTCATCAACAAAAACGGCAAAAAAAAATTTCTCGAGGGCTGCCGCCCCCGAACCCCCGCTTTCTTGGGGGTTGCCGCCCCCGAACCCCTGCCCGGGGCTCGGCCCAGCCCCGGACCCTGGCGAGGATACGTGCTGAGTGTACAGTACTTTGCTAATCAGTTGCCACATTTCAACAAAAAGACATATTGAAATGTGACTTATAAGAAAGAAAAAGGACAAATTGAAATGTGACTTATACTTAAATGTTATATTTCATGTATATATTATCGTTTGGGGGTGGGTATAACTTCTGCCCAAATTGGAAAATTTTCACATTCACAAAACCTTAAAATTTGACAATGCAGAACATTTGGCACTCACCAAATGCAAATAATTCACTTTTTGCATTTGGTAAGTGCCAAATTTGGCACTCGCCAAATGTGAAAATTGAAAATTTTGAATTTGTGGAGCACCGAATAGGGATAGCACCATATTTGGTGCTTGCCATATGGTTTGCATTGGAAACCACCAACCCTTTGGGTTGGATTGTACTTGGGCCTCCAACCTAAAGGGTTGGATGACCATTCTAGGCCTGAGACATGTTTTTATCAGAAGATTAAAAAATTCACATATTTTTGGATGTGTTCTCCATCAAGTTTGCACATGTTTCAATGAAACTAAAAAAAATGCCATAGCAACCTTAAGCTCTCTCTTAGCTATCCAAGCATGTAATTTTTTTCGCATTTTGATTTCATTAAGTCTTTCATCTTTAATTTCTTTTGTTAGTGTGTTCGTTTTTGGTCAAAAACAAACATGCGCTATTTTGGGTATAGTTTTTTACACGTTCATCGGATTTCAAAGAAACTTACATTTTTAGGAACTAGACTCCATTCTAAACAACTTTAAAAAAAAGTTTTGATTTTTTATTATTTTTCAATGATTTTAGGGGGGAGCATGCTCAAATTTCTATTTTTTAAGATGTGTCCACTTTGAAAATTAGTAAAAAATCATACACTCATTAAAAAATTAGCTAAAAAATCCAACATAAACTACAAGGTGTTAGTTAATTTCTCACTGAAGCGATTTTAGAAATTCAAAAAAAAAGTTAACATTTTAGGGGGGCCACAACTGTAATGCCCGCCAAAATACCCTAGAGAAATAAACCAAAATCTACTAACAAAAGGAGATAATTTTTGTTTTAAGGTAACTATCACTTTTATGTTATTTCTAACATTCCGTTGATGCACATTACTACCAACATTCATCTATGCAACATTAACAATTTTCATGAATGTATAAATCAACATGAACATATCCATATAATCATATTACGCAAGTAGAATGACCATTTAATCATTAACACAATCTTTATATAAACTCATACAATGCAACTCCATTCCCTAGGGTATCTCAACATCATTACTTGACAAAATCCTAACACATCATATATCCATCTTAGAGAATCATATTCGATTATCCATCTATCAATTTACTTTCCATACAACTATAATAAATCCTTAAAACATTTGTATAACTTAGTCACTTAGCATACTCTTAGATTCTTTTAGAAACTACCAAATCAAATACTCCTAATATCCATTCTTTCATTCATGATAAAAGCATCATAGTTTGTATAACCATTCTCATCTATAGGACTAGATTATTATTTCAAGTTTCATTACATCTCTCTAAGATAACTAGCTCATTTACCTAAGTAACATAATCCATTTCATCTAGATAACTTCCATTTCTTAAACAAGATCTATAACAACAACTACTATTCTTCCAGCTTAATTTCCATAAGATTATGCATAAAATATCATCTTACAATTTTAATACAATACAAATGCATACACACTAACTCTTTCTTATCCACACAGAACTCATAATCTATCATTACATAATGAATACTCAATACATCAATGAATGTACAATGATGACTAATCCTAAACTGCTATGTCATATTCCTTTTCAATTACATTTACAAATACATTGAGACGCATGTCTCAAGAATACATAATCTCCTTTACATACACAAACCATCACGATACATTTCTTTGTAATCCAATTACATAGAAATCAACTTCATAGAATATCCACAAAATGAGGAATCCAAGAATCCAATACATCCACACTAACATCCAAGAAGAAGAATATCCCAATGGAAGAAGGCATCAAACCACCCCGATCGTGTGGAACCAATAGGAACCACCCCTCCCCCCCCATGCTAGGAGATGACATAAGGTTCCAACTCACACTCAAGGCCTAAGTTGACACCTAACAACCATAGGACATAGACACAACAATAACCACAAATGCAATAAACCAAGTCACCATACAAGGCTAAATTGAAAGCATAAAACTCTCTGAGGTGCAATCGATAAATCAAGGAATATGGATAATGGAGGCATGTAGGGAAAGAGTGTCATAACATGGTATCTTCACAAAAGAAGGGGCCAAGCCTCACCCTGATAAACATGTGGAACCATCTCAACCCTGGAGCCATTTAAGGGAGATTGGTTTACCACTCCAGCAGTCTTCCCAAGCTCATCTCGAGCGCACACACTTCTAGGGCTATGAGGTGGGGCCAAAAAACTAATTATTATCTTGTTTAGTGAATTCTTAAATACCCAAACCCACTAATCAATTATTAAGGTTATCACTTGCAATTGCAAGAAAACTCTTCATGTGGTTCCATCAAGTCTAGACCCCCTCCTAGAGGCCTAATGCTCAAGACCTTGGTCCACACATGCAAGAGTCCACTCCCCCTACCATGGACCAAAACCATAGGGTAGCACATCACAATAACAACAAGGAGGCTTGCATAAATGAATCACAAATAACATCAACATTCACAAACACAAATCTGAAGCATAAACAAGAGTCATTAAGCCAACAAAATAAATCAAGAGCCTCAACATTAAACCAAATCAATTCAATAAACAAGAGCAATGCATTACCCTATTTATCAACCAAATCAATATATATTCCTCAATAGAAAGGCATTCTCATCTTACTAGAGCCATCACAAGCAATCCTCCACAACAAGGAATATACCATCTTGCTGGAGCTAATACAATACATCCTCAACAACAAGGCAAGATACATCTTGTCGGAGATAAAACACAATTAAATAACTAGATTTGATCAATATGCAACTCTAAGAATCACAAGGATACCAACAATAGCCTCTGGTACAAAAAATAGACCCAAAAATGTGACTCAAAAAGCCAAAACAATAGTACAAAAATAAGCAATGTGTTTACGACACTCTGCAGTGTATTCACAAGGTTTTGTCTTGCATATAATAGTTACTACAACACATCTAGCAGGTTAAACAACACATTCACAACATTGCGATGCTCACATAGGGTTCTGTCGCACATACAACAATTACTACAGAACACATAATGGACTAAACAACACATTTGCAACACTATGATGCTTACACAGGGTTTTGTTGCACATACAACAAATACTGTAGAACACATAATGGACTAAATAATGCTTTCACGACACCATAATGCTTACACAAGGTTATGTCACACATACAACAATGCTTTACTTTCATAGCCAAGTCACAACAATAGCCGAATCACCTTCAATATGAAGGTATTTGAAAACAATGATTTGAGGTACTTTGTTTTACTCGATCATCACTTGGCATTCATTAATGATGAGTTGGTTGTTATTGATGTTGTCTGTGTGTTTGGTACTCTCTTCTAGTGCAAAATCTGGAGATATTTATTTTTACATTGGGAATCCCTCCTTCATATGCCATTTAAAGTTTGGCGTGGCATTGTTTTCATGATTATCTCTATACACCGCTTCTTTTGTTTTGTGAATTTTTTTATGATATATCTCCTCTTTCTTTTTATTTACAGCATAAAAATTTTGGGCTTCATTTCTCTCTAGCATTTCCACATTCACCTCTTCTCCTTTGGCATTTGTCTATAATGGCGGACCGCAGATCTCATGTCGTTGGTGTTAGTCATGTTTTGGACCCTTGTGTTTCTTGTAAATTCTATACGTTCTGTAGTATATATATATATTTTTTGGTTGCAAGTGTAGTATGTCAATTTTGGTTGCAGGAGTTCTTTGTTTCAGGACCTTCAAGATATCCCATGAAGATGGATTTGTCCTTTGATGCTGGTTTAGTCCTCTTTCTTTTTGGAGCTCTCTTCTTCATTCACTGGGCAGCCTATGTTATTTCTTTTTCATGTCCTTATTTTGTAAATAATCTTGCATGCTCCTATTCTGTAAAATGAGCTTGCATGCTCCTATTTGTAAATGAGCTTGCATGCTCCTTTGCTAACCTCTATTTTGAAACTAGCTCCGGCTAGAGGATTGTTCACTACTTCTCTTCTATAGTCATGTTGATGAGCAATGACCGGAGTTTTTCTTGTTGGTTCTTTTCTCTGGGAGCTCAGTTTGAACCAGTTTTTAAATATATTGTAAAAATTATATATTATTAATAAAATGTATCAAGTGGCATTGCCACCTTGCCAAAAAAAAAAATTTAGATAAACAATAAATAAGATAAATAAATAAACAATAAAGAAGATAAATAAATAAACAAATAAGCAAAATGTATAATGAATAAGTAAATGTATGGACAAACATAAATGTTTCAACCAATAATTAAACAATAAATAAATGTACAGATAGGCATAAATACTCAATCAATAATTAAGAAAGAAATAAATAAATAATAATTCAATAAATCGAAAGCTCATATAATAAGTATTCAACTAACTTCATTTTTTGTCATCATTAATGGAGCTCCCTCTCGATACTTTTCTTCAACCCAGGGTGTTAGAAAAGGAGATCCTTTATCTCCTTTCTTATTTATCATTATGGCAGAAGCTTTTAGTCGATTGGTTATTAAGCAAAGGGATCTGGGCTTTTGGCAAGGGGTGTTAATTCCTAATTTTGATATTTCAGTCACTCATAACCTTTTTGCTGATGATACACTTTTATTTGGGTCTTCTTCTATTCAAGAGGCTACTCATATTAAATTTATTCTCGATACTTATACTGTTGGATCTGGCCAATAGATTAGCCCCCATAAATCCAAGATCTTGATTTTAATACTCCTCGGTGGCTGATAGACTTGTGAATATATTAGGTTTCCCAATAGACTCTCTTCCTTCTACCTATTTGGGGATTCCTTTCTTTATAGGATCTGCTAAGTCTTCTTTTTGGAATTCGGTTATTGAGAGACTTCAATCTTGTATTTCTGCTTGGAACGCTAGGTGGTTGTCTCTTTCAGGTAGGATACTTCTCATTATAACGGTCCTATCTTCCATTCCTAATTACTATATCTCAGTTCTTCAAGCTCCCAGATCAGTCATCTCCCAAATTGAAAAGATTATTTGATCTTTTCTTTGGAAAAATAACATGACAGAAGATAAAAAGATTCCACTGATTTCTTTGACCAAAATGTCTCTTTCCAAGCAAGTTGGCGGTGTTGGGATTCGGGAAAATAGGCCTTTTGGGGGCAAACTATTTTGGTCTATGTATACTAAGCCCCAATCTTTGTGGTGCCAAATTATGCAGGCTAAGTATTTGGATTCCCAGAATCCTGCTAGGATCTTCACAATTTCTAATCCTCCACAGGGGTCTGCTATTTGGAAATTTATGATCTCATGTAGGGAAGTGGTCTCTAATTTTCTCTCTTAGCAAGTCCATTCAGGGGAGGATATTATTTTTTGGAAAGACTCCTGGAATGGCTTTCCCCCTCTTTTGCAACATGATTCTCTTGCTTTTGTTTCAGTTGTTCTTTCTCAATCATGGGGAGTTAGATTGGTTGATTATGTAGATAGTGTTGATCTATTTTCTCACAAGGTCTCATTGAAGGATCCCTCTACTCTTCCATTGTCCTTGTAGGAAATTCAAAATTTTAAATCTATTTTGCAAGACCGAGTGGCTTTCCTTTCTAACATCAAAGATCAACTTATTTGGTCCCCTTCTAATCGGGAAACTACTTTGTTAAAGAAGGATATTTTGCTCAACAAATGGCCAATCAAAATGCTCCTCATCGTGCCTTTTTGTTCTGTTGGAATAATTCGATATTACCTAAAGCTGGTGGTTTTTCCTGACTCGTGCTGTAAAATAGAATTTTGACTAGTGATCGTTTAGTCAAATTTAATATTACAACCTCCTTTTCTTGTGTCTTAGGTGGTAAAGCTCTTGAAGATGTCAATCGTCTTTTTCTTCATTGTGAGTTTGCGAGTAGTTGTTGGCATTTTGTCCTCCAAAAGTTATCTCTTTCATTCCCTTTGCCTTTATTTTTATGGGACATGTTTTAGTCTTGGCCAATTTTGTATTCATCTTCTCTATTTGCTTGTTTGTGGTTTATAATTCCCTCTTCAGTCATATTGGCCTTTTGGTGGGAAAGAAACAAGCACATTTTTAGATGTGACTCATCAGATTTATCTGTTGTTCTTGGGATTTTGGAAAGAAGTATTATTGAGCAAGTTAATGCTCATGTTCAAAAATATTTTAATATGAATTCAGAGTTCTCTTCCTGGGACAATTTTATGATTTCTTCTTGGAAAAGTATCATTATTCCTATATCACCAGCCTTTCCAAGGATTCAAAAAACACCTCTAGACAAAAATTCCATAAAATGGCATCCTCCTAATGCCCCTTTTTGTAAATCGAATTTTGATGGATCCTCCCATGGAAATCCTGGTGATTCAGAAATAGGGAGTTTTTTGTGATCATTTGGGTTCTTTATTAGCATTAAAAGCTATGCCAATTTCTTCTAGCACAAATAATATGGCCGAGGCTTGTGCTCTTTTAGAAGGTCTTGTTATGGCTAAGGATTTCAATTTCAAATACTTTCATATTGAAGGTGATTCAGCTATTGTCATTAATGTTTGCAAGGCAAGAAAAGCTGATAATTGGCATTTCTAGTATATTTTTGAACAAATATGGACTATTCTTGATACATTTGAGCACCTCATCATCTCACATGTTTGTCGTGAAGGTAATGCATTGGTTGATTGCCTCGCTAATATGGGTTGTGACAAAACTATTATTGATTCCTCTCGATTGAGGTGTGATTTGATGAGCTTCCCAAACCTATTAAGTATAGCCTATAGAGAGTTGTGTATTTAATATTTCTTATTATATGATTGCTCATTTATACGAGTTGATATTCTCTTCTCTTGGTGAGGTATTCCTTTTCATAATTCCATTTGGTTTTGATTTGAGGTACTTTCCTTTACTCGATCATCACTTGGCATTCATTAATGATGAGTTGGTTGTTATTGATGTTGTTTGTGTGTTTGGTACTCTCTTCTGGTGCGAAATCTAGATATATTTATTTTCACATTGGGAATCCGTCCTTCATATGCCATTTAAAGTTTGTCATGGCATTGTTTTCATGATTATCTCTGTATGCCGCTTCTTTTGGTTTGTCAGATTTTTTATGATATATCTCCTCTTTCTTTTCATTTACGACATAAAAATTTTGGGCTTCATTTCTCTCTAGCATTTCCGCATTCACCTCTTCTCCTTTGGCATTTGTCTATAATGGCGGACCGTAGATCTCATGTTGTTGGTGTCAGTCATGTTTTGGACCCTTGTATTTCTTGTAAATTCTCTGCGTTCTGTAGTATATATATTTTTTGGTTGCAGGTGTTTTTGGTGCAGGGGCATTTCAATTTTGGTTGCAGGAGTTCTTTGTTGCAGGGCCTTCAATGCTGGTTAAGTCCTCTTTCTTTTTGGAGCTCTCTTCTTCATTCACTGGGCAGCCTATGTTATTTCTTTTTCATGTCCTTATTTTGTAAATAAGCTTGCATGCTCCTATTTTGTAAAATGAGCTTGCATGCTCCTATTTGTAAATGAGTCTGCATGCTCCGTTGCTGATCTCTATTTTGTAACTAGCTCCAGCTAGAGGATTGTTCACTACTTCTCTTCTATAGTCATGTTGATGAGAAATGACTGGAGTTTTTCTTGTTGGTTCTTTTCTCTGGGAGCTCAGTTTGAACCAGTTTTTAAATATATTGTAAAAATTATATATTATTAATAAATTATATCAAGTGGCATTGCCACCTTGCCAATATATATATACATATATGTATATGTATACATATATGTATATCTACATACATCTACATATATGTATACATATACATATACATATATATACATATATACATATATACATGTATATATATATACATATATACATATATAGACATATATACATCTACATCTATACATATATATATATGTATATATATATACATTATATATATATGTATATATATATATATGTATATGTATATATATATATATATATGTATATATACATATATGTATATGTATACATATACATATATGTATATGTATACATATACATATATGTATATGTATACATATATATATATATACATATACATATATATATATATATGTATATATGTATATATACATATATATATATATATATATCATCAAGTATATTGATGATATATATATATATATATATATATATATCACATCAATATACTTGATGATATATATGTGTGTGTGTGTGTGTGTGTGTGTGTGTATACATGTATATATGTATATGTATACATATATATATATACATATACTTGATGATATATATATATACATATATATATATATATCATCAAGTAAATACAAATTCATGAAATAAACATCAATAAAAAATAAATCTCTAATAATAATAATTCACACATTAATATCAAATATTAATGCCATCCATTAATTTAATTTAATACTAAATAAACTATATAAATTGATTAATTATTAATTAATAGATAATCGCAAATTCAAAAGGCAGCCCGACATAAGGTTGAACAACATACCACATGACATAGACCAACGACTCAAGCCAAGACACTAATTGACAAGGGTATCAACTTAAACCTAAAGTATGAGAGGGAAACATATGCCATCTCTGACAACTTTTCATTGGGATAAGACACACTTAGACCTATGAGGCCCGGTGGAGTCGATGTCTAGTACCTGCAATCCTGCATCTACCATTAAAGCACAATACAACATATGTATAATACATATGCATCATAAATGATCAAGCAAGTGATAGAGAATCGCAACACCATATCATGCTTGCAATGAGTGGTATGACATCATCCATATCACAAAGACACTAGAAGATAGTCACAATCATCAACTCAATCATCATCATAATTATGGAATAGGGTTAGCATAATCAAGATAACATCACAACCTCATAAGCAATATAATCCATACATGAATAGTGAGTGTATAAGTCCGATCAACATATTAGTCCAGGACATAACTTCATCCACATAAATCATAATGAATCCACTAATATCAAAGAGACTCTCAAAGCACAAATCTAAAAGTGTTTATCACATTCTCTCATAAAGGATGAGTTAGGGAGGGGCACTACAACAATAGACACTATGTTATGCTTTTTTGCATAAAAACAAGACCACTTTTTGCGGCATCCCTTTTTGAAACCCTTACTCTCGACAATTTTCAAAACAAATTAGTAGTTTAGAAAATAGACTCAAAGCATTCTAAATCTTTTTCTTATTGCATCTTCAAATTTGGAGTGTGACTATGTTCAATTTGTCATTGAAGTTTAAACTTTGCTGTTTTTTTTTTTTTTAAAGTGGCATCTTAAGATCTCCTTTTGGTACCACAACTTGGTGCACATACCCTTTTTTTATTCAAATTGTTGTGATTTTGGACATAATGAGTTGTTGTTGTGTTGTAATTGATGTGAACATGCTTTGGTTGTCCATGGTGACTTGTTGGTATAATTGATATTGATTTCCTATGCAATTGTGTTGAAATATTTGCTCCGCATATCTTTTATATTATACATGTATTCATGCAGTTTGGATATGTTGCTAAGCAATGTTTAGAGATGCTATATTCTATATTTGGCGATCTGGATTGTATTGCACTAAGGAATTTGTGCTCACCAGAGTGAGATGGTATTTGACAATGTTTCTTAGTGAAATACATGCTTTGCATTTCTTTGCCTTATGGTTTATGGTGTTGCGGAGTGAAGTTGACAATGTCCTTAGCCTCATTATATTTAGTTGGCATGTGCTCTTGGGCTTCAAAAGCATGGTTTCAAAGTTCGATGGTGTTTTACTCTAGGTTTGGCTAACCTCAAGTGTTTACACTTCACATTATTGCCTCAATGATTATGGATCATTGTATAATATGTTTGATGTTTATTTTGGTCTCAGTTAAGATGTGTTGTGGTCCACTTTACATCCTTTTCCACCGTGGGAATGTTTAGTGCCGACCTAATTTGAATTGTGTTCGATTGAGATGCTTAGCCGACCTTGGGAGATTTTTCATATGTGAGGATGATATAAATAAAGGATAATTTATTGAGGATGATATGAATATATATGAATGAGTGTATGTGTGAAAAGAGAATGATATTGTGTGTGTAGAAAGGATGTGAAATGCGATGAAGGTGTGTGAAAGAGGATCTATCTCCTTGATTGTTTGATGATTTTTGCTTGAGTTGGTGAAAAGTGTTGAGTAGTGTGGACTTTCAAGTGTTAGCTATCAGAAGCAATGAGCCAAAGGTATCTACAGACCTTACAGTTGTAGAGGTACATCAGTGATGGTTTTTTCTCTTTTATTCTTCTTCATTTGGATAGTGAACCCTCCAACAGTGAATCCTTTGGCAATGAGCATTTTTTTTGTAAAAATCACCTTAACTAGTGTCACCCTAATAGGACAGGGGTTCATATATTGAGAATATAATTCTCCATATTTTTTCTCCTAATAGGGTTTTCCATGTAAAATTTGGTGTTTCATTGTGTATGGTGTGTTCTGCTTCTCATGCCCTTTCATGCCCATATCTTTTTACAAATTAAATGATAAATTTTAGTTGTTAAGGATCTGATTTAAGGATAAGATTTTAGATTTGTTTGTACAACTGATTCACCCCCCCTCTTAGTTGTCCTGTGCGTAAGAACATTCAACACAAATCACAAAGCAATATTATAATCATAAAACCTTACCTATACAACTACTACATCCGTGTCTACTATTTCTAAATTATATTTTTTTGCAAGCCTATCCAATCCTTATCCTCTAACCAGCTTAGTGATCTAAATTTATATGTTAAATTATTTTATTTTGTTGATCTACCTACAACTTCTTTGTGACTTCCTACCATGTAAAAGTATCCTAGAGTATGAGGGACATATGTTATTATCTGAGCACCAACTAACATAAGGTCTAAAATTATTGATAGCCTTAACTAAGGTATAAGCTTATTTTTCCATTATATCATATTTCAACTTAGCATTATAAATGACTTAACTAAAACAAATCAATTTCTTTAACCATCATCATTCTTTTGTAACAAGAAAACAACAATAGTATGAAAAGAAGAAAAGAAAAATTTATTAGAATGGTTATAAAAATGTGTACTAGCCAATATAGGGGTTTTCTTAATTACTTCCTTGATGTCTTTAAAAGATTCATCTAGTTCCCCATCCCAATTTATGATTTATCCCTTCTTAAACATTTTAGTTATAGATTTTTTGAGCAAAGATAGACACAAATCTTCTACGAAAATTGATTTGGACAAAGACTAAATTCCTATTAAAACATAATAGTTTTAGGGTCCATGCCCTGACAACATGTATATATTGTTCGTATATAAGATTATCAAACTTGATACATATTATATGCTATATAATGTATATATTGTTTAAACAATAAATAATATAATAAATTATTAGATTATCATTTATTTAAAAATGATAGTTTTTGAATAGGTGTGACTGATATCTCTTCGGGTAGTTTGCTACCTCGAGTCTTATATGGAGATTCTCACTTATTAAAAGTGAAAATTTTGAGACAAATAGTGAATTATATCACTACACACATGAGGTATTTATTGGCCATGTGGAAGTGAGTATGAGTGGTCCCCCCATGTTTGTTCTATATTTTAATAGACCATTTTATAGTTCTTTCCTAATGACTGATGTTTTATAGGGTCTTTTATCTATAAGAGCTTTCTTCGCATATATATTATATAATGTGTTGAACCCATGTATCTTTTAATACTAATTTTACTTATCTTATTTTTTGACAAATAGTAATCTAAGATCATAAATTTATAATATGATATCAAAATATTTCAAGAAATACTTATCATTTTTTAAGGTAATCATATCTATTGAATATCATTAGTCTATTTATGTAAGTGAAAAATAAGTATGAAAGAAGAGGTGAATAATAACAAAAATATGGGGTATCACTTAGAATGTTAAGATCATTCTATATATCTAACTTCCTAATATACCTTTATTTATTTCCAAATAAAAATAAACAATCTCAAAACATCTCTGTCAACTTTAAATTTTAATGTTTAATTTTCTAAATTTTGACATTTCCTATCATTTTCTATAATGATTCTTTTTCAAAAATTAAAATTAAAATAATAAACAAACTCATTGTAATTTATGATTTTTATTCTCTTATAGAGATCCCTTCTCATCAACCTATTTTAATTATTAATGGATTTATGTAATTGCAAAATACTCCCAATATAAATATCTAGACAATAAAATTCTAGGCCTCTTGAGATAATATGTAATACAACTCAACATATGAAAAGATACCTACATCTAGAAATGTAAAAAGATTGTGATTTTAAGAAATAAAAGATGCACTCATTTAAATAAATACTCATTCCCCTATAATTGGTTTGACCACTACATCAATCCATTCATTAAAAAAAAGCAAAAAAAAAACACTATATCGTGCCATTTGTTCCCTAATTTAGTATTTTCTCAATACAAACAAAAAAATAAAAGCAATCTATAAAGTCCTAGTACTACTAAAACAAAATAATATCATTGAAGTAAGAAAACAAAATAAGAAGACAAATTGTGTTCGTCCTCCCCTTACCTTTTTCCTTTATGTCAATTCTTGCCTACCTAGTGCTTGTCATTTTCTATATCCACTAAAATTTGAGTGCTCCACATTACATGTAATAAAGATGGAAAGTTATGGGAGTACATATTGACTTTAAAGATTAGATCAAGTAGTAAAGTTGGCCTCTCCATCTTTATTCATAGTAGTATTTCTTTTCAACATATTATTTTTTCGATTAATTTTATTATTAAAAGTAGTAAAATTAAGGTGTTGGTTTTTTATATTGATAAGTTGAAGCCATCATTAACTAATATTAATCAAACACTAACAACATATTAACATCAGATCATTATCGAAACAAAACAGATTATTAGTCTTAACAATAGATAAAAGTAAAACGATAACAAGATTTCAATTATTTCTTATTCGTGTCTTAAATTATTTTTCATTCTTTCAATAGACTCTTTGACCAAAGGTAGTGTCCCTAACACTTACTATCATACTTGATTGTTCAAAGTAGTTTCTTTCTTACCTTTAAAGTTTACCCTTTCTTTGATCTTAGCAATACACTATTAGGCTTTTCATAATAACATGACCTTCAAAAATTTAATTTCTTAAAATGTATAATTACAAGGTGGTAGTATTTGATAATTTTATTATGTTTATATTGTTTATATCAAATTTTAGTAAGCTAACATTTACTAATTACTTTTCATGGGTTGAGTTTTAATTAATGTTGTTTAGTAATTACTAATGAGGAACGTATTTATCTTAATGGTGATTAGTAGCAAGCAACACATACTCGACAATAGGAGCAAGAGCAAGAAAGAAGGATTAACCTAAGGCATCTATTGTAGACACCAAGAATGGTGTGTAGGAAATTGACACTCTCCTAAAAGAATTGGAATTTGAAGGCAACTGTGGTGAAGGAAAAAAGATTACAAATTGTATTGCAATGGGAAATGTTAATGTGGAGATTTCAAAGGAAATCCCCTATATCCAAATCCCAAAAGAATATATTATTTCTAAGATAGAGAAATTGAATAAGAGCATAGTGATTGTAAAGTTCATTAGAGTTTGGTCATCATTGGAAAAAAAAAAAAAAATTGGATTAGGCAAAAATGGATGGGGCTCAACACAAAGGTAAGTTTCTTAGCTCTTGGGTTTCTTCAGATTGTATTTAATTTTTAATATGAGAGGGAGAATGTGTTGAATGAATATCCATGGTTTATGGGTAATGTCGAGATTTATATATGAGCATGGATGCTAGGCCTTGATCCATACCAAAAATTGATTCAAGATGCATCACTCTTGATCAAACTATATAAGTTATCACAAGAGTTGTTGATATTTTCCCTAAAATTGATTGGTTCACTTGGGGAAATATGAGGATAGGGGAGAAGAAAATCATATGTAGAGTGGATAGGTTTATGGTGAATTTAGACTAGTTACTTGACCAAGTGATCCTACATTTGGAAGTTCTAAAGTATGGGGTTTTGGAGCATTGGTCAATTTCTCTCCACATTAATAAGAATAAGAAACTAGTTGGTATTATTGGGAAACATGTAGGTTCGATACCAAATATTTTGAAGATCAATGTCTATCCAATAAACTAATCAAAGGATAAGATACAAGGCTTGGACAACTACAACACGAAGATATGGACCTCATATGCAAATCTGAAAATTAAGTTTCCTTTTGTTGTGTAAAACTATGCTTAGTTCCTTCTTCTTAAAGAAGCCAAAAATTAGCCAACATTTCATTCTTAATAACCCTATCTTATATGAACTTAAAAATGGCAAAGAGTAAAGAATTACATCACCATAAGATAGAAACAATCAGGCACAAATCAACAACATAAGAACACCGCACATCACAAGATTTCATGGAGAAACCCTTGCAAGAAACTCCACCAAGAAGAGAGGTCAAGCGTACATTATTAACTATGAATGTGATTACAATACATGCACTTATCTTCTCCTATTTTTCTCCAATACAATAGCATTTGTGTACATATGAATAACCTCCTTATCCCCCCCACATGTCCTTGTTCTTGCAAATTAAATTTACATTCAATTGTTCTTCATTTCATTGTATGTTTTGCATTCAAAGAGCTAAATTTATAGAATGGCAAGAGCTTCAAACCACCAAGAAAGATGTACAAAAAGGATCTTCATTCCAACAACCCTACCCTTGTATTTTCTCTACAAAATTCAAAAGGATACTAGTTTTGACACCAATAATTCCCTCCAACTTGGGCACCCAATCTTGCAAGATAAACATTACATGAAATGTAATAGATGATGGTATACCAAGAGACACATGTTGCCTCTTCCAAGTCCCCATTTTGGGAAGCCCAAAGGTCACTCATTCATCCACTTCCTAAGTCATTAATTATCTTATTCTAGGCATCCACATGTGAAAAAATCAATATTAAATATTATTCACAACCAACCTTTACCTCTACTAGTGGAACCCATCAACCCTTTTGAATGTATTACAAACAATAGTGAGAATAAATTTTACAAAATATTTTCCCTATATAGGTCATAATTACCTTAATAGGACACTTTCCAAGGTTGTTGAAACCATGTCATAGAATTTAAAAGGTATATGACATCTTATTCTTAACATTTTCCCACTTAGCATCATACATTGCAAATACACCTCTAGGTATCACAAACAAGGGAAAAGAATCCCTTAACCATCCATGTACCATATGGATCTTCAGCATGCTCTCATGTTTCAACAAGAAACTTACAAAAGAATCCATGAAAACCACCAACAAGTTAAAAACTCCTCATATCCTCTAACATGCCAAATATGGAAGAAAAGGAACATGCCAAGGTGAACCATATCAATTGTCATTGAAAGCTACACCAATATTTACATGAACATTTTTGGGATTAAGGCATCTCAATCTTTGAGTCCTAACATTGATAATTAATTTAATTAATTATTTGTTGCATATTTATTTAGCCTAAAATGATTATTTCCTAAGTTTTCCATTAACTTTGTAGGTCCTCTTGCAGATGTGGCATCCTACATGGCCTATTATGTAGGAAAGAAAATATGGTGTAATATCTATCTTTTAGGAAATGAGTGACCACTTTGGAGTTCCTATGATTTAGGGGATTTAATTCAAAAATTTCATGCTAAAGATAAAAGCAAATTTGACAATCTCCTACGTTTAGAAGAGAGATTCGTTGTGTAGTTTTTATTCCTAAATGGGAAGAGAAATGAAATCAATTTTTTCTTTAATCTTTTCTTGGAGGCTAAGTTAAGGACTGAAATTTTTTCATTGAATATCTATAGCCAAGGAAGAGGATATATTTTTTTGGATAGGCAAGATGAAGGTGGAGCCATTGATGATGTTCTTTATTCAACTATTTTGCTTTGTTGAAGATGAAGTTTCCTTTTTTGGCACCTAGTTTGTAAAGCAATATATTCTTGACTTGTATTTCATTATTGGATGATAGTTTTAAGAATTAAGAGATATTGTTATATTGCCTATGTTTCCTAGAGAAGAGAAAGATGTAACTCTCCATGACAAGGCTATTAGCTTGCAAGTGTATTGCAACTTATTTGTTGCAAATTAATACATTAGTTCAATGTTTTGGAGTGTGGGGTTTTTACCTGAAAAGGTTTTCCAGATGTATATTGATGTTTCTTCTATGTTATCTAATTCTTCTTTCTTTCATATTTTAAAGTACTAATTTATATGTTGTTTTCCCCATGATGGCTATTAGCACTAGAGAGACATATCAACCATAATGACTAGAGAACTAGTGAAGAATGAGCAAAATTAAAATGAAAGGGAAATAAGAAAATCCATAGCCTTTACCACATGATTGGTAATAATTATTGAAACACCACATAAATCATTTCACATAGTGTAAATATATGCAAGAAGTTTAGTTTTGATTTCGCATATATTGGGAAATGATAGTATCCCATCTGGGTTTCTATGATTACTTTGAAGTGTCTTAAGATAGGCACACACCAAGTGTTATACTGGCATGTGTGACATGCAACTTGAGTCACATCATGCTTAGATTGGAGGCTAAACATACTCATTGCTCAGTGCACTAACATAAATGAAACTTGATTTATAATCACGATCCCAATAAGTACAATTGTTAAAATGATAGCTTTTACTGAAAACAAATACTTGCTTTATTTATTTTCACTTAACTTATTCCTCCCTCCTTTCCTCCACTTCCAAATGGAAACTTTCAATGTCATTCAATTCTATCCATTGACCTCCTAAAATCTAAATCAATCATAGCTATTGATCAAAATCCATTTTTTTTATAATCAATCTTTCATTTCACTTCAATATAACCACAGTCTTCTAAACTTTTTCGAAATCAATCTTTTGAGATTTAATGCAATCTTGTGCACATGAAAATCTAAGAGCAACAATCATTCATTTTACAAAGTGGAGAAGAACAGTGGAGATACTTCAACGTGAATGCTTACAAGTCTAATTTTATTTTAAATTTGTTATTTCTTACACTCAATTTC
The DNA here is from genome assembly GCF_030272615.1 of Cryptomeria japonica. Lineage (NCBI taxonomy): Eukaryota > Viridiplantae > Streptophyta > Pinopsida > Cupressales > Cupressaceae > Cryptomeria > Cryptomeria japonica. The sequence goes on along the minus strand of NC_081406.1, from coordinate 305,237,075 downwards.
ATTCTTCATTGCATAGGATTAGATCTTTTAACATGAATATGAGATTTTGTGATTTCTTACAAGGGTTTTTGTATTCTTTTCTAAATTTTGATCTTACAATGAGAATAAATATCACAAAAGATTTTTCCAATACACCCTAAGTATCTTAGGACACTTTTCCAAGGTTGTTGGAACCATGTCATAGGATATACAAGGTAGATGATACCTTAATCCTAATGGTTATCCGCTTCAATATGGAGCCTTTTTGGTTTGAAAATGCTACCTTCAAAGAAGCTTTGGAAGATTGGTAAAAATTGGAGGTCATAGGTTGTAGAAGATATATTTTTCATAAAAAGTTGATTGAAGCTAAGTGGCATGTTAAAATATAGAACAAGGAGATAATGAGAAACATATCTGAAGAAAACAAGCACTAATACATTTGGCCTCAAATTTCGATGGAGGTTTCCGACGGACAAGGAATTTTGTGATCAAATTTGATTTGTTTTTTTTTAAATGACCGATAACGTCAAAATGTTGACGAAATTTTCCGACGAAGCCCATGTTAGTCAAAATTCTGTTGACCAGAGGCATTATTAAAAAGAAAAAAAAGAAGTGCGGGTTCATTTGAAAACCATGCGGACAAATTGAATTAACTCTCAACTTCCTCTGCCTTTGCCAATTCCTTTAATTCTTTTGCCTCTTCCTCTGCCTCTACCTCTGCATATTAGGTTTGGCATTTTCTTTGCCTCTTTTGCCTTTGCAAATTAGGTTGTCTGTCACGATATCAAAGGATTGATTCTGTAGTTTGGAGGGTATTGAACTATTGGAGATGGTGAAATTCCTGTAGATTTTCTCATGCCTGTAAATTCCTATGGACTTACTGGTTGTGTGTTTGAATCATGTAAAGTTGGTTGCAGACAAGTTCATTTCAGAGTGTGTGTCTTATAAATTTAAGCTTGTCATCCTACCAGTATGTTCTCATTTATCTATTTTTCTTTACTTTCCTAATGTTGCAGTTCCTAGCTATTGAAAAATCTTCCAATTATCGATTATGTTAGATAAAAGCTAAAAGTATTGTATAAAAATTAAAAAATAAGTAAACCCTATTTACTATACCAGAATCGGGACATAAGCAGTAGTGATGTCCACATATTTATCTAAGTGGTGTTACAAAATAGACTTCAAGTTCCAAGTTTTGTCAAATCCACAGAAAAATCTTTTAAAATCAAATAAGGTGATAAGAATTTGAATCTTCCATAGTTCAATTTGGCACCAGTTGTAGAGTGTGTTGGGAGTCAATCTAACAGCTGGAAATTTTGCTTGAATGCCCCCTTGTGCATATAGCCTTATTTTGCCCATCATATATAACATATTCCAGAAATCTTCAAATGGATCTTCCTCAGTCAAATTTGTCTTGCTATTGCTCATCTTCATTCCACCTGTTATTATCATATGTTGAAAGTTGCAAAATCCCCCAAAAAATCTCTGTCCAGGAAGGTTTTGGTCATTTTTCTCACTTTTTGTGGAGTTACAGACTTTTTGTTGACTATTGGACTTATTCTAATTGTCTAATATCTAGTTCCAACTATCAGTCCCACGTGAAGCTGTTGGTTCTCAAAACCACAAATTGGAAATCAAAGAGTTTTGCCATTTCTCTTGATGAATTCTGAATCAGTTTTGGTCAACAAATGGGAATGATCGATAGATCAAATTCCCCTTCACTTCAGGCTTCGCTAAACCAAAATGGGTGAACCTATATCTAAAACCTAAAATTGTAGGTTAAAGACTTTTATATAGCAAATTTAAGAAATTAGGTGACTTCAAGATGGCAATTGTTCCTGAACCCAATCTTATTATCTGAAAAACTATAACTGCTTGCTTGTAAATAAATGTTTATAAAGTAGTGATTGTATGAATTAGAAATATGATTCCTTAATGAAACTTGCTTTGGAAATACTTGATTCAAATATATAAAATCAATAAAAGACCAGTGCCTTGATTGCTTATTGGTTTCATATCATTTCAAATGAAAAATCCTACATTTAACCTTAGAGACAATTTTAATAACTTGTTAATGAAACACGACCATCATCTCAAAGGCTTCCATATGAATTGCAATTAAAATCTGACATCCACTTAGTCTTACTAAATTTAACTTTACTTTGAAAGACCAATAAGAAAATTCAAAGTTTGCCAACCAATCCTTCAAACTGATATTCAAACTAAAAATCAATCTTAATTACAACAACATAAGATTGCACAATGAAACAACCTATGTAAATAATCCAAGGAAATGATCAATCCATTGAAAAGATTGATACCATCATGAGTGAGAAACACTTAAATCTTTATATTGAAAATAAAATACTTAAACCAGTTGATTTCAGTGCATATCCTCCATCAACTTGGTACTTCCAAACAACGAGTTCATAAGAAAATGCATAGAGATTGTCTTGATAAAAAAAAATTATAAACTTGTGATATCTGTCTCTCTTAAAAGATCCTCCACATATAGATGATGATTCAATTTGAAAAATGAAAGGGCCTACCCTTTCATTAAACTAAAATTAACAAAAAAACTAACTAGAAACTAACTACCTAAAAACTTCCCTAACAAACTAAAACTATAAAATACAAAGTCACATCTTTAAACATCTTTTGATATCTATGGCTGGTCTCCAAGAATCTGATCACACTTTTGAATATGCTTCAAATATCCCTCTGATTTGTAGGTATTCAGATCATAGATAATATCTCTGACCACAATCTCCAAAGTGATGAAGTTTTCAATCTGCCCAATTGTCTCTATCATGTCAAGTACATCAAACTGGGCAACGTTAAGGGAAGCACTGAGAAGAATTTGGCACTCCACAATCCATTTATCCTTAACCTTAATTTGTCCATTCTGATTTTCAATTTCTGGAAAACCATGATATACTATTTTCCTACATTCATTAAATTCATTTTGCAATTTTGTGTCAAAGTCTTCATGCTTTTCCGACATCTTTTGTATTCCTTTAATGACTTCAACATCTCTATTGGCCATTGTCTTATCATGAAACAAAGTTCCTAGTCTATTATAAATCCGGTTGTGAGATATTGCATTATCAATATTCTTTTGATAAACAACCCAAAAATCTTCAAGGAAACCCTGCAATTTTTCAAATCTCTTAGTCAATAAAATAGAGGTTCTGTCAGACCTCACACTCTGCATTCACCTTTTCAACTTTTTATTTTCCAGTTGCACTTCCTCACATTTCTTTTTCCACTGAGACCCATCATGGATTTGTGGCATAGGCTATCCTCCTCTTTTTAGCGATTCTTCATATAATCCCTTGTATTGATCTCTTTCTTTGATCACTTCGACCAATTATGCTTTATTAAATTTTGAAATATCAATACCCATATCAACAGTTTCAATGGGATATACTTCACCAACTTTCAATTTCATCATGTGACCAAAGGCTTTATCCACATCAATGATTTTTGGCCTCTTATTTGGAGGATAAAGAGACCATAAAAGAAAAGCCTCTTCATTCTGGTCAAATCTAGAGCCGACATACACATCATTTACCCCATCAATATCCAATTTAAAATCCTTATTCTCAGAAAATAACATGCTATAAAAAATAAATGATGCACTCATGTCCCATCCTGGAAAGATGATGATGCCCACTTCACTAAGAAGTTGTCTTCCCTTTTGAAGGTTTATAGTGGTCAATTCTAAACTGATTTCTTCCTTTAGTTTCCCCAACAATTCTGATATTTTTTCAGGGGTTACATTTGGGATAGAGTCTCTCATTTTTTTCCTTTGAAATTATATAAAAATGATTTAAATTCTTTTGACTTTATAAAAACATCATCAAACACAAAGGCAAAATACTCATCGTATCTTGCATCACTATGGATGTTTAGCCTGGCAATAATTTTCTCTTCCAAGTCTAGCTCTTCTGTTGTGTCTAGTGCTTGATGCCTAGATACCACCTCAACGTCTTCGGACTCGCCTTCACTCTCTTCTTCTTCAGTTTCAATTTCTTGCAATCTCTTTTTATTTTCTTCCAATTTATTGTTTAATTTATAAATGGTTATCTAGGCCTCTTCCTCCTCCATGTTTCTAAACATGTCCTCTGCTTCCAAGTAAACATGAATATAATCTCCCAGAATTTGACATTTCTTGCAATTGTGAATATATCCCTTAGGGTCATAATTGACCCTAGTAGCATATTTGAACAAATTGTATTCTTCAATCATTTTCCTATCAATGTCTTCATAAAGCTTTGTTGATGCAATGGTAAAATCCCCAAAACTAAGAGTCCCATGCAGGAAAGTCTACTTATGTATACCTCCAAAATGTTTGGCATTCGAAACACTTAACTGTTTCACAATCTCCAGATATGCAATTCTGTCTGGTACAAGTTTTGGCAACAGATATGGGGTTCCTTCGAATCCATAAATCCTGAAGCAAGTTAAATCCTTGTGAACAAACCAATCACCCCAGTTGTGATTGGAAATACCTCTTTCATAAAAAACAACAGGTCTAAGAAATCTTTTAACTTCAATGGAAATAGATCCTTCACATGGGACAACATACATCTGGTATAATGGCTTTACTATTAGCTCTTCAAACTTGATGTAGTTTGCTTTCATATATCGTGAATCCCAAACTGATGTCCACATCTGTACTGGTTGTTCTTTACCTACTCTGTCCACTGTGTTCAATTTTAAATTTATTGGCCACATATCCCTAAATCTTCCATAAAATAAAATCAAATGCATTAGCAATGAGTAAAACTTGAAAGTGGGCTCCCTATTATCTCAGAGGTTCAAGAAACCTTCATGTAATGTTTTCTACAACATAAGTAGCATAATCAAAGGGTCTTGGTTCATACATCTGTACATTTTCTGCTAACAACAGCGGCCCAATATTAGCTACATTAGGGACCTCTATACCTCCAACTTGTCCACATGACATATAGGTGTACTATAAGTAGTGTTTGAAAATGTCCATGTTGAATGGGGGACCATCCTCTTTAGTTAGGATTCCCTTCTCAACCTTGTGGAAAGCTAAGTTCCACCCCTTATAAGTAGTATCCATTTTAACAAATTCCTCCTCTAGTTCTTCAAACACAAGGGTACATCAAGGTTAGGGTCTAAGCCAAAAAATTCATCTATGGTGCCATGGCTAAATCTGATAAACACGTTCCCATTTGGAAACTGAATGCATCTCTTCATAGAATTGTAATTTTTGACCAAGACTTCCATCAATCTGATATTTACGAAAACATTTGGAACAACTAGTTTACCTAAGTTGGTTATCCACGGGTTACGAATTGGCACTTCTTTGTCCTTTCTCAGAAAATGAAATAGGAAGAGTTCATAACCTCTCACCTTTGTCCTTACATCTCCAACCCCTTTAAACCTATCCTCAATCTAGTCTTTTCTGGGCAAATGTTATTTCGACCTCCTTGATTTTGGGCTTGGGGAATACAAATGATCAATGATATCTTGATTTAGTTTCTGTGCAAGAGGGACTTCCATTGTTTTGGTTTTTTAGACCTGGATTCAGAGCCCTTAGCACTCCTCTTTCTTCCTGATGAACTTGCAGTCTCCATGATGCATGACGAAATGTGAGCAATAATTCTCACCTTGTGTGTTTTTTACTAAGACACAACCTGCATTTGGTTCTTAATTTGCCTTGTGTGAGCCATCAATCTACTCAATTGCACACATTAAATACAGGCTTCTTTGGTTTCAGTTTTGAATTGTATTTGTAATGGCTCATCGGTATATGCTTTCCCAACAAATTACTCCCTTGGCGCCATCGACATTATTCTATTCCTTAAGTTTCTTTGTTTTTTATTGGTATGTGTCTTCCTGAGCCCTCCATCGGGTATCGACATAACCTTGAACAACCTTTGTCAATAGTTACTTTTTCCCCGATGAATCTCCTACTCTATTTTTTCCATTGGGTATTGAGATAGCTTGAAATGTTACACCTATCCCCTTTTAGCGATAGTTAATCACTTCCCGATGACCTTTGGCTTTGCTAGGGTTCTTTCTTCAAGGTAGGCTACACTGATGGTTTGATTTGCAGACTTGTGGAGTTCTAATGGACTTCTTCCATTTCTCTTCCACTTATAGACATCCATACTTAAAGACATCTTGTTAGATACTTGATAAGTCCCAAAGACATTGAGAGGGGGGGTGAATCAGTGTCTAACTGATAAACAAAATATTTAAACTTGTTTGCAACTTTACAACCCAAAATAATGTACCAGTAAACAAGCAATAAAGCAATAAAGAGAAATAACAGTATAACCATCAATGCACACCATAACATAGATATTTTTGGTGAGGAAACCTGGTAGGGGAAAAACCTTAGTGGGATTTGTGACCCACAATATTTACTCACTGGCCAATATGAATAAATATTACTTATACAATAGGGGCCTACACATGTAGGAAGACCAATAGCCTAGATCTCACTGCTCAATCACAAAAGGAGTCACACTGACTACAAAATTGGATGATTAAATCCAATGACGATATACTACTCAAAATAGCATCTGCAATGTTGGATTCAGTACCAATTTAAGCTTTGTCAAATACCTATGCCATAAACCTTTCTTTGCTTTTCTCTTCTCTTATTCGCTCATAAAATTATTACATCAAAATGCATATACAGATATTTGCTCTCATATTCATTACCTAATTGCATATCCCTACTTCGCTTACATACCATACATACTTACAAAATGACCTATAAGATCTCATACATATATGAGTCCTTACAATACATCATGTCAGCTATACAATATAATTACAATACAAAACAATATAATTTCCATGTCGAGTGGAAGTGCTGGTCAGATCTTTTGTCGGTGTAGAATGGATGCCGGTGAGAATAATCTTTGTAGTGCTTATCGGTGCTGGTAGATGATGTCTATTGCCAATGTAAGCTATGAACCATGTTACCAGTTGGTTACCATCAATAACAATATCAACCATTCTCATCTAAGTGTGTAATGTCAACAATCTCCCCCTTTGGCATTGATGGCAACACTCATAAGAAAAAACCAAAAACTAATAGCCAAAAATGAAATCCAAAATTGATCCAAAAATAAGAATGCTCCCCCTAAGCAAATGATCTCTTTTGTACATTTTTCTCCCATACTACTACTCCCCCTTTAATATCAATGACAAAGGATGTCAAAAAAGAAATTAAAGAATGCAAAATTCTACCTCATAGCCTATAACTGGTTGTATACAATTTGAAAGATATCCACCAAAATCAGATTAAGACTCTACATTAATTTAGTGTTGTCATAAATAATGGTTTCAATCTGTTGGATCATCCCGATCAGATAATGCATCTATTGCTCTGGTGATCTTTCTCCTTGAATTGTTGCTTTAGATAGCTTAATCCACTATGTTATAAGGTTGTCTAATCTAGGACCAAGTTTATTTTTCAGCTCCCGGGCCTTCATTCTTATCCTTGCTTTTTCCTTTTCTAATTTCTCAATATTTTCTTCAAAAGCTGCCATTTCTTGATAAAAAATTGAAGTTCCAAAGAACCTATCATATTATTTGCTATATCATCAATCTCTTTTTGTGTTTTCTTTATCTCTTCCTCAATATCTTTTGTTAGGTTGTGAGGCTTGCATGCTTCCTTATACAATTCTTTATATTCAAAAATAGTGGAATTAAGTGTCGGTAACAAAGAATCAATATGCTCAGTGTAGTATTTGATAGTCTTATCAAAGAATTCACTTTTCTCCTTATTCACCCTTTCCTTAATAGTCTCTTCATTAATTTTGTCCACAGTTAGAATATTTGAAGCAATGAATTTGGATAATGTGTCCAATTTACCTAAAGATCCATCAATATGATCAACTTTACATGCCGATGCAATTATTTTCAAAATAGGTAAAGTATCATCAATGGCCTTAAATGCTAAGGCATTGCAATCTGTGATCCTCTTTATGGAATCCAAAAGTACATATGTCACATTAGTAGGTCTGTAATCCATAGTGTGAGTTTCTGCAGTTGGTTTCATCTCATCTCCAGATGTCTACACATTAACCATTTCAGCTATCTTACTTTCATCATTGACCTTTTCTTTATCCACTATTTCTTCCTTTTGCTCACTCTATTTTTCAATTTTGTTTTCATCCTTACCATCATCCTTACTTTTTGCCTTGTTGACTTTCATTCAGCTATACTTTGTTTAGGTCCTTTTCCAGTTTCAGTTTGTGCTTCAATTTTTACTTCTACTGGTTTCTTAATGTCAAGTTGAGTAGCATTAGGGATGGTATCTGTTTCCTTAACTTCAGCTGGTATCTCAATATTCTGAGAGTCAATACTATTGACCAGTGACTCAAAGATCTCAATATTTGTAGCTTTAGTTGTCTTAACCTATGCAGTTTCCTTATCCATGATAATGTTGAGGTCCAGAGTGTCCACATTCATGGTAAAAAGAATGTTTGAATCCGGATTAGTATCATTTTGTGTCATTTCTTCCACCTTCTCTTCCAGTTGACAGTCAGTTTATACCGGTGCCTCTATAGTTATTAGTGAGGTGTCTTGTGTCAGTGGAGAAAGGTTATCCTTGACCGTTATATCAGGTACACTACCAATTTTACCTTTACCTTTATCCTTTTGATATACCTTTGCAAAAGACATCCATTTTTTGTCTATCCTTTTCTTCTTTCTTCTCTTTTTCCACAAAAAAATATATCCCATTTGTATGTCGTTTCATCTGCAATTTCCTTTACTCTTCTTTCCATAAGGCTAACCTGTCAGTGACCACTCACAAAAACTATTATATTGCCCTTGAAATTAATTCATCAATTTCCTGTTTGGAGTCAACATGATGCACAACAAGTAGAGCCTCTACTTTTAATTTCTTATCTAATTCCATTACCGACATTCTTTTAGCCTCTAACCTCAAATACAAATCATTAGGTAGATCATCTACAACCTCAATAGGAACTTTCTTGTATATGTCAAGGTGCAAAATAATGCTTTCCTCTATAGTATCCTTATCTAAATCTTTGAAAGAACAATAAAGTTTATTCACATTGCTAAGGTTACCTTCTTATGTAATTTCATTGATCAACTCTTCCAGTGTAAGAGTATCCGATGCTTTAGGTTCTTATTTCTTCTTTGGAGTCACCTTCTTCTTCTAACCAATGGGCTCTCTTACAGCCTATTGTTTCTTTCTTTGTGTCCTTCACTTCTTGGGAGATGGAGCAGGTGCTAGTGAGGGTTTTCTTTTCTTCCTATCCACTCTCTTGAATTTAGTTGCCCTATCACTGGCAAAATTATAAGAAGTAGCCACATGAGAAATGTGAGCTATCGGTATCTACTCTGATTGACTTTCTCTCACACTAGCAGAAATACCACCAAGATTCATCAAACCTTTTGTAACATCTTTTACCATCTTAGAAGCATCTTTCATGAATTTGTCTCTTTTATTTCTCTGCTTCATCGTAGCAACATCACTTTCAATGGTTTCAGCATTACCAAATATTTTTTCTGTGGGTTCCGATGGAGCATCTAGGAGTATTTTAGCATATGAGTCCAAGATGTGAGAGTCCACCTCATATCCCATTTCAGTAATCCATACAGCTCTAGGTCTAACTGCTTCCATCAAGATTTCATCTGTCTTCACTACAAAGCATATTTGTTTGTCATATTTATCTACGATGCTATGTGGAATCCTTTCCCTATGTTTCATCTTAGTTTGTAAATTCTTAAAGTAATCTCTAACCAACTCATCACAGTTAGCTCCCATACCAGTAATTGCCTCCTTTATCTATTTTCCAACAGAAATATCATAGGCAAAATCCTTATTTCCCATACCGGGGATCTCCTTTGAAAAGTAAAGCATTAAACACACTAACAAACTTCTGAATTTGAAGGTTCCTGTCTTATCATCTTTTATCTTATCCAAATTCTCTATCAATTCATCCTTTAACCATTCACAAATATCAATCTTTTCATTGTTTATAATCATCTCTGGTGCACTGTGAATGCATGAACTTGACACAAAATTCAACCTATTTGTATGACCACTTTATATCCAATGACCATGCTAGCAAATTTAACATTTTTATCCTTTATGTCATTGACCCTAGGTGACCGGTTGTCATATAAAGCTCCAGTTAAGCTCATAACTTCCTTGTTAGGGATTTTCTTCTTCTTTTTAGGTCTAGAACCAGTGGAGGGTAAACCAGTAACAACCCTGATAGATTCATTGGTAATTTTCAATATTGAGTCCAACCACATAAATTCTCTGTGAACCCTGCTAAGGACATAGTGGACAGCTTCATCTAATAATTCTGACATATGGAGGATGTCTATGAAACCTAAATCCTCAGCTACCTTATGTTTCAGTTTCACTACCCCATTCTTGTCAGTGATTACATTCATGTACATGTTCATCAAATTTTTAAACCCTAAAAATTCTATGTTGCAATGTATGTATGCCCTAGGGTCTTCAGTAAATGAAACTCCCTTCGGGATTTTAGAAAATGCACCAATAGATTCATCCTATTTTTCTATCTTAGGAATGATCTTGAAAATGAGTCTAGGTCATTTAATATTTTCTACAATAGTAGGGTTTGCTATGAATTTAGGAACAAAAGATGAAGATGCCATTGCGAAAGATAAATGCCTTTTAACTCTAAAATCCTTGAATGCTCTAAAAAATACCTTTGTTGTTTCGCCTTTAGATTGCCTTTGCTCAATTTCACTCTCTTTTAATGCTTGGATGCTTGGTGAATTGAAATGAGAGGTTACAATGCCTTTATAACCAAAAATTGACTTTCAACCACAATAAATGCTTCATCGGTGAAGTGTAAAATCCACATATCTACCGATAAAGAAGAAATATAACTTCTTACCACCAACTAAGGGTAAATGCACAATTTTCAATTTGTTGTCTTACCCCTAAGGATTAATTTGTAGTTAGATGAAGAATCTCCTGCTGGTGTAGGATTACCCTGTTCTGTCGGTGCAGTGACAGATTCATCTCCTCTCTGATCTCTCGTTCTAATCCATTGTTTTAAAAATTCTTGCTTGATTTCAGTCACCTTCTCTTTGCCTTTGTTATTAAATCCTTTATTATTTGTCGGTATAGTCTTGCTTCTACAAAATTTTACAATATGCCCAATCTTGTTACATGCATAACAAGTTACATTATTTTTCTGAATTGCCTTTCCATAACCTTGACCGGTTTGAGTTCTGCATTGATTAGATAAATGTCCAAATATACCACAAACATAGCATTTCATTCTGCAATTGTTTGAGTTATGAACATTTTTATTGCATTTAGAACATTGACTAGTGGGTAAGTTTCTATTCTGATTATTTTTAAATCTGCACTGATTTGCTCTATGACCAAATTTGTTGCAATCAAAATATTCCATTAAATTTATAAGCATTAGGTTTCCTTACCGATTTGCTATGATCATGATTGTTTCTAGTCTCAGAAATTTCTCCATGTTTAAATCCAAGTCCAACTATTTCTCTATCAAGTTTCTCACTTTTTAGCATATCATCAAAATTATCTTAACTTTTCTTGAATTTGTCTTTGTATTCATTTGCAATGACCAACTCACTTTCAGAAGTGCTATCTTGTCTCAAATTTTCCTCTTTGTCATGTTGCATGTGAATCAAATCAGTTTTAAGCATATCATTTTCATAACTAAGACTTAGAGATTCATCTAAACTTAATCATTAAGTCTTCTAGCCAAATCTTTCTCATTCTTCTTCATATCTTCAATATCCTTGCATAGTCTCATGGTTAAATCTTGCATTTCATTCTTCATGTTACTGTTCTCTTGTCTCAATTTGTCTACATTATCTTTGAGAGTTTCTTTTTTCTTCATCATCTTGATTTTCCAATTGCACATGTAATTCTTTTCTCTTATTCTTTTCTATAACAAGGTTATCTTGAAGTGCTTTGATAAATTCCCGAGCAGTATTGAGTTCATCTTCCAGTTTGATATTCTTTAATTTTTCTACATCAAAATATTCAAGAGCTCCTTCCAACTATTGTCTCAAACTTTCCATCGGTACCAGTTTCAGAATCTTCCTCAAGCTATTAGGCTTTTGCAAATAGAAGACTAGGCTCTAATACCAATTGTTAGATACTTGATTAGTCTCAAAGACACTGAGAGGGGGGGGGGGGTGAATCATTGTCTAATCAGTAAGCAAAAGACTTAAACTTGTTTGCAACTTTACAACCCAAATTAATGTATCGGTAAACAATCAATAAAGCAATAAAGAGAAATAATAGTATAACCATCAATGCACACCATAACATAGATAAATATGGTGAAGAAACCCAGTAGGGGAAACCTCGGTGGGATTTGTGACCCATAACATACCATGCATACTTACAAAATGACCTATAAGATCTCATACATATATGAGTCTTTACAATACATTATGTCATCTATACAATATAATTACAATACAAAACAATATAATTTCCATGTCAGTTGGAAGTGCTAGTAAGATCTTCTATCGGTGTAGAATGGATGCCGGTGAGAATAATATTTGTAGTGCCTATCAGTGTTGGTAGATGATGTCTATTGCCGGTGTAAGTTGTGAGCCATGTTACCAGTTGGTTACCATTAATGACAATATCAACCATTCTCATCTAAGTATGTAATGCCAACACATCCATACTCTCTTATTACTTAAATAAAATGGAGAACTAAATGGTACTAAGATTAAGAAGCTATGTACTCATCATGAGTAATGAGAAATAAACAAGCTTGTCAAGCTTGAAATCAATGTGTATGGTTAATTGAGCCATTTTGTCAAAAGTTGTCAAATAGTCCTATTCAGGTCCCATTTGTTCAAATAATGTAAATGTACCCATGGAAGGGTAATAAAGGTTTAATATGTTGTTTTGATTCCATTGTAAGGTGTTCAAAGTATCTAAGTAATGTTTAGTGGTCATTCATGTCAAAAGGAAAAAGTTGTCAAGGTGTCACTAAAAAGTTGTAATGCAACCATGCATAAAATGTTGTCAAATTGTACATTTCGGTCTTAGGGGAAGTTGGAATAGTTATAGAAACATGAGAGGCTACAAAATCCATCATTTATTTAGATTAAGTGTGTGTGACAGATTTGGAAGAAAGTCTTGTAAGGCTAGATAAAATAAAGCCTCTGACTATCACTTAATTCTATAGGGTTGTGATAGTTACAGGGTTGTATATTAGTTTGAAAGTAAAACTTCCATGTAATTTTTTGTTGGATAAATAGGAAGGAAGTTTATTGCTATAAAGTATGTATTGGAAAATATTTTTGATGAAGATTCAATGAGAAAATTGATATTTTGTTCAATACTTTTAACTGTTGTTTTTAATAGTCATGATTATTTGATGTTTTAGATGTTTTCCTAATAAGATTTGGATTGAATCCGGCCCCTAATAACCTATTTGAGGTTGTAGAATGAAGAGTTATTTTTAATTAAAGACAGGTTTGAGGTTCATCGATGTATTATAAAGAGAGTTCTAATGGTTTTGTCAAAACTGTCATAAAACCCTTGTTGACAGGGTTGCAACAAAAGAATTGATTATAACTCTTAATGTAACCACTCAAGTTTCTTCATATTTTGGATTCTAATAATCAATTCAATTCTCTTTCATATGAAGTTGGTTTCATGTTGACTTCTTTGTAAATTCATCATTCCTAAGTTGATTCTATTAGATGACACAATAAAAAGGTTTCTCTTTTTTAAAACTCAAATATTTTTCATCAACTTGCCAAAATCAAGCTTCTTTTTTAGCCAAGAAAACTATCTAAATAAAATAGTCTTCATAATTGAAGAGAGCCTAAGTTTAAGTAAAATTTCAACTTCTATATAACTAGTTCTAAGAATACTTCCATAGTTGCGGTATCCTTTTGCGTAGTTTGTGAAGGTTACAGACCGAAGTTTCAATAGCCCGACATTTTTGCATGTGAAGAAAGACCATATTAGAAAATATTAGCGAAGAACAAAATAAGGAGAAAATTGCTATATTGTGGTCTAACTTGAAAAGAAAAGGTGATGGAAAATGATATTGTCCTCGCAAAATTTATAAGGGCTTAAAGACTAGAAGACTTCTAATCAAAACAACTAAGAAACATTGTAGGCAGCATGGTCACATTGAAGGGGGACATGATTATCATCCATTGGTAAGTTGTTCATATTATCATTTTAACAATTTATATAAATAAGAAATCACTTCATGATGAGATCATGATGATGGTTTATTTATGTTGATTATTTTCATATAGGTCAAGCTCCCCAAGACACATGATATGGACCAACATAACCCGAAGAATATATTTTTCGAAGTGGAGGAACATGGAGGTGTGAATATCGAAGCTGGAGATAATGATCCCATGGAAGATGATGATCATGCGCTAGAAAACACAATTGAAGATGATGGTACAAATACATTGATCCATGACACATTTAGTACTGGCGCAGTCGATCATGATGATCAAGATGACTTTGATGTTGTTCATGATTTACCTATACTTGAGAAGGCATACAAGCCCCTTTATGAACACTCCCAAATAAATCTTATCTTTGTTGTATTGTTTTTGGTGAACTTCAAGGTTATGAATGGTTTATCCAACATAACAATCTCACGTATGTTAAGGTATGTTGTATATGTCATTATAGTTAATAAAGGGTGAATCATGTACCGTTAATAGTATTTATATTAACAAATTAATATTTTGTAGATTGATAGGTGAGTTTTTGTTACCACCATCAAATATTCTACCTCGCTCATACCGAGAATTATTTTTCATTCTGAAAGATATTGGAATGGAGTATCAAACAATAGATGATTGTCCCAATGATCATATTATATATTATAAACAACATGAATTTACAATAGAATGCTCTGAATTTCATATAAGTAGATATCGAATAGATCAAATAATAAAAAAGGTGCCTTACAAGGTTCTTCGTTATATTCTCACTATTCCACGTATGCAATGATTATTCAGGTACACTAGCTTGGCACAATTTATGGATTACCATGCATGCAATAGAAGTCGAGATGACATTATTTGAATTCCTGTAGATGGTTCAACATTTATGGACATAGAGGAAAAGTGGCCACACTTTAAAGAAGAACCTCATAATCTCAAGCTTACATTGGCGGCGAATGGTGTCAATCCATTTGGAGAGATGAGATTTGTTTACTCGGTTGGGCCAATTTTTGTTATCAACAATAACATTCCTCCATGGATGTCAATAAAGAGGGAGCACATAATGTTGGTGATGATTGTTCCAGGTATTTAATCATTTAATAGTCATCTACATTTAATTATAAATATTGCAGTAAAATGGTCATAATGATTATGTAATATTTTTGTTCGTTCAACTAGGTAAGTACCAAGTTAAAGATATGAATGTGTATATTGACCCTCTTATCTACGAGTTGTTGGAGTTATAGAATGGTGTCACTATGTATGACGTCTCTAGACCAATAGGACAAAGACAATTTCAATTCCATGCAATGCTTGTATGGACAATACATGATGCCCCAGGGCTAACACATTTTTGTGGTATATTACAATGTTCAAGTTGCATATTATAATTATAATTATAAAAATTAACATATTTAATCCAATTATACATTATCTTGTAGGTCTTCAAACAAAGGGAAAATTTGCATGTCCAGTTTGTGGTCAAAAGCTGAAATCCCGTCATTCAAAAAGTTTAGGAAAGCAAGTGTTTGATGAGTATAGGCACTTCCTCCACAGAAATCATAAGTATTGAAACACTGAAAAACATCTTTTCAATGGGATAGAAGAGACTACATCAAAGCCATGAAGAATGAAACCTTGCCTGTGGAAGTTGGAATATAATAGAATTAATCGTCAAATTAATGTCATTCCATTTAATGGTTTATGTTTGGAAATTGTATTTTTCTATTGTGTTTTGTAATTGATGATGTAATTGATGATCGTGAAGGTTGTCAAGGCATTAATGACCACCTTCTAAAGGGACTAAAAAGTTATCTGAGACATTATGAAAACTATTGGAGGGAAGGCGTGACAAAAAAATTGTCAAAATTTGTAGTGACATTCAGGAATCCAATCATGCAATGAAAAATGTCATTCAATCAAATAGCAATGGAGACCAAATTAATATAAGTGCCCTTCCTTGCTTATTAATGGACCAACAAAGCAATTCTATAAAAGAAGTCATGCAAAAAATTTGATTTCCCACAGGATTTGTTGCGAACATAAACAATCTCATATCAAAGAAAAGTGAATTTGGGTCAGGGATGAAAACACATGATTGGCATTTCTTCATTAAGGTAGTTCATGTTCTTGTGTAATTACTAAATATTTGTATACTAATAATGTACTTTTCATTGTATTATGTTAGAAAACAATGAAAAGATCATTTGATAATTGTTGTAGTACGTTCTACCTCTCTCTCCTAGACAACTTTGACAATAATGTCAAACAAGTCATATATGAGCTTGGAAAATACATGAGGTAAGTAGTGATCTTTGTTCAATTTGATATCTAGATAATATATTTGTGATTTGTTTTACTTGTTATGTAATATATTGTATATTATTTTGTAAAGTCTCATTTATATATTTTTGCATTTTGAATCTCTTCTAGGTGGTTGTCATCTAAATAAATCCATAAAGAAGGTATAAAATATTGGAAGAGAAAAAATCCTCATTTAATGTGTGAAATGCAAAAGTGTCCACCTTCAACTTTTTTCAATGCACAAGAACACTACCTCATACACCAAGTTGAGGAGATTGAATTGTGTGGACCTGTACACACTAGGTCAATGTGGATGGTTGAGAGGCACTTGAAATTTTTGAGGGCTTTGGTTCGACAAAGAGCACATCCCGAGGGTTATATGATGGAGGGATATATGGTATACTAGACTATGGCATTGCTAAATATCTTCCTAAGTTTCCAACAGAGTTCCATGTAGATCACATTTGGGATTCCAACCCCATTAAAAAATTCGAAGGGGAGTACTTGATGGGGAAAGGTAGATTGAAGAAAGTGAGAGGTAATTATAAGATGTTACTATAGTTGATTAATTATTAATCTTCTAAATAAATCAGTTGTAAGTCATCTATTAATTATTTGTGCAGTTGGTTAGGAGTCGGATGTGCTACATTTGTATATTGCAAACAATCTTGATTGGATGACGGTGTGGATTGAATGATGTCAACATTTTGGTCACACATTAACATGGGAAGGTGTGGCTTAATTGGTTAAAGAAGCTCATCGTAATGGAGATTCCAATGTTATGCAAAGGGAAATTGATTTAGCATATGGTTTAAGAGATAAACATGTATAATTTTATTAATCATCTGTATGTTTATCAACTCATGATGCAATAATTTTAACATGTTAGACATATTGTAGGTCAAACACCACAAGGCTATGTGTTGTAATGGTCATAAATTTCGCATCAAAAAGTTGGATGACATAAAGAAAACTTATGATTTTGGGATAGCTGCAGTCTTTGAGGTGACCAATATTTCATCTACAAATGATATACATCCTCAAGGCTCTCAAAATTGATACTATGGCATTTTGGATGATATACTTGAGTGTGACTTTAATTTCTTCAAATTAGTTATGTTCATCATCAAATGGTATTGGCTACGACTAAATAAAAATGATCTTGATAGAACTGTTATTGAACATGATAATGAATTTACAATGGTTAATAAAAGATAATTTGAGCTAGTTGGGGATGAGCCCTATGTTCTTCCAAGCCAATGTGAGCAGGTATTTTACTCAAAGGTTCCACATAAACCGGGTTCATCATTTGTTGTTAGACATGATCCAAGAGGAAGGCCGATAAAGTATAATGAGATGGAATAAGAAGATACCGAAGAAGTAGAAGATGATGTATATGATGATGATGATGATGATGTTGTTGTTGTTGCTGCTGATGATGATGATGATGATGAAGGTGATGATGATGGTGATGGTGATGATGGTGATGACAATGACGATGACAATGATGATGATGATGATGATGGTGATGATGATGATCATAATGGTCATGATGGTCATGATGATGAGTTGGATGAAGAAGAAGATCAATGACATGAATAAAATGTATGACATTTTTGAACTTTGTGTTTATTTATGGAATTTGGATTGTTTATTAGCTATGTGATGGATGGTGATTTAAAATGCATATGTGATGGATTACATGTTTATGATGATACAGCTGACATTTTTTGAACTTTATGTTTATTTATGGAATGTGGATTGTCTATTAGCTATGTGATGGATGGTGATTTATGATACATATGTGATAGATTACATGTTTATGATGATACATAGGTGATGCCTATGATGCTCAATTACATGTATGATGATACATATGTGATGCTTATGATGCTCATGATACATATGTATTTATTTTTTATCAAATTACAAATGTAATGCTTATGATGTTCAATTGTTGGTGTTGATTTCATGTATATATTTTGTGTGATACTGTCACCCTTAGTGTAAATAGGTAATTGACTATAGACATCATCAAACCTTTAGTTGAGGATCTTGCACAGTCTACATAAAGTAAAGGTAAGGAATAAAAAAATATACAATAATCATGATGATTGCATATTGTTCATGTTGTGTACGATGTAATTTTTAGTATACCTATCATGTAATTTTTAGCTAACTTAAGATAATTGAATTACTGTAAAGCAGAAAATCGCGAGCGAACCCTAAGTGTTCCCTCCACCACTCCCAAGGGGAAAGGGGGGTCACTTAGGATTGTCGGTTTTCACTTAGGAGAGACTTTACATTCAAAAGAGGGGTTGAAACCCACAAGATCCAATCCCACACAATGCAAGATTGGATTCTAAATGAGTTTCAAGGGTTAAGACAGCAAGGCTACCCTCTTTTGTAAAGAATGTAGATAGAAGAATTAAGCTAGGAATGCATGAAAAGTGAGAAAGATTCACTTATAAACTGAGATAGGAATATAGGATGAAGCTGCAGACCTGGAATTAGCAGTAAAATGTCGAGACGGCGTTGTCCTGCAAATTTGAGCGAAAGTTGACAGGACAATGGTGCCCGGCGTGCACACGGTCCTCCAAAAAATCCGCGAAACGAAGGGGGATTTGTTTGTCTCTGCACAAGGATTCTAGATCTTCAATTTCAGCCGCGTACCTGCAACCTACACACAGAAAAGCGAAGACGATTGGGGGGTTAGGGATTAGGGGTTTGCCCTTAGGTCAAACCCCAGTTTTGGAATTAACCAAGAAATGAGAAATGCTGTAAATGTAAATGTTTGTAATGCAAAACAAGTACTAGTACCTTGTTGTAAGAATGTTTGTATTCTTACATGCGAAGGTGTAGATGTTGTTGTATGTGGTATGTGATCTCCTCTTCAATGGTTGAATCCTTGTCTTTGAATGCAACACTTAGCCTTAAATGGAGACTTAGAATGATCAATTGCTTGAAGGAATGCTTGAATGCTTGAATGCTTGAATGTTTGAGTGTTTGAATATCGCTTCCGCCTTTTTCCTCTTCTTAAAATGGGAGAGGAAATGTAGTTTATATACTTGCCAATTAGGGTTGATAGACTGATTTTTCCGACCTTAGGCTGACCAGGAAACAATATTTCCTGAATTACAAACATAAAGACCCGAGGCCCCAAAAGAGACCGGGCCCAAAATAGGGCCAGGGACCAGGGCGCTTGGCACCATGGTCCCACCTCCAGGGACAATAGGGTGCAAGGAGGATCAGGCCAGGGTGCTGAAAAATGCAGTTTTTGGTGTCATGAACAAGTTTCGGGGTCTCCATTCAGGTTCGGTGTTGCGTCACCATCGTGAAGACCCAAATGCGGTCGAAATTGCAAGTGTCACAATTTTAGGATGCTGCATTTAGGCCCCACTTTAGCGGGAGTATAAGCGTACGCTCATACTTCCAGTAAAGTACAAGGAAACAACATTGAAAGACTTTCACCACGTCAAGGAGGCAAGACACACCAAGCCGCCAGTGGACTAAGGATCTTACGACTTCGATTGACAAAGTAAAAGGGAAGATCACGAGGGAGAACCATGACTGTCAGTAGTAAGGTTCCCTCACTATGAGTCATGCAAGAAAAATACCAAAAATTTTCGCAAAGCTAAGTTCGCCAAGAAATTTTCAAGTATCCTGAAGGGATAGACGGGGTGTATGCCCCCCTATGTTAAAGTGATCGCACACGCCTCAACGGGGGTGATTGCTTTAATGTAGTGATACACATAGGAAATAAGAAGGGAAAGGAGCACGTTATTGCAAGGATTTAGCCCCCAAGTGTGAGATAAACCCAAGGATAATAGATACAAAACACAAAGCACGAGGTGACTTCGCTTTCCTCGGGGTCAGTATGCTGTATGATAATTCATGTATATATATCATATGTATGTATCCATAATTGTTCTTCATTCCCCAATCAAGGAAGGTCACCTAGAAGAAGGGAACACATGTGTCTTTTGAGTCAACATGAGAGAGACCAAAAGAGATCTCAATGCTTTGCATCATCCTCAAGTAGACAACACTAAGGACAACAAATAGAAGAATGAGAATAACACATAGAAGAAGTAACAAAAGAGAGGAGGAGAGAATCTGCTATGCTAATGAAACTAGTCTAGCACGTCATCTACCCCCTGATCTTGCTGATCAATGTTTCGGGAAGGCAGGGAACACGCTAGAGGAGGAACATCCAACACAGCAGATGGAGCTATCACAAGATCCAAACAAGGGCTATGTTCATGTTCCAAGCCACATTGTTCTTGTCTAGGAGCTAGGATAAGTGCTTTAGAAAATTCATTAGATAGATGGTTATCAATATCAACAAGTTCATATTCACTATCAGAAGCAAGAGAAGTAACATTTTCATCATGAATAACATTTTCATCTATATCATCATCAAGATTTATAAAAATAGGATCTTTAACTCGCACAGGATCAAGACCATCATGCATCTTATGTTTAGGAGATTTTGGAGAAAATGGAATAATGCTTGTTGAAGGTGTTTTTGGAGATTGCAAAGTTTGAGAAGCAGCTTCCTGAGCTCTAAGACGACGCTTTCGTCGACGTTCATGCGCGGAACGATTTCATCTAGTCTTAGTAGGAAGTTGAGAAGATTGAGGAGGAGGAATGTTCTCATCCTTATCACTTGGGTATTTAGGTTGTGGTCTCTTAGGCTGGATAATAGGAGAAGAGGAAGGTCTCTTTTCTCTATAAAAGGAAGGAGGAGGAACTGCTCCATACAAAGGAGGAATATTTGGTTTAGGAAGAAGACCAAGTCCATCATGATGAGGAGGTATAGGTCTGCTTTTAGAAAGTTTATTAGGCATAGACATAGTCACATCCATAGGGATGGGTTGGGAATCTTCTTGAGGAAAGACATTAGTTTTATCTTTCAAAGGAAGAACTTCCTTCTCAAGAACGATAGGAATATCAAGTTTGGGTGTTCTAGGTTCACTTAGAGATAGGATCATATCTATTTTCCACTTTTGATAAGATTTGAAAAGATGATCACTTCGCGGAGGAAGAGATTGGAATTGTTTAGGCAAAAAATAATCAATAGGAACGCTAGAAGTTCTTTCAGCTGGTTTAAAGAGACTATGATTGACGGTAACAACTTCACCATTATGGGGAAATTTCAAACACTTGTGAATAGGAGAAGCAATAGCTTTCATGGAAGATAGCCAAGGATAGCCAAGCTTCACACGAAATTGTTCGGATGAAGGAATAATAGAAAAGTTTACATCAAGGGATTTGTTATGGACCTCAATAGGTCATGTAATAGAACCAATTGCAAGAGAAGAAAATGCATCAAATAATTTCACAATCACATCTGTTTTGTCATAGATCACTTGATTCAATTGCAAAGTAAAAAGAAATTCTTCAGTAATAACATTAACCATGCCCGAAGGATCAATAAGCACTCCACGGCAAGGTGTATTCTTGACTTTTGCAACTATGTATAAAGGACCATTAGGTGCCCTAATAGTTTCACTAGAATCAAATGTGATGGAAGGTTCTTTAGGGTTTTCTTGCTGCTCTACAAAGTTAATCACATTCAGAGTCATAGACACAAGACCATCAAATGAGAAAGAAGAATCATTAGCCTCAATCGCATTAGAGGTATGAGAAGGTAATGGATCAGTAAAAATATGAAGATTTTGGTTAGGAGGAGCTACAGATGTATTGCCTTTATCATTCACTCCTGAAACAAAGATAGTATTATTATCAATCAAATCTTGAATTTTACCCTTTAAAGCAAAACATTTTTCAGTATCATGCCCAGGTTGACGATGAAATTGACAAAAAGATTTGTTATCAAAATAAGGTGAATTAATCTTTGTAGGATCTATTTGCCTTATAGGAGGAAGAGTAAGCACATTTTGTTCCAATAACTTATTCATAATACTATGCAATGATTCATTCAAAGGAGTAAAATTTCTTTCTTTCTTGAAAAACTTAGAAATAGGAGGCACACCTGATGCTGCATTCACATTGTTGTTGATGATGTTTTCATTGAATTTGATGGAATCTCTATTCGGTTTAAACTTCCCAAATGGTTTTTGACTACTATCACCTTATCACTCGGAGCCATAGGATGTGATTGTTCCATTTGACTCACAGTCAGTTGATAATTGTGAAGAGTTGCACACAACTGTTGGAAAGAAGTAAACTCAGAAAACAGGAGTTTGTCTCGAATATCTTTTTGTAAATTAGAAATAAAGATTCTTTGAATATCATTGTCAAGCACTGGAAAAGAAATTTGAGCATACAAATGCTTATATCTACCAATGAAATCAGTCACTTTTTCTTTAACACCTTGTTTACAATGCATTAAATCAATCAAAGTAACTTTATGACTTATATTGTTTTGAAATTGTTGAATGAAAGCATTTGCAAGTTGTTCAAAAGAAGTAATAGAATAAGAAGGCAATGAGCAATACCATTGTAGGGCTTTATCTCTTAATGTCCTAGTAAATAGTTTTGCAAGCAACCTTTGGTCATAAGCAAAATCGGTACATATTGTTTGAAAAGTCTTAACATGTGTTAGAGGATCACCTTTACCATTATAAAGCTCCAAATGCGGGATTTCAACATGTTTAGGAGGGATAGCTCGAACAATGTCAAGAGAAAGTGGGCTCGCAACATCAAATGTGGGCACACTAAACTTAGATTGATTCATAGAGGCAATTTGTTGCTGTAGAGAAGAGACAGTTTGTGCAAGATTGTTAATGGTCGCTTCAGTTGAAGAGTTCATATTAGATGTGTTAGATTGAGATGGAGGTGTTATGTTATTGAAATAAGGTAAAGAGTAAGGAGGCAGGACACTATGATAATTAGTCATAGGAGAGGATTGGAAAAGAGGAACACTACAAGGAGGAATGGAATGGTTGAATGAATTGCCCCCTTGCGTCATGTTCATTTGTGGAGATGTAATAGGAACACTCATTGAAGGAATGAATGAAGAAGTTGGATTAAATGAAGGAAGAGGGTTAATTGAAGAAGAATGATTGCCCCCATGACTGGTGATCATAGGAGGAATGTCTTGTATAGAAGTAGCCATTATGTTTGATGTAAAGGTAGGTATACTAGCAATAGAAGTTGTCAAAGGAACAGAATGATTGACTTGAGTGGGAGGTTGTGTATAACCTAAAGTTTCGGCACAACTCTTCATAGGCATCACATTCGAATCCACAATGTGTGCAATACCACACAAAATATCAATTCCATTCTTATCACTTTGAAGCATATGTTTTAGACCCTCAATTAAAGGAAGAGCTTGACTATCAGGGTATTCTTGAGACATCCATTGTCGAAAATCATCAAATTGATTATCCAATTTCGAAAGTTGTTCTACAGAAACCTCATGGAGAGCTTCTTTGTCATTAAGATTAGAGGAATTACCCATGTCCTCATCAAAAAGGCCATTCAAATTAGGTTCCATCTCCTCAGTAATTAAACCTTGGAAAGACTTAATTCTAAGGCTTCGTCTAACGGGAATAGTGTAAGTAGGGCTTATTGTTGTAAAACTCATGCACTAGGGAGAGAGAGAAGATTTTGACTTTTAGAGGTAGCAAATTTCAGTAAAATCAGCCAATCTTCTAGATTTAAGCTGTTAAATGCAATCACGACAATCTCCTGAAATTTCAGAAAAAATGTCAGGGACCGTGGTGCTCGGAGTGCACACGGTCCTCGCAACTTTTTTTGAAATTTGCAGGGATGAAAGTTATGATGATTTTAGAGCTAATCTGAAAAAATTGAGTGACTTTACGATCTGTAGATAGGCCAAATTAAAGTTGCAATCTCAAAATTGAACCCTACCCAGATTGTCGAAAAATGCAAAATTTGAATTTTGAAAAAAGAGAGGGAAACTGAAATTTTGAATTTTATGATTTTAGAGGGAATACCAAAAGCAATGCAAGTTTTGAATTTTAAAAGTTGACTCAATTTCACGCAAAATTCAATTTTGAAAGTGGAAATCAAGGTTGGTGTAACTAAACACTTAATTTCAAAAGTCACAAATTGCAAGAATTTGAATAAAGCACCGAAATTTTGAATGAACACCAACACACTTTTCAGATTTAGGACAGTAAGAACACAATTTTGCCACAAAATTTCAATTTCAACAATTTTTGAATGATTAGGAGCCTTAATCCAAGCAATCACAAGACCAACTTTGACTGTAATTTTGAAAGTGTTAGAATTGATAAAATCAGCCAAGATTCTGGATTTTAGCAGAAAAATACAGTAAGATCTAGCTCCCGAAATTTTGAAAAAAATGTCGAGGATGATGGCGCTCGGAGTGCACACGGTCCTCGCAACTTTTTTCCAAATTTTCAGGGATGAAAGATATTATGATTTTATTGCGGAATCTAAAGTTACAGCTGATTTGGAGATGTTTTGATCAGTGAAATTGTCGGACAAAGGTTGAATCAAGAGGGTTTCAAAAATTAGGGTTTTGACACTTAACCACTTAATTTTCAGAATTAAAGCACAAATATGAATTGATAATTTGCAATAGAAAGGTAGATCTAAAACAAGCATTAATAATTAAACATTTCGCAAGCTCAATTACTAAAAAGAAAATTTAGGGTTTTTATGCAATTAACCTCTAAAATTTGCACAAGATCAAACATGGATATGTAATCAAGGCATCCAATTTTTCAGATCTAACAATGAATAATCAGAAAGGATGTTTACGTTGGGTTCACCAAAATGTAAAGCAGAAAATCGCGAGCGAACCCTAAGTGTTCCCTCCACCACTCCCAAGGGGAAAGGGGGGTCACTTAGGATTGTCGGTTTTCACTTAGGAGAGACTTTACATTCAAAAGAGGGGTTGAAACCCACAAGATCCAATCCCACACAATGCAAGATTGGATTCTAAATGAGTTTCAAGGGTTAAGACAGCAAGGCTACCCTCTTTTGTAAAGATTGTAGATAGAAGAATTAAGCTAGGAATGCATGAAAAGTGAGAAAGATTCGCTTATAAACTGAGATAGGAATATAGGATGAAGCTACGGACCTGGAATTAGTAGTAAAATGTTGAGACGGTGCTGTCCTACAAATTTGAGCGAAAGTTGATGGGACGATGGCGCCTGGCGTGCACACGGTCCTCCAAAAAATCCGCGAAACGAAGGGGGATCTGTTCGTCTCTGCACAAGGATTCCAGATCTTCAATTTCAGCCGCGTACCTGCAACCTACACATAGAAAAGTGAAGACGATTGGGGGGTTAGGGATTAGGGGTTTGCCCTTAGGTCAAACCCCGATTTTGGAATTAACCAAGAAATGAGAAATGTTGTAAATGTAAATGTTTGTAATGCAAAACAAGTACTAGTACCTTGTTGTAAGAATGTTTGTATTCTTACATGCGAAGGTGTAGATGTTGTTGTATGTGGTATGCGATCTCCTCTTCAATGGTTGAATCCTTGTCTTTGAATGCAACACTTAGCCTTGAATGGAGACTTAGAATGATCAATTGCTTGAAGGAATGCTTGAATGCTTGAATGTTTGAGTGTTTGAATATCGCTTCTGCCTTTTTCCTCTTCTTAAAATGGGAGAGGAAATGTAGTTTATATACTTTCCAATTAGGGTTGATAGACTGATTTTTTTGACCTTAGGCCGACCAGGAAACAATATTTCCTGAATTGCAAACATAAAGACCCGAGGCCCCAAAAGAGACCGGGCCCAAAATAGGGCCAGGGACCAGGGCGCTGGGCGCCATGGTCCCACCTCTAGGGACAGGAGGGTGCAAGGAGGATCAGGCCAGGGTGCTGAAAAATGCAGTTTTTGGTGTCATGAACAAGTTTCAGGGTCTCCATTCAGGTTCGGTGTTGCGTCGCCATCGTGAAGACCCAAATGCGGTCGAAATTGCAAGTGTCACAATTTTAGGACGCTACAATTACATATGCAGGAACTTGAACCCTTTTAATGAGGATCATGCACAATCTCATGGATCAACATGTATAAGTCAATACACCCTTTAAAAATAGTTTATTTTTAAAAAATTACTAGGAAAACAAACTTTCTCAATTCTTCAAACCTTGACATTAGCAGCAAATCTAATACAGTTATCAACACTTGAGGCCCTAGTTGGAATTATTCAATTTTTAATCTCAACGTCAACTTCAAGGTTGACTTCTTCATGAACATTACCCTCATTTGCACAATATCTCTCTTATTACCAACTAACTCTCTCATTTGATGGAGTGCGGGTACAACCAAATAGGTATTTGTCAGATGCGTCTTCCTTGAGTGAGGGAAATGTAGGAATAGTCGATGAAAGTGAGACATGTAGTAGGTCTAAAATAGGGAGATCAACTAGAGGTCAAAAGATTAAAAGAAAATTCAATACATGCATGGAATTTTTCCTTGCTCAAGGGGGGTCATATTCTTATGATGATGAGACCAAAGGTGACATCGAGGTGCCCTTGAGGTACAAACATCTAGAGAAACAATGGATACCCAAGGAACTTCCTCTAATAAGCATTGATTTCTATGTTAACAAGAGGATATATCACATAGCACCTTCATCATTTCATGATTTGGATATATTTTCCATGGATGGCATAAAGGTCTGTTACAACAAAGTTGTTGAATTGATGGAGTATGTCGGACCTTGTTACAATTACAAAAATTGGACGCAGATTGTTCAATATAAAAAAAGTATGCATAGTATGCACTGTCAGCAAATTATATACAATAGAAAGATAATGATCAAAGTAAACAAGTGGCTATATAAATTGAAGGAAGGCCAAAAGCAATAGGGAATATTACAGGTTTCATAAATAGTACACAAACTGGGTCAACCAATGATGCAGGCCACCCTCTTGGTTTTGGATTTCTTTTGTTGTTTGAGTGTTGGATAGGTGGTCTTAGACCCTAGGATGGTGTTTTGGATCAGTTTGGATCTTGTGAATGTAATAAAGAACCTATCGTAAGGTCAATTGGCTCTAAGGTCATTTATAAACCCAGAGACCAAATTTGGCCATGAGGTTCATGTAGGGTAGGAGGCATGTTGCTAAGTTGTCTTCAGTTTTTTGAGGCCTAAGATAGGTCTAAAAAGTCCATTAGGGACTTTGGAATGTCAAAAAATGCAAAATTGTCAAAAGTTGCAAAAGTTGCTAAGCAACATTTTCCACTGAGTTGAAAAGAGGTTCCAATGGCCATAAATAGCTGGAAAATAGTTGTATCCATTTGAGGAAGGCCTATTTATTCCTTTGAGATCATGCCTGTTGTAGGTGGGATGAAGCATGTAAAGATTTGGTTGTTGGAATAACCAAAAAACTCAGATTTTGCCCAATTTCCATTGTTTTCCATACTAGACGATCTGACCGAGGATATGATGGAATGTAATTTTTGAAGTGATTGGATTGTGGTGTGAGTGCAAGTTTGAATTCAAGATTTCTGACTCTAATTGGTAGAGTTTGGAGCGAGTTATGGGCAGTTTACCAAAAAATGTCATTCTAAAACCTAGTTCATAGGGTATCATCAAAGACATGGCCCTAACTTGCAAATCCCATTGAGGAATTCAACAAAATTTTGGGAAATCTAGGTTGAGCATGTGTAAATTGATATTTTCAAAGGGTTGGAGTGAGGATTGGTGTGGTTTCCACCAAAACCTAGGTTAAACAAAACCATGTGTTTATCCTAGTCCATAAGGAGGAATGAGAAAACAATCACCTAGGGAGTGTTTAGTGACTGGTATAAAGGTGGATTTGGTCTATTATAAGCCTAAGGAACATTTCCAAGTGGTAATTTTGGATCTTCAACCCCATCTTCAAGTAGTTGGTTTGGAAAACAGGCCTAATTAGGCCTATTAGGTCTACAAACTTAGTAGGTACTTAGGGGTGCTGGAGTAGGGTCAAGTCTCTATCTCTTAGGATTAGATGTAAGTCCCAAAAGGGTACTCAGATATGTAATTTTTTCCTAGGGTGTTTTGGGAGAATTTTTGAATGATTTGGGAAATACCGGTTTGGTAAGGCTATAAGAACTAGGCCTAAATAGGGGTTCCTTGACCCGAGTGCAAAAATGAAGTCTCCCAAACTTGATTGGAAGGATAGGGTGAGTGATCTTGGTTGTCAAATAGTCCAAAACCTCCTTAGTAAGTGCAGTAGGTGATTGATTGCATGTGTATGTGTGTAGAACCCTAGTTGTGGGGTTGTAATAGGCCTTACACAGGGGAAAACTTTAAGAAACCCCTCCCTTGGACAAGGTGTAAAAAAATGGCGAAAGTTGTATAATTCTGAAGAAAATTTTAATTTTACTGGTGAATTTTTATGCTTTACGGAGAAAAATAATAATCTCCATTGGCGAATTAGCCTTGATCACTGAAAGTTTGTAAAAAATCTTGGCGAATTGTACTGTTTTTAAAACCCAAAAAATAATTGCATGAGAAAATTGTAATGTTTTTAAAACCAGAAAAATATTTGCATTGGCTATTTCTACCTATTTTCAAACCATAAAAAAAAATATTAGCGATTTCAAGCTATTTTCAAACCATTAAAAAAAATATTGGCGATTTCTAGCTATTTTCAAACCACAAAAATAAAATATTGGCGATTTCAAGCTATTTTCAAACCATAAAAAAAAAAATTGGTGATTTCAAGATATTAACTTTAAGTAATTAAAACACGTGGCACACAGTCATCAACTCTCTGCCTGGAAGACTGCCCATTAGAAAATCTCGCAACTTAGCGACAAGCCCTTACGACTCTCTCTATCTCCAACTCACAAGTTGAAAATGCTAAACCTTTGTAACCTTGAGATCTAGAAACTAAGGGAAATTGAATTGGCACTCGCCAATTCTTGACCACAAATGTTAAGTCCTCATCACCGCAACAACTTGGAGATAGTGGTAACTTTAACCCTTGTCGTGTACTCGCCAACATAAAACTGTTTATCTCTTAACTGCTAGCACTTCACTCGCAAGCTCGCGGCTTGATCAGGTCTTCAGACATTTAACTTCATGAGTTGGCAATAACCATTAAACCTAACCACAGATTGTCTAGTTGCTAGCCTCATGACCTAAAAATGCTAACATTAAACAAACATGAGAGCTAGCGACAACTGTATGAAATGAGTTACTTGCTAACTCTCGCGGTTATAATGTATGACATCAAACCAACTTGAGACCTCACGAACAAAGCAATTTCACTAACAATCTCTAGCTTGGTAACATAAAATGCTAACACCCAAAAAGATAGAGACCTTGTGATGTAAACCCAAACCAACTTGTCTCTAGCTCGCAGCTTGATCACGTCTTTAGACATTTTACCTCTTGAGCTAGCGATAACCAAAAAACTTAACCACAAACTATCTGGTCGATAGCTCACAACCTAAAATTTTTAAGGCTTGGATGTTGACTCATTCTTGAGGGACTAGTTTGAAGGTTTCTCTTGAGTTGAGGTTGATTAGACAAGCGAGGACGATGGTTTCAGAGGCATAAAAGGATTTGATAGCTTCTGAGTTAGAGATGGGAGATCACAGATTTCTCTAAGAAATAAGAGCTCAAGTTTCTTGTTGTCAAGGATTCTGAAGCATAATTTATCTAATCAAGGAGGAATAAAATTAGAACAAAATCATTCACAATAGATGAGCCTTAGCAGGATGTAGTGGATTTGATAGGCATGACTTCTAGAGTCTATAGTCATGTTGAAAAACACCTAAATGATGACTTTTCACGTGAATGAGCATCACCAAATGAAGTGTGAAAATGTTATAAATACAATGGAGTGGTGACTTAATTGGTAGAAGAGAAACTCAGAAAAGAAACCTTTTTCATTTTCTGAGAGTGGTTTTGTCCTCAGAAAGGAAGATGATGTTTGAGCAGGATTGTGCATGGAGTTGTTGTGTGCTCTGTGATACTAGATGGGTGTTTTTTTGTTTTCTTCTGTGTGAGTTTGTTTATTGTCAGAGGGGTTGTGAAAGTGAGAAGGATTGCCAGAGGGGGTGTGAAATCCTTTTCTTGTCAAGAAAGGCCAAGCCTGGCACATCCTCTGCTTCTACTCTACCATAGGATGGCAAGGGGTTTGAAGAAGGAGCCCACAAAGGAATGAAAGAAGGATTTGTTTAGGTGGGGAGTGGTAGCCAATCATCTTTGTGACCACATGGAAGCTGCAACCCATCCCCAATAGATTGCATTTATCCTAAAGCTCCTGTTTCCACTTTCCCTGATCGTGGGCATGAAGGCTCGAGCTCCTCTTTCCATTGTCTCTATTCCTGGGCATGAAGGCTTCCTCCTCTATTTGGAACTAATTTTTTGGATAGAATGTAACATCTCACATCCCATCTGAAGGCATCAGGGTGATAATGGCATGGCTCAAGTAGTTTTGCAAGTTGTATAGTCATTGGGGTTCCTTTTCTGGTTCCAACAGTGATTCTAGACTCTAGGTGAAGGGAGCAAGTTGTACACTGTATAGTCATTTATATAGAAAATTAAAAGCATTTAGTGTCAAGCTTTGTGCAGGTTCTTGAAGGAGTTATATATAAATTTATTTTGTGTATAATTCTATCTCTTTCAAATGATCAGAATCATGAGATTTAACCTTTTTCATTTGTTGCATTGTTATGGTGTATGTAATTTTTCATTTAAATTTTTTGTTAGTCTGGAATCATAATACATATTAAGGATTCAACTCATTGTAATTGGTGGATGGATTATAGATAGTCATAGAACACCTCCATATATATTACATAAACATCCATAGCGTATAAAATCATAAGAGTATTAAGAATGAAAGTATTAAACACCACAATAGATAGGAATACAACATAATTAGTAAAACATCAAGACAACAGACCGATGCCTTATCCTAGGGCATAGAGTCACTTTAAACTTACAATTCAAGACAACTTGATAATAAACTTCAATAAGATTCATTTGCAGATAAATAGGAATGAAATTATGAATAATGCCATTACATGCACAACCCAGATTCACATGTAAACTGAAAAATCGTTGACCATTCAATTCACAGTGAAAACATAAATTCAACACAAAGACAATTATGTGAAGATCTCAAACTGCAAATGATATTGATATTATATTCATAATGATATCAGAAAGTAAATTCACAATGCGATTCAAGCTTTCAACTATGCATTTATCAAATTCTTGAACAGTTGAGCTATTATAAATTTATAACTATATAAGAGTTTTCAAGTTCAACATCAATAAAAGTGGCCAACTAGCCATCCCTCTCTACTGATCAAAAAGAAAAAGATTACTATGAGGAATCTTGGGTAGCAACCTCAACCCGAGATTTCTTCTTTGGCTTTAACATGGCTTGCCACCTGTCCACCTCTTTGTCTGTTGGCCAACTGAATGCCTTTACCTCTTCCAACTTTGCAACTAAATATGTCCATCTGGCATCTATAACTACCCTGGACTCAACAATAAATTTTGCATGGTCAACCTCAACCTTGAACAGTGAATCAAGCATACCATTAAGGAAATCAACATCAACCTATTCATTTACATGCTTGATTATTTCTTCTTGCTTCAGAATCAAATGAAATTCACTAGTCTAATCAGAAACTGATTTCAAATGTCCATTACTACCATAAATTGAAGGCACCAAGTTACTATAACCTTCCCCAAATGTCTGCAATTTTTCATTTATAAGCACATCCTTCCCTGTGAAAAATGCATAAGCTACATTCATTACCTCCACCATGTCTTTGGTGTCACTAATCTTGGGAGGGAACTCATCACTATACATCATTGTAGTACCTAGCTTATCCATTAATCTACTTCTTCCTGACCAAACATTGAACAAAGGTCCAAGAAAAGAGACAGCCTCAGAGGATGTTTTACTTGCCTCTTTCAAAGAAATGTGCAAATCATGCACTACCATCAATTTTCCTTTCAATACATTAATCCTGTATTTCAAAATTCCTGACATAACAGAGATAGCCTTGACATTTTGTTCCTTTCCAAGCTTTTCAATTTTCCCTATGTATTCCTCCATTTTTGTTGTCACATCAGATGGTATTTCTTGTACTTGTTCTGTAATCTGTATTGGAGGGGGCTCATTTGCAATTTTTTCTTTCAACTCCATTAACTCTTCCTCCAGAGCTCCCTTCTTCATCAGTGTCTTTTCATATTTTTCATTCAATGCAATCAATTGGGTATATGTTTCTGTGTATCTTCTTGACAAATCCTCTATTTTTGATAAATTCATGAAAGAAACTTGAGTCAAAAAAGAGGCAATCTCCATGTCAGTTATGTTTTGCAAGTTCCAGATCATCCTGTCAGCTTTCTTTTCTACTTGGATATTTAGAAGGTGGGGCTTTTGAGTGGAAGGGGCCAAAGACCAAGCATCAAGTGTCTTCGACTTAGGATTAAATCCTGATCCTCTTATTACATCTCTAATTTCAAATTCAGTTTTGAAAATTGGGTCATCTTGCTTGCTAATCTGATCAATAATAAAAGCAGACTAGATATCCCAGTCAGGCATCATAATCATACCAGTACTCTTAATAAATTGTCTTTCCTATTCCACAGATATTTGCTCCTTGTCTGGATCATATTCCTCTAGTGCCTTGATGATCTCCTATTTCTTTTCTTCATTTGCTTCCTCTATGATCAGATTTTGTCTTCATTATTTTTGTTTCAATCTTGACAAAAAACTTTTAAATTCATCTGACTTAATAAAGTCATCATCTTTCATGAACTCATTTGACAACATCACACACTCATCAAAGCCTTGAGCAAGGGCTTCGTTTGTTTCTCCCTGTTCTTCATTCTGCATAGCTTCTCTCAGATGTGTCCTTATTTGATGAAAGTATTGTCCTTGTTTTGTAACAATTTCTCTAGCAGGGTCTCTCCTCACAATTGTATTGACCTCATTGGTTTTTTATTTCTTTGCAGCTGGGGTAGATTGAACTTCATCCCCACTCTCTACATCATCAACAGACACACTAAGTGGCCTCTTTCCATGTGAAGAATATACATCTTGTGGGTCTTGCTACTGAGCAACCACATCTAAACCTGGAATTTGAGGCATTTGTTCCATTAGAGTTTCATATAAACTCAACATTTTGTTAATCCTCTCTAGCTATGGGCTATCAGGGCAAAAACCTGAGAAACTAGGGTCAGCAACCTTGAATTTTGCTTCAACTCTCATCAATTTTTTCCATTTTCTTCTCCTTTCTTGTACTTCATCTTTTCTTAGAAAATTTCTAACCACATCTTCATCATCCAATGGTTCATAGTCCTTTATTGTGGCCCAAGGTGTCATTTTTGGCATTGCAATTTTAATAAATTGTTCCGGATCACAGAATCTAGACACAACATTAACCAACCTACACTGTTTAAGGAAATTGTTTACTTGATCAAAGAAACTCCCACCGATGGTAAAATCAGATGCAACCCAAATCCTAGGAAGAAGAGAACCCTTCCTATGTTTATCAAGGTATTCTTTTTCAACTAGGGTCAATTGCCAGATAAACTCCATAAAAGCAATCCTAATTGGAAATTTTTTTAGTAAAATATGGGGAGGTTGAGGACACCCATAGACTCTGATCATAGAAAAGTTATCAAAAAAATAAAAGTCACCCCAGTTATGTGAAATAGACCAGTTTGGAACAAACTGGTAAGGTCTCAAAACTCTCCTAACATTAATTGACAATCGTTCCCTAATTATTCCTAGCATTTCAATAATTGGCGAAACAATCCAATTTTTAAAGAAAAGGAAAGAAGAATGGGGAGAACTACTATCCCAAACCCACGTCCATCTTTGTATTGGCATTAAGACACCGAATTATTCTTTGAAAAGCTCCAATTCTTTATCCAAGAACTCAACATTATAGAACAAGATTAAATGCATCAACAATGATAATGCTTAAATGTAGGGCTAGGTGCACCACTCTGAATTTCAACTAGAGCATTATGAATGTGTTCAACCACATAGCCCACATAATCATAATCTTTGTTAAATTTGGGTGTTGAATGTCCATAGCCATCATCAGTAATTCAGTTGACACTGTTGAATCTCCATCAAAACCCAACACTCTGCATAATCCATAAATTGTACAATGCATATAATGGTGGAAAGGTGTGATGTCAAATGGTGGTTCAATACTCTCTGGAATTATAACTGGCTTCCTATTCACCCTAGGCATGTATCTGGGGATTGCATTCTTCTTGATAACACCTTTGCATTTGTCATAATCCTCTGCAATTCGCTCCAAATCTATATTTGTACATGCAGAACCAGTAATCTGGAAAGCTTCAACAAAGCTAGCTCTGTTAATTGAAACTAGGGCAGACTGGATCTTTCTTCTGATTACCCTAGATACTGGGCAATAGCGTTTGGCCAACTCTTTGATCAAATCCACGTCAACATACACATCTGGCACAATTAACTTTGCCATATTTAAATCCCAAGGGTTTGACATCGGGACACCCTTAACCCTATTATTCCATAAATAATTAAACAGAGTAGAACCAATCATATTAGGCATAGTAGGGTTTATGCATTGGCTCCATAAATCTCTCCATGCCAAATGATTTGTATTCAAAGCAACGGAAGTCCCTGGCATCAAATCTACAAATTCTTCATTGTATTTCTTAACCATCGTTTCCTCAGTGGCACTGGCCTTGGAACCTCCAGGTCCTCCTGCTCCACTTGTCGTGGCCTTGGGCTTAGGCTTGGGCTTGGGCTTGGAACCTATAGTACCACTTGTCGCCTGGCTCATTTTAGCGATAGGAGAAAAACTTAACCAATTTTCTGAAATTTTCTCACATCCAACACTTCAAATTCTCCAACGTTGTTGCAGAGATCAATTCACTGGATTACCTCGAAGATAGAATGCATTAATGCAATTATACAAAACCTTGGCTCGATCATGCAATTTATGGTATTTACTATTTTGGCACCGTCACTTCTAGTTCTCTCAAGTCTCATTAATTGCCACACTTGCATGAACTAGCTACTGTGGCATTAATTCAAACTTCAAACTGAAGTACTTGAGCAAAATTTGAATTCATGCGCTTCTATTTGATTGGTGATTGGCATTCAAAACTTTTACAGATTTCGGCAAACAAGTTCATGTGTTAGCGAGTCAATGACAATGCTACCAAATCCTCTTAATCGCAAGCTTCCAACCCCTTTTACGATTCCTCAAAGAATCTCGCGAGTGTGCAATAGCTGTTGATCTAACAAAACAACTCATTTCATTGCAAGCTCACAACTAGAAACTTAACTTGACTTAAACCCTTGTGATCCCACGACAACAAGACACTTAACCCCCATCGCATGCTCGCAACACTTTTTGACTTAAGACTTACAAACCTATGAGCATGTGATGACCACAAAATCAGACCAAAACTTACCTATCGCTAGATTGCAACTTAAAATGCTAAACAGCTTCAAGACCTACGAGCAAGTGACTTAACCGCATTGCATGATCGCAAATTAAAATGAATTAACCACGAACACCTCGCGACCTTGTGATAACATAAAATCACACCCAGTCGCAACCTCGCAACATAAAATGGTATTTGGGCACCGTCACTTCTCTCGAGTCTCATTAACTGCCACACTTGCATGAACTAGCTAGTGTGGCATTAATTCAATTAAACTGATAGAATGCATTAATGCAATTGTACAAATGTCAAAATCTTAGCTTGATTATGCAATTTAAGGTATTTGTGCGCTGTCACTTCTCTCAAGTCTCATTAATTGCCACACTTGCATGATCTAGCTATTGTGGCATTTGATTGGTGATTGCCATTCAAAACTTTTACAAAACCCAACAAACAAGTCCATGTGTCAATCCCCATCTTTAATCGCACACTCTCAATCGGTTATAATAATTAGGAAAGGAACCAACGAGTTAGGGACAATGCTACCAAATCCTCTTAATCGCAAGCTCGCAACCCCTTTTATGAGTCCTCAAAGAATCTCGTGAGTGAGCAACAACCATTGATCTTCATCAAGCCCTTCAGTCGCAACCTCGCAACAACATTTGTAATATTCTTTCTTTACCTGTGGGCTGGCGACCACTGCAAATCTAACAAAATAACTTATTTCATCGCAAGCTCAAAACTTGAAACCTAATTTGACTTAAACCCTTGCGATCCCATGACAACAAGGCACTTAACTGCCATTGCATGCTCGCAACACTTTTTGACTTAAGATTTACAAACTCGCGAGCATGTGATGACCATAAATTCAGACCAAAACTTACCTATCGCCAGATCGCAACTTAAAATGCTAAACAACTTCAAAACCTATGAGAAAGCAAAGAAACCAACTAATCTATGATACCAACTACATCGCATGATCGCAAATTAAAATCACTTAACCATGAACACCTCGCGACCGTGTGACAACATAAAATCACACCCAGTCGCAACCTCGTTACATAAAATTGTCAAGTGCAAAACATCTTGCGAGGTAGCGACAACTAAAATCTCCCAGTACTCGCAAGCTCGCGACTTAAACTGACTTGATGATAAAGGACCTGTGAGCTAGTGATAACCATAAAATCTCAAAACTGTTTATCGATGTCTTATGTTAATTACCGTCATAAAAAGGTGCGAGTAGTGGCACACAGACCATTAATGACTTAGTACTTACTCGCTAACTCTCACGGCTAATGGCTATAATGCATGGCATCAAACCAATTTGAGACCTCGCGACCAAAGTGATTTCATTAAAAATCTCCACCTCGCTAACATAAAATGCTAACACTCAAAAAACTAGAGACCTCACGATTTAAACCCAAACCAACAGGTCCAACACTCTCTAACTCTCCACTTAAATTGTTAAACATGAAATTTATTTGCAAGTTAGAGATGAAACATTAAACATGTCTGACCAACTGTTTGACCACACTTGACGATGACATGGACAAATAAATAGAGGACAACTCAGATTTTCAATGCATGAAAACTTCAGTTTACTAGCCAACTAAGACCAAAAAAAACACAAAACCCTAATCGCCATGAACATCATTTTAAGCATTTAATGTAGAACAATAGAAAGGTTCTAGCAGTAACAGTTATGCAATATGAATAATTTTATGGAACTTGTGACACAAATTGTTGCATTTCATGTTCAACATAATGTGGAACCAAATACCAATTTACTAATAATTCAATTGTTTAGTAATAATTCAAATTCATAATTAAAAAATATGAAATAAGTATCCGTTCTACTTCTGATTGACAAATTCAAGGAACAATATCAAAAATCATTAATGACAACCATAGTATTGCAATTTTGCAAATTGAAATTGTAATATGACTCAAGAACTATAGTATAATTATAGATACCTATAAACTGACTGCTAATTCACTTTAGTGACTTAGTCTGACTGTCTGAGGCTTCTATATCCCAAATGGACTCAAGATCCAGAAACTGACTAGTACTAACAGGTTCATCTTCATTCTGAGTCAGGTATTCAAAAATGTCTTTGTCTTCATGTTGACTCTAAGTCTGCGATCCATCATATTCATTTGTCTCAGCACTAGCACTAGCAGTAACACCACCAACTTTTAAAGTGTTGCACACCCCTTGTCTTTCACGCATGGAATTCCAGATTGCTAGTGCCCTATCATATGAAAAATCTCTAACATTATATTGGGTTACAAACAACCTCAAGCAACTTTCCAAATTCTTATCGAATTTGTTTCCAATCTTTGATTTCAAAAGCCTTGATGCACTGAAAACTCTCTCATCTTCCACTGACCCTGATATCATTGTTTGACATAAATCAACAAGTTTCAAATATTCTGGTATTGCAATACGCAATGCTTCACTTTAATCTATCCTTTTTCAAAGCCTTGTGATTGATCCAAGTTCAAATTGATTCTCCAAGTTAACCAATTGTTGTTTCATAACCAATGCAAACTGTTTACATTGTTTTCTAAGATGATCTGAATTTAAAATTCCTTCTATTGGTTGTCCATTGCAATATGCATCTTTTGAAAATGTCAAATATCAATTCCTCTAGTTTTTTATGATACATATTTGCATCATTTGGATTATCTCCAATTGAATGCCAAAATTGAGGATACACACAACCCATGGCTTCAAGTATTTCTTCTCGAGGGAATCTTTCACAAATCTCAATTGAAAGTTCATATGCAATAGAATTCAAATTATCACTAACAGATTTAAAAATCCTATCAAAATCTTCATTTTAACTAGTAGTGTTGTGCCTCGCTTGCTCATCTAAGATTGGTGCATTGGTATCTGAAATACTTATACAAAGACACATAGCTCATTTTTGGTATTGAAATGTAAAATTTTTTTAGCATGATTCAAATCTGTAATTATCTGCCACCTAAAAAAATTTGGGCTTCGCCCTGTTAGATCTAAATATAGACCATCCAGTCTCAAGCATGTCATTTTACATAGAGTGCTATACTCATTGATATACATAGTTCTATCTTGGGCTTTCTTAACAAGTTTGTTCATTGAATCTAGCATGGGGAGAAGACTAGCTAAAGTTAACAGTCTCTATATCACTTAACTTATGTAAGAGATCAGGAGCTTTGTCTACTGTGAGGCGTTGCTCATACATTAGACCGATCAAGGATTGATATTCTATTAGAACTTGTTCTACTGGTCCATGCAAGGAGATCCATCTGGTCTCAACATCCCTGAGAAGCTTGTTTCCTCCTATTACTCCCTCAGCAAAAATCTAAAATTCTGCAAAATGTTTAGGACTTTGGCAGAAGTATGAGTGGATCTCCTGGACTAGATCTTCAACTTTTGACACCGTAGGGAAATTTCTTACAATTCTATATGCTAAATTCATTCAATGGGCCATGCAGTGAATGCCAACCATGTATAGTGCAATACTAGTTTGTAATCTTGCGCAAAGATCGGACATTTGACCTTGCATTACTACAGCTCCATCAACTCCAACACACACCAACTTCTTGGCAATTGTCAAGTCATCCATACCAACAATTTCATTCAAATCTTTCTTAACTTCCAAATATAAATTTTCTGTTGTTGAATTGCCCCTCATTTTACGAACATAGAGTAGATGAGCTCGATGGATGTGTTCTTTTACAGTATACACATGCACACAAACCCAACTAGTGTTATCTACCACAATAACTTCATCTATGGATAATGAAATGAAATTTGACTCTTTTACACTCTCTTGTAAATTTTTCTTTTCCACCTCAGCGAGACAGTTTGTCATTTCCCATCCAGCATTTACTGACCAATGTGACATAGGATAGTGAGGAACATTCAAAAAAGATAATAAATTACTAAATTCTGAGAAATCTTTCATAGGATGCCCTCTCGACATAATATGAAAAACAACACTCGTCTGAACAGTCTTTGCCAGGTTTGCATCTTTAGCTGCATGTTCAAGCCCAACCTTGATTGTATTTCCAAATCCACTATTACCAATCAGTGTCATTTTGTGGTTATGCTCTTCATATTCCATGACATACTTAACATGAAGACATTCTTCTTTTGATTTCCATCTTACTACTCGTGTTTCCTTTCCTCCTATGATCTTCTTTTTCATAAACCTTACCAATATGCTTTTCTATGGTGTCAATCTTTAGCTACATCTTCTTCTCTCTTTTAGTTTTCCAGCTACAAATCTTACACCTGCATTATATTGGTTGTTCATCATTGTTTGGGACCGGTTCAATGAATGGGTACTTTTCTACCTAATCAATGATGAATACTAAGAGGGGGGGGGGTTTGAATTAGTATGTCAAAAATATTTGTACTTAAACACTTTGCTAGACTAACAGTAAACTGGTAAAACAGTTTAGCAGACAAACCAGTTAACACACATGCAAACCAAATAGCAAATAATGTATTCACCCATAGAAGCACAAAAACCATAACACAAGAGATTTTGACATGGAAACCCAAATGGAAAAAACCATGGTGAGATGAAACTCACAAGTAACTATGTGCAGAATAGAAACCAGACCGGTTAGGGTCATACAATGTTCTTTACCAGAACAAATCTTGTTACGAATCTCAATCTCTATTAGGAGATAAGTCCAATTAAAGACTACCTTGCTAGAGGATTTTAGATCCACATATGTGAACCACCTTGTTAGAGGATTCACAAAAGGCTTTTGAGCCTACCCGGTTAAGGGCTACAGACTTGTTGAAGATGTGAGTAATCAACAAGTGAGTGATCTATCTAATAGCAAAGATTGCTTGATTAGATCCTTGATAGCTCGATCCTAATGCATTCCAGTATTACTTCAATCTTCTACACATTCATACTCTCTCTAACTCATCAACCACCTTAAACCCTAGCAACAACATCAACAACTAATGTAGTACCCTACCCTAATTAATTTCTAATCTCAGTTTAATCTTGGTTAGTTTATCATAATATAATGTTATAGTTAGATGTTTGATTTAATGCATAGTTGTCAATGTGGTTTTCGCACCAGTTTGTATGCAAGTTAGTAATTCTCCTATTTCGTGTTGTGATCTTCAGCTAAGGCATTCATTAAGTTTATATATGCATGCATGTATGACTCTTGGTTGCAGGAGATTTCAGGTACAACGCCGCATGAGTGTGAGGTTCGTCTTCACCTGGATTTGCAGGTTTGAGTGTACCTCTTTTATCCTTAGAGTTGGATTAGGTGGTCGTAAGACCCTAGTTGTCCATAGTCATGCTCAAGTGAGCGTTGTCAGTCATCATCAGTATTCCCTTTGGTTGGGTTTGCGGGTCGTCTGTCTGATTGACTTTCTTGGTTTGTGTGTGTGGTTAAATCGAGTGATTGATCCTTAATCTTTAATTGATTTAATGTGTGTTTACGCATTAGTTTATTTTGGGACTAAATTAAATAGGCTCCCTTTTTATGTGATTAATCATTATTTGAATTGCTCAATTTAAATTGGGAGCAAATTCAATTAAATAGTTAATTTTAATATTAAATTTGTTATGTTTATGATGTTGAAAAAGAAAGATTTAATTTTAATTGAAATAGAATTAATTTTATCTTCTTGGCATTTTTGAAATAGAAAGGTTAAATTACAGTTGAGTGAGAAAATCAATTTTAAATTGAAAAGCAATTTAATTTATGGATATAGTTTAAATGAATGATTTTTGGTGAATTATTTTAAATAAAAAATTTTAATCCAAAAAATGAGATTTTTGGTCAAACTTTTCCATATAACCTAGACTTTTGGAAAATATTGGGGATTGAATTTTTTTTGAAGAAAAATATAATTTTGGAAAAATATTTTGGAGGAAATTTGGGGGTTTTGGGAGGAAGAAGGTTTTGGAGCTTGCAGGTTGGGCTCTCCTTCAAATCCCTTCCAAGAATGCGTATGGAGGTAGGAATTACCTTATTTGTCTTCCTTGTTACCAAAGAAATGGTTGTGGTTGAAAGAAAAATGTTTGTTGTTAAAAAAATCAATCTTTCAAGTTGATTTTAGATGTAATTTGGATTTGTAATTATAGAACTATGCTTATCAGCTTTTGTTTTTGCATAAATAGTTGAATCATTGTGTTAAAAATGGTTCTTTTTGCCCATATATGGATTTTTGTTGAAAAATTTATTTGGGGTTTTGATATTCCTCAATTTCTTTTGGGTATTTGAAACCCTTGGTGGTTCAAAAGAGGTATTCCCATCAATAATATGAAATAAAACATATTTCATACCAAACTAATTTTTATTGCAAATCAAAATTGTGTTTTAAAAAAAAAAGATGAATATTTTAATCTCTGGGAGACTGTATTTTTTTTACTATGTGTGTGTTTGATAGTAAAAATTGTAAAAAAAAAAAAAATATTAAAAAATAAAAAAAAAACTAATTTAATACCCACGTGGCAGGGCACAAACCCCCACCACACTGAAGGTAGCTTGCTACCATGGTAGCGGACTGCTACCAAATGGTAGCAGCGCTGCCCATGGCAGCCGCTTGCTACCATTTGGTAGCAGCGCTACCGTGGGTAGCGTGAGCTCCCA
The DNA here is from genome assembly GCF_030272615.1 of Cryptomeria japonica. Lineage (NCBI taxonomy): Eukaryota > Viridiplantae > Streptophyta > Pinopsida > Cupressales > Cupressaceae > Cryptomeria > Cryptomeria japonica. The sequence goes on along the minus strand of NC_081406.1, from coordinate 305,194,611 downwards.
AGGGGGGGCCCACGTGGTACCCTCCCTCCCCTTTAATATGATTAATTTTTTTTCTTAAAAAAAAGAAACGTGTCTTTTTTATATGTTTTTTTTAAAAATAAATATATATATATATATATATATATATTATAATTTAATATTATAATAAATGTATTTTTAATTAATTTTTTTTAATTATGATTAAATATTCATTAACTAATCAACTATGATTAATTAGTTATTAATTATTTGTATAATGCAAAGTGTACATTAATTAATGCTCAAATTTTATTTTATTATTAATAAATATTTTTCTAATTAAATACTTAATTTGTTAATTCCGTTATTAATTATTAATTTGTTATATTTAATTAATCATGGATTAATAAATATATTCATTAATTAATAGTTAATTTTGGATTCTTCTATTTGTGCGTAAGGAAGTAATTTTTGGATTTTGGAAATGATTATCTACATTTGGATTCCGTATATATTTATGTTTCCTTGATCTATATAGTGTAACTAGGCTTGGAAAATATGAAACTGTAGAGATTGGTTTTGAACCAGTATGTCAATTATGTTTTAATTGGAGATTAAATATCTTATTTAATTGGTTAATGGTTGTCTGATTTTATTAATGTGAAATTGGTTTAAGAACTCATTATGGCTTATTATGTGTGTTTGATGCAATGAACCTTAGAGAGTTAGAAAACCAAGAACAACCTATACCTAGATGAGGTAGATAACTGCAATCTAATATAGACCATGTAGAAAACTTGATCGACTTTTAATGTTTAGATCAATTCAGAAAAGATTGTATCTACTGGATATTACCTATGCGAGTTTAATTTCTGCATTCACTTTTGTTTAAATAATGGCAAGTCGTGCTTTGTTTGATAGGACCCTGTCATATGGATTGATTTGGGGTACCTATTTCAGTCCTCGGTTCTGAGTTGACTGTTGTTGTGTGGTAGTGTCGTATTTGGTCATATCCTTTGTGTGGGTGTCGAATGATGATTCATGGTTGACCATAGTTGGTCAGGTCTTTGGTTAGAGTACCATCAGTAGTGTACCTCTTTTGAGTCGTGTTTGACCAGATGGTTATTCCCTCCTTTTTGAATTATGTTGGCTTGACCATGTGTGTCTGTGATGTCTGAGGTTGCTTGAGAATAGTCTAGTGTCATATGAGAAAGTGGATTTCGATTGGGGGCCGTGCCCAAAGTGGTTGCTGGGTAACCCGTCGAAAGTGAGTCTAATAAGTGATAACCTAACAATAGATTAGAATGTAATCTCTAAGTAAGATAATTGTGCCTCACACATGGGACGAGTGCTAACATAGACTAGACATGCTGTGAGAAGGCCTGAAATTGCAAACCATCATCTTTGTCTTCACGAGAGGATGTGTGGGTCCACATGAGGCTTGGATGGGCTGGGGGTATGGATTGGGTTGCTAGGGTAGCCCAGTGTATGGGACGGAACCTATGAAGACCTGCTAGGGTAGCCATACGAGGTTGTGTGATGACACTTGTCCCTACGTTCACTTGGGTGTTGTTGTATGGTCTTGATAGGAGTACCTTTTGTGGAGTCATCCTGTGATTTATGCCCTTGTGAGTATCGGTTTCATGTTAGACCTTGGGTGGTGATAACTCAATTTTGTGGATGCTCTCCTGGACCTTTGTATTAGCTTTGATTATGTTCAGCTGGATCCTTTCCTTTTCAAGGATTGTTTATGTATTAATTGACCGATGTGGTCGTTTGTATATTGATTATGTTTCACCTTGATGGCCGGATTGTAAATGGTGTAACCTCTTGTATTCTTAACTTTATTAATTATCAGAGGGGTCTTGCAGTTGAGTAGACTTGGAGATGTAGCCCTTTAGGGGTGAACTCTGAGATCATTATGGTGTTATGTGATGTTATTCTCTTATGTTTCCCTTATTCAATTTATCATGTATGAATAGCTTATGTTAGAATGTATAAGTGGATAAGATGGAATTAACTTTAAATGCTTGTATGCAGTCCTTTCTTGAATGTAGTAAATTGGATCATGAATGAATGTCGCTTAGTATAATGGAATATATTCAGTTGCTGTTAAGAAAATTAAGTATGCTTGAAAAGATCTCATAAGTTTATGATGAAATTCTTGTGTGTTAGAATATTAGATGCATGGCTTTTATTTTAATGAAAATTATGAATGAAGGATATAGATAAATCTAAATGGATGAACCTTATCTTGTGAATTATATATTTCCATCTTTTGAAAGAAATTATCCTGATTTAGAATTATCTTGTTATTAAGATAATCAACTTATGGGATTAATTGTGTGAGTTAAGTGAATTGTGAAATTTAAGTAATCTCGTTGGGAAACTCTTTAGGTGTTAGTGGATGTCTTCCGCTATGTAATCTGAACCTTTGATATCTTGTTGTATCTTAATGTGGTGTAACTTTAAAAAAAAAAAAATTATTGCACTCCATTCTTGAGTTATAGCTTAATCCCTTCAGGGTTTCCTGGCAGGGCATTGCAACTAAAACCCTAGACATGATGTCCTTATAAAGGAATCTGATTTCATGTTGGTCCAATAGGATTACAATACAATTTCCAAGGTTCAATGCATCTAGACATATTCTATAACATGACACAAAAAGCACTGTTAAAGTGTCGGTACTGTCAAACAGTTGGTGGATGGTAACTCATCACAGAGTATTACCGGTTCATTAAAAAAACCGGTTGCCAGTTTGACAAAATGAAGATTGGGAAATATGTGTTATGTCACTTTAATCCTTCGTACCGCTTGAGATCCTCAAACCGCTTGGGGTCAACATACCACTTCAGATCGATAATCACTTTCTGCAAAACACCAATAGTCTAAGGACTATAATGCATCATACCAGCTGGAGCAACTACTGGTTGAGCTTTATCTTATACATACAAAAGTGATCTCAATGCAAGTGTGTGTCCATCAGCGACAACCACAACATAATCATCAAAAGTGCCAACAATCAATCTTAAAACTCCTTGTCCTCTCCCACTCTCGCCCTAGTTTTACTTTACTTTTTCTTTTCTTCCTACCAACATCATCTTTAGTAGTAGCATTTGCATCTGAGTGAATTATCTCATTGTGTGTATCCCTTAGAACATCTTCTATCATGTCGGTATTGTCATCCTCATTTGATATATTTAACTCAATGACAATCCCACCTTGTGGTGGTGGTGAGCTACTGTGAATGGCTTCTACAACTACAGAAGTTGATGAACCAGAAACTTTGCCAATTACAAAGAAATACTTTATGGTAGTATCTTTAAGTTTAGGTTTTGGGCATTTTGATGGCCTCTCAATCCCTTCAGTTTCACCGCCCTGAGGAGTCTTACCCTTGTCTTGCATCCCAATCCCTTCACCACCCTGAGGAGTCTCAGTCTCACCCTTGTGTGACATCTCAATCCCTTCACCACCCTAAGGAGTCTCACCCATGTCTCAGTGTGACATCAAATATGAAGAAATGATTACTCACCTTTATGCCTTCTCAATTCTCTGAATCAAGAATCAAGAATGAATGCCTGGGCCTGTGTTGCAGGATTGTAACTCTGGCCCTCTGCCCTACAATGAACTTCAACTTTCCAACTCAATTTGCGGAATGCAAATTGAGACTTGAGACTCCGAGAGCTCCTAATTTACTAATTAGACACGAACAAATTGTAAGAAAGAGTGTAATAAATATTGTATTTATAGCAATCCATGATTGCATTTTTGGTGAATTGTGCGGGACCCGGGCGTCGCAATTGCTAATAAAAATTTAATTTAATTGCATTTTTGGTGAATTACATGGGCATGCAATGAACATTTAATTTAAGCGGGGCGAAATGGGTCCTTGAATACTTATAATGTTTTAATTGATATTGGCAAATTTAGTCGACGTGTGCAATGAACATTTAATTTACCATTGGCGAATTAGGTCCTGGATACATGGTCATTTTACTATTGCTGGTGAATAGCGGAGGTGATCTAATACCCACGTCTGAGTGATTCTAGATGAATATTATGGGCATGCACGTCGATGGTGTGTGGTCAATGGCGAAACCAAATTACAAATATTTGCATTGTTCTTCAAGATTTTGGGCGATTTGACCATGATTGTACCCCTCACTATTTGCACGGAATTTGCCAAGTGGCAAAGATTCACCACTAAAAAACTCTCTGATTACAAGTCATAGAAGGATGATATTGGGTCTTCTTACCTTCTTGTTTCCCACTCTACATCAGGTGGTATCAGAGCCATAAATTTTCTTAAGGGTGGAAGAATAAGATTTACAAGATGTCAGAAGGAGAAGACACTAGTGATGGAAGAAGGATGACCAATGTTGAATTGGCCAAGTTGGTAAGGGATCGGGCATAAGCCAACAAAGAGATGAGAAAAGAATTGGATAGGTTGAAGGATAAGATGGATAGGAAGAAAGGAGGCTCTCAGGAAGAAGAAGGGAATGAGGATGATTCCCTTTTGTAGGAAAGACCTGTAGATCAGAGAATTTTCCTTGAATCCCTTGAGAGAGTAGGTAGCAGGGATGACAAAGCAATCCTACCTATGTTCATTAGGAAGATGAACCCAAAGGAGGTCATGGATTGGTTGGAGGCCTTAGAGAACCACTTTGAGTGTGAAGATGTTCCTGAGAATCAAAAGATGAATACTGCTAATTCTAAGATGAAGGATCTGCCCTTAGTTGGTGGAACTTCTTGCAAAATGAGAGAGTAGAAGAGGGGAAGAACCCCATCTCATCATGGAAGAGGATGGTTGCAGAGGTGAAAAGGAAATTTGTACCTAAGGATTATGAAGTGAAAATGCACAAGAAGTTGCATAGCCTAAGACAAAAGGATTTTGATGTCAGTGGATACAGAAAGGAGTTTCACAAACTGTCCTTAAGAGAAAAGGTGCTAGAGAATGAGAAGAAAAAGTTGGCAAGATATATGAATGGCCTCAAGTATTCCATTCAAGATGAACTAAGTCTCTTCAATCCTAAGATAGTTCATAAATGTTGTCAAATGGTGCTAAGGATTGAAGAAAAGTTCAAAAGAAAGGGATACCAATGTAAGGTAGAGGAAGAGGAGGAAACTTTAGAGGAAGAGGCAGATTTGGTGGAAAAGAAAGATCTCATAAACCACAAGGAGAGTCAAGTAATCAAGAATTCGAAGGAGAACCAAGTCATAGGGGTAGTTTTAGAGGAAGGAGACCAAATGGATGAGGTAGATTTGGAGGTAGAGGAGCCAATGTGTTCACTAAAAGGTGTTTCACATGTAATCAAGTTGCCCATCAGTCATTTAGATGCCCAGAAAAGCAAGGCTCTAGCAGTCAAGGTGGAGAAAGAAGAGTTCATTTGGCACAAGAGGAGGACACTCAAAGTGTGAAATCACCTTCAAGGCATGCATATCTAGATCAAGGGGAGTGTCTGATGTTCAAAAGGACTCTCTTGAAGATACCAACCATCAAGGAGCCACCACAGAGGAAGGCATTGTTTAGAATTACTTGCAAGGTAAGTGGAAAGGTATGTAGAGTCATTGTGGACTCAGGGCCAACTGATAATCTTGCTTCAACTGAGATGGTCAACAAGCTTGGATTGAAGAAACTTCCTCACCCCTGACCCTATAAAGTCTCCTGGTTGAGCAAAGAGCAGCAAGTCTTAGTAAGTGAATCAGTTTACGTTGATTTTCAAATAGGTTAATATAGAGACTAGATTTTTTGTGATTATACAAAGATGGATGCTTGTCATAAACTCCTTGGAAGACCATGGAAATATGATGTAGACTCAAGGCATGATGGGAGGAAAAATGTCTGCAAGTTGACCAAAGATGGTGTGTAATACACTATGATCCCACTATCGGATGATGGTAAGGACAGTCATGTTCTGACTAGTGTCATGTTAGTGGGTAAAGAGAAGTTTATGTAGACAATCTAATAGAATGACACCCCATGTTTTTCCATAGTGGTGAATCCAAGAGAAGAAGTGAGGAAGAAAGAGGAAGACAAGGTACAAGAAAGGACTACAGGTCCTAGAGAAGTGAGAGTTGTTGGAAAGATATAAGGGTATAGTTGCAGGAAGCAAACCAGAGACCCTACCACCTTTTAGAGATGTAAGTCGCTCTATTAACCTCATACCAAGCTTGACATTGCACAACAAAGAAGCATATAAATTGACCCCTGATCAGAATGAAGAACTTGCAAGGCAAGTCTAGGAGTTGCTAGAGAAAGGGTTCATAAGGAAGAGCATTAGCCCTTGTGTTGTCTCTGTAGTATTGGCCCCAAAGAAAAAAGGTACATGGAGATTATGTATGGACTCAAGAGACATAAACAAAATCATAATCAGGTATAGGTTCCCTATGCCCTGGATAGAAGACACGATGGACTGTCTAGCAAGAGCCAAGTACTATTCTAAGGTGGATTTGAAGAGCAATTACCATCAAATCAGGATAAGAGAGGGAAATGAGTGGAAGGCAGCCTTCAAAACAAATGAAGGACTTTATGAATGGCTGGTTATTCCATTTGGCCTCTCAAATGCTCCTAGTACATTCATGAGACTCATGAATGAAGTCTTGAAACCTTTTATCAATCATTTTGTTGTTGTATACTTAGATGATATTCAGATTTTTAGCAAGAATAGGGATGAGCATCTAATAAATTTGGATTTGGTGTTGAAAAGGTTGAATGAAGAGGAGTTGAAGATCAATTTGGAAAAATGTGTCTTCTTGTGGGAGGATTTAGTATTTATTGGTTTTGTGATCTCCAAGAGCAGCCTCAAGATGGATCCATCCAAGGTGGAAGCAATCCTCAATTGGCCTACACTTACAAATGCAAGTGAGGTAAAGATTTTTCATGGTCTTGCAAGCTTCTATAGGAAGTTTATTAATAGTTTTAGTGGTGTATGTGCACCTATGATTGATACTATAAAGGGGGGTAGAAAATGTCAGTTTGTATGGACTAGTGAAACAGATAAGTCCTTTGAGTATTTTAAAAGAAGGGTAGAAGAGAAACCTATATTGGTTGTACCTGATTTCCATAAGGTTTTCACCATAGAATTTGATGCAAGTAACAAGGTAGTAGGAGGATTCTTGAGTCAAGAAGGTAGACCAATAGCCTTCTTTAGTGAAAAATTGAATGAAGCCAAACAAAAGTACTCAACCTATGACTTAGAGATGTATGTAATCGTCCAATGTTTGAGGAAATGGAGGCATTATTTATTGCCAAAGGAATTTGTAGTCTATACTGATAACCATGTTCTGAGCTTCTTGAATAGGCAAGACAAGTTGAATCACTGGCATATGAAGTGGATGGAATACCTTAAAGCATTTACTTTCACCATCAAGCACAAGAAAGGAGTAGCAAATAAGGTAGTTGATGCCCTTACCAGGAGGAATTGGACAGTGAAGGAGATTTATTTGGAGAGAATAGGAATCAATTCTATAAAGGATATGTACCAAGGAGATGAGGATTTCAAATAAGTATACCAAGTGTGACAAGAAATGGGTGGTAAGTACCACAAGGAGTTCTCAAATTTTATTCTGTAAGAAAGTCTACTTTTCAAGGGAAGCCAACTTTGCATCCCTAAAGGCTCCATGAGAGAAAATATTGTGAAAGAGAAGCATTGTGGGGGATTGGCAGGTCATTTTGGGATTCACAAGAGCCTTGAGTTGGTTAGAAGATTCTATTTTTGGCGTAAGATGCAGACTTATGTCAAAAAGTATGTGGAAGGTTGTATGATTTGTCAAAAGGCCAAGGGTAGCAATTCAAATGCAATTTTGTATACTCCTTTACCCATACCAAACAAGCCATGGGATTCAATCAACATGGACTTTGTATTAGGACTCCCAAAGACCAAATAGAGTCATGATAACATCTATGTAGTTGTTGACAGGTTTTCAAAAATGGCTCACTTTCTACCTTGTAAAACCACATATGATGCATCTCATATAGCAGGTATATTCTTCAATGAGGTTGTAAGATTACATGGTTTTCCACTGTCAATCATCTCAGACATGGATTCTAATTTTATTGGGCATTTTTGGCAAACTCTTTGGAGAAGGTTGGGTACTAATTTGTCATTCACATCAGCTTATCATCCCCAATCCGATGGACAGACTGAGTTCATCAATAGGTCACTTGGAAAACTATTAAGGTGCCTAAATAAGGACCAAGGAGCTACATGGGATTGAATACTTTCTCAAGTAGAATTTGCTTATAATGACTCAGTGAATAGGAGCATTGGTCACACTCCCTTTGAAATAGTGTATGGGTCACACCCTAGAGGTGTATTGGAGTTGAGAGATGTGAAGGATTTGGATAGAAGAAGTGTACAAGCAGAGGACTTTGCATAAGTGATGAGGGATATCCATCAACAAGTAAAGGATAGGTTAGAACAAACCTTAGACAAGTACAAGAATGCAATAGATAGGAAAAGGAGAGAATTGCAGTTTAAGGTTGGAGATATGGTGATGATTCATCTCAAGAAAGAGAGACTCCCCAAGGAGAAATATACCAAGTTGGTGATGAAGAAAATAGGCCCCTTCAAAATAATTCAAAAGTGTGGCAACAATGCCTACAAGATTGATCTCCAACCATAGATTAGTCTTTATAACACTTTCAATGTTTCAGATATCTATGCATATAAAGGTACTATTACTGATGTGTGTGATGCAGGTCAAGATGATTCCAGCAAGGAAGAGATGTTACAAGATCTTCCTAAGAAGCCTGAGCTTGAAGTTGAGCAAGTAATTGACAAAAGGGTGAGTAAGAAAATAAGAAGGCACACCTACTATGAGTACTCAGTCTAATGGAAGGATAAACCCTTAAAAGATGCAACCTAGATGACAGAGCAGGCTTTGGAGAATTGGGTGCAAGGAAGAATGCAATAGATAGGAAAAGGAGAGAATTGTAGTTTAAGGTTGGAGATATGGTGATGATTCATCTCAAGAAAGAGAGACTCCCTAAGGAGAAATATACCAAGTTGGTGATGAAGAAAATAGGCCCCTTCAAAATAATTCAAAAGTGTGGCAACAATGCCTACAAGATTGATCTCCCACTGTAGATTAGTCTTTATAACACTTTCAATGTTTCAGATATCTATGCATATAAAGGTACTATTATTGATGTGTGTGATGCAGGTCAAGATGATTCTAGCAAGGAAGAGATGTTACAAGATCTTCCTAAGAAGCCTGAGCTTGAATTTGAGCAAGTAATTGACAAAAGGGTGAGTAAGAAAATAAGAAGGCACACCTACTATGAGTACTCAGTCTAATGGAAGGACAAACCCTTAAAAGATGCAACCTAGATGACAGAGCAAGCTTTGGAGAATTGGGTGCAAGGAAGAATGCAATAGATAGGAAAATGAGAGAATTGCAGTTTAAGGTTGGAGATATGGTGATGATTCATCTCAAGAAAGAGAGACTCCCTAAGGAGAAATATACCAAGTTGGTGATGAAGAAAATAGGCCCCTTCAAAATCATTCAAAAGTGTGGCAACAATGCCTACAAGATTGATCTCCCACCGTAGATTAGTCTTTATAACACTTTCAATGTTTCAGATATCTATGCATATAAAGGTACTATTACTGATGTGTGTGATGCAGGTCAAGATGATTCCAGCAAGGAAGAGATGTTACAAGATCATCCTAAGAAGCCTGAGCTTGAAGTTGAGCAAGTAATTGACAAAAGGGCGAGTAAGAAAATAAGAAGGCACACCTACTATGAGTACTCGGTCTAATGGAAGGACAAACCCTTAAAAGATGCAACCTAGATGACAGAGCAGGCTTTGGAGAATTGGGTGCAAGGTTCCAGATTTGCCAATTCAAGAGACTTGAGTTTTTTATAGCCCCAGGAGTATGGTGCAGGGAACCCTCTTGGTTTTGGATTTGTTTTGTTGTTTGAGTGTTGGATAGGTGGTTTTAGACCCTAGGATGGTGTTTTGGATCAGTTTGGATCCTGTAAATGTAATAAAGAACCTATTGTAAGGTCAATTGGCTCTAAGGTCATTTAGAAAACTAGAGACCAAATTTGGCCATGAGGTTCATGTAGGGTAGGAGTCATGTTTCTAATTTTTATTGAGTTGTTTTACGCCTAGCATAGGTCTAAAAAGTCCATTAGGGACTTTGGCATGTCAGAAATACAAAATTGTCAAAAAGTTGCTAAGCAACTCTTCAATGCTGCTAAGAAACATTTTCCATTGATTTGAAAAGAGGTTCCAATGGCCATAACTAGTTAGAAAAAAGTTGTAGCCATTGAGGGAAGGCCTATTTTTTCCTTTGAGATCATCCATGTTGTAGGTGGGATGAAGCATGTAAAGATTTGGTAGTTGGAATAACAAAAAACCTCAGATTTTGCCCAATTTCCATTATTTTCTGTACTAGATGATATGATCAAGGATTTGCTGGCATTTTATTTTTGAATTGGTTGGACTGTGGTGTGAGTTGAGGTTCAAATACAACTGGTCTAACTCTAATTGGTAGAGTTTGGAGTGAGTTGTGGGCAGTTTACCAAAAACTGTCATTCTAAAACCCGGTTCATAGGGTTTCATCAAAGACATGGCCCTAACTTGAAAATACCATTGAGGAATTCAACTGACTTTTGGGAAATTCAGGTTGAGGGTGTGTACACTGATATTTCCAAAGGGTGGAATCTAGGAGTGAGGGTTGGTGTGGTTCCCACCAAAATCATATGTGTATCCTAGTCCATAAGGAGGAATGAGAAAACAGTAACCTAGGGAGTGTTTGGTGACTGGTATAAAGGTGTATTTGGTCTATTAGAAGCCTAAGGAACATGTCCAAGTGGTGAGTTTGGATCTGCAACCCCATCTTCAAGTAGTTGCTTTGGAAAACAGGCCTAATTAGGCCTATTAGGTTTGCAAACTCAGTAGGTACTTAGGAGTGGTGGAGTAGGGTCAAGTCTCTATCTCTTGGGATTGGATGTAAGTCCCAAAAGTGTACTTAGATATGTAATTTTTTCCTAGGGTGTTTTGGGATAATTTTTGAATGATTTGGGAAATATCGGTCTGGTAGGGCTACAAGAAATAGGCCTAAATAGGGGTTCCTTGACCCGGGTGCAAAATGAATTATCGTAAACTTGATTGGAAGGCTAGGGTGAGTGATATTGGTTGTCAAATAGTCCAAATGCTCCTTAGGAAGTTTAGTAGGTGACTGATTGCATTTGTGTGTGTGTAGAACCCTAGTTGTGGGGTTGTAATAGGTCGTAGACAAGGCATAGAAGGGTGATATTGTGTCTTCTTACCTTCTTGTTGCCCACTCTACATCAACTAATAAGAAACCCAATTGTATATTTGAGGCACATGAGAGAAATCATGTATTCATATGTGCGATAAAATCAATAAGTGCAGGGGAAGAGTTGCTTATCGATTACGATTTGAATCGTATAGAGACAAACAAAGTTACTAACATGGGGGTGGTACGTACTATATACCATTTAAACCAACCTCCAATTAATTAATCCAATATACCATCTTATTATTAAGAGTTTTTTTCTAATTCTATTTGTTTCATTTCGCTAATGTGTTTATATTTTTTCTTTATCACAAGGCGACCTAGATCCGTCACATAGCACAGACAGGGATGTATGTCCCGACACTTCTACCAAGTAGGTAAACCTCATTGTAATTGTACAGATTAGATAGAAGAAATTTTTTACATTATTATATTATTTTCTTGAGTATATTGGAGTAATTTTGATAGTGTAAATAATATTCTTGTCATAGATGGATGTTTGCGGAAAGGGAAAGGAACCTCCCTTACATCATCACCTCAGCACAGTATTAAGCGATGAGGACTACACAATTCTCACAAACCCTGTAGAAGTGATAAAAATGTCTATCAAAAAAATTAATAAAGAGATTGTTGCTTTGGCATGCATGACCCCTCAAATTGATGAGATAAAAGATAGGTTGAATTAATTGATGCAAGCAACAGAAAACATGCAAGTAAGCAGTAATGAAAGCTTTAATTATAACAAAAGTTTAATGATGGTTTATATTTTATACTCTTTTATGTCACTAAATCAAATATGTACATGTTTTTACAGAATTTCATGTGTCATCATCAACCTAGTAGACATGAACAGGCTATTGTAGGTAGTGCGGATGATGACCATGTTCTATACATTAAAACTACTCCTTTGGACTTGTGAAGTTGCTTTTTTAATGCTAGTGTTATTTACATAGGCCTTTCCTTGTCTATACTATTGCTCTCTCTTTAGAATGAATAATAATAAGTTTTGTGTGTATATTGTTAGCATTTGGCATTATAACAGACAATGGAAGATTGTTGGCATTTCAATAAGGATATTGAGAAGGTTGTTGATGATTATGGATATAACTGATTAAGGATGTTTACTGTCTTGATATTATTATTTTGTCATTGATGTCAAGAAATTGTTTTTCTAATTCAGTATGATGTTGCCATATCTTGAGAAGTATGATTTGAAGAGTATAAAGATGTCGATAAAAGACACAGAAAGAATATGATGATTAAGGTATTCAATGAGCAACTATTACCGAGTTAGACAATGATGAGATCATGATGTTTAGATTGTTTTGACATCATACATATGTTGTAAATTGTAAGGTTAATACTATACTATGTTATCGAGCAAAGAACCTAGTCGGTAAACCCTAAGGAACCTAGTTGGTAAACCCTAAGGTTATCGCTATTGGTTAATGAAGGCGGAATGTCTACCGAGTGAAGTTTAGTATTCACCGAGTTATTATCGAGTTGTAACCGAGCTATAATAGAATACATTAAATGGTTACATGCGTTATTTAATGAAGCAAGCTGATGAGCTAGAACTAATTAGATGATTGGTATGCCATGCATAAAGTTTGTTAATGAATCTATGGCAAAAGAAAATCAACATGAAGATCTACAGCTCAGATTGAACCGCAATACCCTAGCACAAGTTCCAAGAAATGTATGCAAGTTCCTAGGCGGGGTAAAACATTTTTCCGATCAAAGGATACATTGAACCTAGTAAAGATTAAAGATCTGATGGATATGATTGATCATGGGAAATGTGATCAAGGAGATTAAGTGGTTAGCTAATTGTTTATAAATAGGGAACTATTGATAAATAATGTATGTGGGCAAATGTATGCACAAAGATGCTACATATTGATTACCAAGCACAGAAGCTTGAAGACCTGTTTGAATAACAGAGTATAGAATCCCAGCAGATGGACAAGATTAGTTCTATGTCTAGATTGTATTAAGCAAATAAGAATCTGCTTTAGCATTTTAGATGTGAAGTTGCAGATAGATTTTTATTACTGTTATTTTGTAAAAGTGACAGAAAATATCTTAACCGAGTGGACTTAACAGTCTTATTTGTAAAACCCTCTAGCAAGGTGACAATCTGATTGAGTGTTTGAAATCCTTTAACAAGGTCACTTCTAACAAGGTGAAGATCCTAACAGATCTGAGGGAAATCCCTTAACCGGGTCACATCTAGCAATGTGTTTGTAATCTTTAACAGGATTTTCTTTTAATTGAGCATACTCTAGAAGAGTATATTTCTTAGTGGGTCCAAAATCCCACAATGGTTTTTTCCTATTTGGGTTTCCATGTTAAATCTGGTGTTATGAGGTTTATGATGTTTATATTCTTTTGAGTTTGCATGTTTAGCAGTGTTGATTATAATACTGAAGTATATGTTACCGAGGTTGAATCTAATGTTTTTATGGAAGATTATGTTTGTATGATTCACCCCCCTCTCATCTTGTTGGCTATTGGATCTGTACTTACATTAAGTATCAAAACTATCAATTGGTATCAGAGCTTAGGACTTTGGGAAGAAAAGTTTAAAGGTACTTGAGGCAAAGATCCAAAGATGTATAAGAGGGATGCACCGAAGCTGAACAAATCAATTTTCTCCACATGGCAGAAAAGAATGAAGCTGCACCTATCAGGAGTTGGAGAATATGCTATATATTATCTAGAGAATTATTTCGTCACACCAAGCACCTATCCATTGACTATGGAAGAGATAAAGGCAAAGCAAGAACATATCCAAGCAATGATTGAAATAACATCTGCATTGACTGACTCCGAGTTTAATGATCTAGAAGGTTGCAATGATGCAAAGGCTATGTGGAATAAGCTCATATCAGTATATGGAGGAGATGAACATGTTCAAAGAGTAAAAGTATATAGTCTAAGAGGACAACTTGAATCTATGAGGATGAATGAAGGTGAGAACATAACTCAGTACAGTATAATACTAAAGGAGATTGTCAATCAAATCAAAGGAGTAGGTGGAACTATTGAAGAAAAGGATATAACAAGTAAGTTGTTAAGAACCCTTCTACTAGCTTATGCAATTCGAGTCTCTACAATCAATGAATTGAGGTCTGTACCTAATATGCTAGTTTCTTTAGATGCTATTGTTGGTAAGCTACATGCATTTGAGTTAAGTAACTTTGATAACAGTGGATCTTCGGTAAATAAAGTTGAATCTGCATTTAGGTCTTTTCATCTTAATGAATCTAATCATTACAATGAAAGAAAGTATAAGTACTCTGAAGGAGATCATAGTGGAGCAAGTGAAAGATTTTGTAAGAACATGGAAGAAGTACACAAACTGTATGAGGAAATCAGAAAGCAGGAAGAGTTTGAAGCACTATTAGCTAGAAGGTTATCAAGAGGCAAAGGTAAGTATAAAGGAAAACTACCTTTAAAATGTTTCAATTGTGATAAGATAGGACGTATGGCTTCTAACTGTCTTGACAAAGATTCTACTAAAAAGAGAGATTACCGAGATAATAGACAGAAAGACAATCATTACAAAGGACACCGAGACTTCAGAAGAAGAGATAGAAAGACATGCTTAATAGCTGATGAGGAATCCAATGATGATAAATTAGACGAAACTGATACAGAGGAAGTAGTTTATGTGGCTATCAAAGATGGATCAAATGAATAAAGGTATGAGGAAAAAGCCCTAATATCTCACATAAACACTAATGATTCTTGGATCATAGATAGTGGATGCTCACATCATATGACAGGTGATAAACACAAGTTTGTTATGTTAGAAGATTATGATGGAGGCTATGTTAGATTTGGTAATGATGCACCATGTCTGGTGAAAGGTAAAGGATCTATAACACTTCTTGACAATGCAAGATGCAATGATGTTTATTGGGTTGAAGGTTTGAAATACAATTTGTTGAGTGTAGCACAACTAAACAATACAAGTTACCGAATAGAATTTCAGAAAGGAGTTGTCAAAGTTCATGACAAGAATGGAAAGTTAGCTGCTACTGGGACACAAACAAAAGGTAACACATTTCACCTTGACTCAACTCGGAACAAGTGTATGTATGCAAAGATAGATGATACCTGGTTATGGCATAAAAGGTTTTGTCATGTAAATTTTGATAATCTAATCAAAATAAGTAAGAAGCACCGAGTAAGAGGTCTACCGAGTCTTGAAAAACCTAAGAATGCTATGTGCCAAGGATGCTAGATGGGTAAGATGACAAGATCAAGCTTTACAAGTAAGTCTTACACTTCTAAGGGAATTTTAGATCTTGTGCACACTAATCTTTGTGGTCCTATGAAAGTTCAAAGTTAATATGGTGATAAATATTTCATATTATTTGTGGATGACTATTCAAGGATGATGTCAGTAATGTTTTTAAAAGAAAAATCAGAAGTTTTTCAAATGTTTAAATGGTACAAGGCAAGAGTTGAAAATGAAATAGGAAGACAACTGAAATGTCTTAGATTAGATATAGGAGGAGAGTTCACATCTGATGAGTTCAACTTATTCTGCAATAATTATGGTATTAAAAGACATGTTTCTACACCGAGAACTCCACAACATAATGGAATAGCTAAGAGAAGAAATAGATCTATTGTGGATTGTGCTAGAATGCTGATGATTGAAAAGAAAGTGCCATAAACATTTTGGAGAGAAGTAATAAGCACAACAGTTTACACCCTGAACCGAGTACAACTGAAGAAAGGTATTTTGAAGACACCATATGAAATCTGGTATGACAAGAAACCTAATGTAAGTTATTTTAAAATCTTTGGAAGTAAACACTATGTACACAAAGATGATAGAAATGGCAAGTTTGATCAGAAAAGTGAAGAAGGAACATTTCTAGGTTATTCTTCTAGAAGCAAAGCATTTAAATGTCTGATCAAATCATCTAACAAAATAGTAGAAAGTGCAAATGTGAAAATTGATGAATTTTCAGAAAGAAATGATGAAGGAAAATCCAAGGAACCAAAAGATTATGATGAATTTGTCTATGTTCAACCGACAAGTCTTACCAAGAAAACTGTTGAAGAAAATGTAGAGAATATCTAGTTACCGAGTGATGAAGAAGATCATACAGAGCCTACCAAGCCTGTATTAGCCAAGTATGCTAGAAGACATCATGCACCAAGTCAAATTATAGGAGATAAGGATGATCCAGTGATGACAAGGAACAAACTGAGACAGAACACTT
Source organism: Cryptomeria japonica (assembly GCF_030272615.1). NCBI lineage: Eukaryota > Viridiplantae > Streptophyta > Pinopsida > Cupressales > Cupressaceae > Cryptomeria > Cryptomeria japonica. Next base: position 305,178,134 of record NC_081406.1, on the reverse strand, counting down.
GTTTGATATCTGAATTTGAACCGAGAATAGTGAAAGAGGCATTTAATAGTGAAGATTGGATAAATGCTATGACAGAAGAGATAGATCAAATCAAGAAGAATGACACATGGACACTAATCCAAAGACCAAAGGACAAAAATGTAATCGGTACAAAGTGGATTTTCAAAAACAAGCTAAATGAAAAAGGAGAGGTCATTCGAAATAAAGTAAGACTAGTTTGCAAAGGTTATGCTCAAGAAGAAGGAATTGATTATGGTGAAACTTTTGCACCTATGGCTAGACTTAAAGGAGTAAGAACATTGTTGGCATATGCTTCTTTCAAAAACTTCAAGGTATATCAAATGGATGTCAAATCTGCATTTCTGAATGGAATATTAGAAGAAGAAGTTTTTATTGAACAACTTGAAGGATTTGTTGAAGACAATAATAAAGATCAGGTATGTAAATTGAATAAAGCATTATATGGTCTGAAACAAGCACCTAGAGCATGGTATGAAAGATTGCACTCTTATTTGATTAAGATTGGTTTTATAAGAACAAGTGAGAATAGCAATATATACATGATGAATGATGAAAATGGAATACTGATCTCAGCCATATTTGTTGATGATATTATATTTTGTGGAAATGACTCTCTATGTAAGAACTTTGGAAATGAAATGAGCAAAGAATTTGAGATGTCATTAATCAGTGAGATAAAGTGTTTTATTGGTTTACAAATACTGCAAATGAAAAATGAGATTTTCATTACTCAATCCAAGTACATAAAGGAAATCTTGAAGAAATTTGGAATGGAGGATTCAAAACCAGTAAGTACTCCTATGACTACCAACTGTAAACTATCAAAGAATCATGAATCTGCATCTATTGATGAGACACTTTATCGATCCATGATTTGGAAAGCTACAATATGTTGTTCACAGCAGACCAGACATAGCACATGTAGTAGGTATAGTTGCAAGATTCTCTGTAGATCCTAAGGAAACACACATGACAGCAATCAAAAGAATTTTTAGATACTTGAAAGGCACAAAGGATTATGGCTTAGTATATCAGAAAGGAAATGATTTTGATTTAAAAGTTTATACTAATGCTGATTGAGTAGGCAACATTGATGATAGAAAAAGCACAAGTGGAGGATCTTTCCTTTTAGGAGAAAGACTAGTGAGTTGGCTTAGCAAGAAACAAGGATGTGTTTCACAGTCAACAGTAGAAGCTGAATACATTGCTGCAGCATTGAATTGTACCAACATTGCATGGATCAAACAACTGTTGGAAGGAATAAATGAGAAAGTTACCAAACTAGTAACTATATTCTGTGACAATACTAGTGCCATTAACATTTCAAAGAGTCCTGTTATGCACTCTAAGACAAAGCACATCTCTATCAAATATCATTATCTTAGAGAAGAAGCTCGAGAGAAGAAAGTGGTGTTGGAGTATGTTAGCAGAAAGGAACAAATAGCAGATATCTTTACCAAGCCACTACCAAGGGACACTTTTGGATATCTCAGAAGTAAGTTAGGGGTCCTACCCCTATCTTCTACTCACTGACCGAGTTCGGTGAAAGCATCAATTCAATGACTCTATCAAATATCTTTTTAGATTTGATGTTGATTTACACACTTTAGGATGTTTTCTAAAGGTGTATAGGAAATATTATAGGAAATAATATAGGGAACAGGAATTGAAGACAAAATGCTCTGACTGAGACTTAGTTGACACACAACAATAGGAAATCACTTCATATAGGAAGAAATTATGTTTTAGTTCTTTACTTTTTGGCATTGTTGTCAAAGGAGGAGAAGATTAATATAAGGGAGAGAAGACTGATTGAAAAGACTGAAGAAAAAGGAGAATTCTAATGTATGGGGGAGAAAATCAGTTGACAACAAGAGAGTATTTCAGCATTTTAGAATCACAACAATTCGAAACTTTTTAAGGTCAAATCAATTGGTTTTGCCATCAATGCCAAAGGGGGAGATTGTTAGCATTTGGCATTATAACAGACAATGGAAGATTGTTGGCATTTCAATAAGGATATTGAGAAGGTTGTTGATGATTATGGATATAACTGATTGAGGATGTTTACTGTCTTGATATTATTATTTTGTCATTGATGTCAAGAAATTGATTTTCTAATTCAATATGATGTTGCCATATCTTGAGAAGTATGATTTGAAGAGTATAAAGATGTCGGTAAAAGACACAGAAAGAATATGATGAATAAGGGGATGAATAAGGTATTCAATGGGCAACTATTACTGAGTCAGACAATGAGGAGATCATGATGTTTAGATTGTTTTGACATCATACATATGTTGTAAATTGTAAGGTTAATACTATACTATGTTATCAAGGAAAGAACCGAGTCGGTAAACCCTAAGGTTATCGCTATCGGTTAATGAAGGCGAAATGTCTATCGAGTGAAGTTTAGTATTCACTGAGTTATTATCGAGTTGTAACCGAGCTATAATAGAATACATTAAATGGTTACATGCATTATTTAATGAAGGAAGCTGATGAGCTAGAATTGATTAGATGATTGGTATGCCATGCATAAAGTTTGTTAATTAATCTATGGCAAAGGAATATCGACATGAAGATCTATAGCTCAGATTGAACAGCAATACCCTATCACAAGTTCCTAGGTGGGGTAAAATGTTTTTCTGATCGAAGGATACATTGAACCTGGACAAGATTGAAGATCTGATGGCTATGATTGATCATGGGAAATGTGATCAAGGAGATTAAGTGGTTAGCTAATTGTTTATAAATAGGGAACTATTGATAAACAATGTATGCGGGCAAATGTATGCACAAGGATGCTACATAGTGATTATCGAGCACATAAGTTTGAAAACCTGTTTGAATAACAGAGTATAGAAGCCCAACAGATGAACAAGATTAGTTCTATGTCTAGATTGTATTAAGCAAATAAGAATATGCTTTAGCATTTTAGATGTGAAGTTGCAGATAGATTTTTATTACTATTATTTTGTAAAAGTGACGAAAAATCTCTTAACTGAGTGGACTTAACAGTCTTATTTGTAAAACCCTCTAGCAAGGTGACATTCTGATTGAGTGTTTGAAATCCTTTAAAAAGGTCACTTCTTACAAGGTGAAGATCCTAACAGATCTAAGGGAAATCCCTTAACTGGGTCACATCTAGCAATGTGTTTGTAATCTTTAACAGGATTTGCTTTTAACCGAGCATACTCTAGAAGAGTATATTTCTTAGTGGGTCTAAAATCCCATAGTGGTTTTTCCCTATTTGGGTTTCCATGTTAAATCTGGTGTTATGAGGTTTATGATGTTTATATGCTTTTGAGTTTGCATGTTTAGCAGTTTTGATTATATTACTGAAGTATATGTTACTGAGGTTGAATCTGATGTTTTTATGGAAGATTAGGTTTGTATGATTAACCCCCCCCCTCTCATCTTGTTGGCTATTGGATCTATACTTACATTAAGTATCAGAACTATCATATATATGATTGTAATAATAGTTTATTAAACTGTTAATAAAGTATTTAGTTGCACAATTAGAAGTTCTCATTTGATTTGATTTGATCACTTGTATTTTAATTTACTATTATAAATTATATTTCAAAGTAGGGACATTACAGAGACCAATTAGACAGTGTGAAGTTTGACAACATTAGACAACACGTTGAAGAAATCTAAATAAATAGATTTCATGGACTATCTTTTGTAAGGACTATACTAGTTTATCACTTACACTGCCCTCTTGTCACAAATTTACATGCCTTTGTCCTACATCAAAACCTACCTTCCTCATTCTCCTTCATACTATTGTATCATTAAGATTAGCATCGAACACTTAATAAAGGTTCATATTTCTTTACAAATCTTAATAAAGGTTCATATTTGTTTACAATTCTTGCAGTTTACATATATTTAATGTATTATTCTTCAGCTATTGCCAATGTTCCTATGGAAAGGCCACCTCATTCAAGGTTATTGCCGATTGCAATGTCGGCAACAGGCAACATGAATACATCCTCTACTGCTTGTCATGTTGACCTGCCCATTGTTGGTAGATCCCTATTTTTCTCTCTCTCTTTTGTTATGTGTTTATTTCCCTTGAAGTGTTCTTTCTTGGGGGCATTTTATAGTGGATTCATTTTTTGTAGCAGGAGATGCACATGAGGTTGCACTAGAGGCGAATACTAGTGATACCATACCATCATTTCCTGGATCTTCCCATATTGCTAGTACAAGAACGTTGCAGACCACATTGGTGGTGAGAGATGAAGAATTGATTCCCTTGAAGATACAGAATGTTCCAGGTACTTTAAAATTATTATTATATATAGTGTAATTGCAATTTACTTACTGATCACTCATTTTGGACTAATTATCCCATGATTTTTTTGTAGAAAATGATATTTTTATAAAAATCTTAATGACATTGCATTGCAAATGTTTGGGCCCACCATACGTAAAAGGTGGAACATCATATGTGAACTAACCCTAATCCATTATTTTTATTTCACATCATTTCTAGAATAGTTTTCCTTTGATCCATTTCTAGAACTATATTCAAGGTAGCTTCAGTTCATTTCTGAATCTAATAGGTTTTTTTTTCCTTAAAAGGTGGAATGACCAAGAAAACAGGTTAAAAGATGAACTCACAAACCATATGCTTGAGTTGTTCGGAAATGACACATTCGACAAAACCAAGCTCTTTGAAAAATCTGGCACATATTTAAAGTATGTGAGGGACCATTACAGGACACATTTAGAGAAGAACGTAGAGTATGAGCGTCCCCCCATGATTCCAAAGAGGGAGTGGAAGGACCTTATTTTGGATGTGAAGGAGAGAATTGAAAGGAAAAAAGGAAATACACCACTATACGCCAGAAGAAGGTATGTGATACTATTAAGAATGTAATTATGTAATAATTACTCTTTATATTTATATAATCTAACATATTTAAAACTTTTCATAGACTAAGTGACACATCAAAGGCAACCAAGGCAAGACAAGAAAAGCATAGGCAACACAAACTCAGCTCTGGTGGTTATATGAAACTTGTCGTACAAATTGTAAGAATCAGTAAATGAAATATCGCATCAAAATATTTATAAATTGCAAACAATTTTTTTTTTATCAAACAATACAAGCAAAATTCATGATGCTAAGAAAAAATGCAGGGCTCTGAATTCATTAGAGCACCCATAGAAAATGACAAGAGAATTACCTACCAGCAAGGCTATACAATCGTGGATGAACGGGTACGAGAATTGAGTAGGAAAACATGAGATTCTGGTGCATCCATCACATAGGTAAATAAGTTATATTCGATGTTACATTCCAACATAAAGTGAATTTATTTGTTTTAATTAAGCAAGCAATTATAACAATGCACATGAAATTGGAATGCAGTTTGATAATCATGGAACACAACCACCACATGAAGGTCCAGATGTGCATCCCAATAGTCGAGGTATTCATTTGCTATTCAATTTTTTTTATGTAATTATTAATACAAATAAAAATCTTAAATTGTAATTGGTGTAGAAATTAATGTAACATTTTTGTTAATTTTTTAGAGCAAGTAGTTAGTGGTGACCAAGTGGAGCATGATCTGGGTAGACAACATCAGGAACATGATGTTCCCCAGCCAAGTAAATAGGACCACTATTATTCCTTTAAACATAATTAATTGTAATTGGTGTATTGATTAATGTAACTTTTTGTATTTCAACTCCAGAGGATCTAGAGGGTGTTCAACATGTTGAGGTTGAGGCTAGACAAAATGGTTTCGAAGATGATGTGGTCCCATTAGGTAAAGAGCGACATGGTTATGTTATTTAAATTAATGAAATACTTGTAACAAAAATAAAAAATGATTTGAATTTAACCCATTTCTTTGTTATTGTAGAGGACCCCCTTTGCATAGGTGTCCTCATCCTCAGAAGAGGACTAGGAATACATCGAGATCATGAGCAGAGGATAGAACAACTAAAGAAGGGGGAAGTGATGAAGAAAACGATGCTCCACTTAGAATTTTCATAGCTTCAAAAAAAAAAATGATTGTAATCTACATTATTTGATAATGACTTATTTTTATGTGTTATTGGATGTATTTATGTGCTAATGAATGTTCATGAATGATATGTGTTAATTAGTATTAATGAACGTTGTGTGTTAATGAGTGTTATTGAATGTTATGTGATAATGAATGACTATTATATTTTATTAATGGATGAAACAATGAATGAATGTTAGATGTTAACGAGGAATTTAGAGTGATGTTAGGGGGGGAGGGGCCAAATGAGCTTACACCTTCACGTGGTTGGCCCTATTAAGTAGAGAACATTAAACTATTTTCGAAACCAAGTGAAGCTCAATAAGATAACACACTTTTCACTATTTCATTATGTTGCATAGTTAATGTTATTGAATAATGTATATTGAATCTTAATTGCAAGGTCCAACAAAGCCAACATGAACAACAACACCACAAGTGGTTTGTTTTTTAATTTTTTTTTTTTCATTATAATCTAGGAAGGTTCATTTGTAGTGTTATGTGTAACTGCGAAGGTGAGAAATTTATATTTTTGGTGTTCTGATATTTATTTTTTGTTCTTGGTAGATGACTTGGAAGAGGTTAGTGATTACTATCAAAACAAGCATCGCTTTGATGAACTCATATCCGTGTTTGTGATGAGCAACAACACTAGAAGGAACTTACATATTTATATATTCAAGATGATGAATACGATAATGCTACCACTACTATCATGAACCATTTTCTAGAGGCATGGGATCATATGCAATTCAAAGATGTTGTAGTTAAAGTGGCCAATGTTGAATTGTACTACAAAGTTGTATACTTTTATTTGCAAGAACACTCAGATCTTATTAATGACCTCTTGAAAGTCCTTGCCCTTAGGGTAGACCACACACGATTGGTTGACATCATGTGTAAGGTATAGCTCTAAACTCTTTTATTTTGTTATTGTTCTTTGGATTGCCAAGATGTCTTTCACTTGGGTATTAAGTTTTTCTAGATGTTCTCTTTAGCAGCTATTTGGTTTGGAAAATTTTCATGAGTATCTTTTGGTCTCTTATATTTGTCATCCACGCTAGACATCTCCATCTTGTGAAGCTGTACATGGTTGTAGTATAGAGCAACAATGTAGCTGCTATTAATGAGGCTTTGAATAAAATTTATGTAGAAGAAGAAGATTATGATAGGCTTTGAGAATCTATAGATATGCACGATAACTTTGATCGGCTAGGGCTTGCTCAGAGGGTGAGAGGAAATTCTCTATTGGTTCTTTCATTTAAGTTAAAGTGGGATGTAATTTAGCATTTTAACAATTTTATAATGATCTTCAATTTCAATTAGGTTGAGAAACATGAACTTCTTGAATTTTGGTTAAAGGCTTTTCTATAGCGAATTTTCGAGGAGGCAAATGATTCTTGAATTCTGACTGGTTGTATTTATTGCTTGTTGAAAATTATGAACTGCTTACTTATAAATTTTTATGAAGTTGTGCCTGTATAAATTAAAAGTATGATTCCTTGATGAAGATTGCTTTTGAAAATACCCGATTTAATTATATCAGATCAACAACAGACCAACACCTTCATCCCTTACTGATTCCAAACTATTTCAAATTGAAAGATCCTACGTATAACCATGGAGACAGTTTTAATAACTTGTTTTGAAAACAAGAGTAACACATCAAAAGCATCTTTATGGATTGTAAGTGAAATATAAAATGCAGTTAGTCTTATTGAATTTTAACTTTGCTCCGAAAGACCAATAAGACAATTTGAAACTTGCCAACCAACCTTTCAAATTGATGCTCAAACTGGAAATTAGTCTCAATCACAATAGCATAAGATACCACATTGATGCAACCTAATAAAATAGATTTATCACATGGAACTAATCAGTCAATTGAAAATAATATACCATTTAGAATGAAGAACACTTCAAATTTATATTGAAAATAGATAATCAAACCAGTTGATTTCAATATGTATCATCCATCAACTTTGATATTTCTAGAAAACAAATTGCATAAGTGTTGTATAAAATTATCTTGATAAGATCATAAAACTTGAGGTATCTCCCCCACTTGTCCTAAAAGATCCTCCATTTATAGATGAGGATTCGGTTTGAAAGTGAAAGGGCATACCCTTTCATTAAAACTAAAACTAACAAAAACTAACTTCCTAAAAATTATCTTTACAATATGAACATATTATAAAAACATAGAAAAACATGACTTTGGGCTCCAACTTAGACATCAAGTCTGGTCTCCCAACATCTCTTCGCACTTCTAGATATGCTCCAAGTACTTCTCTTACTTATATGTATCTGCATCATGGATGATATCCCTGACAATGACTTTTAGCATGACAAAGTTTTCCATCTGTTTCACAATCTCTTTCAATTCAATTCCATCAATTTGGGAAATATTAGGGGTGACATTGAGAAGACTACGACATTTTGAGATCCATACATCTTTATCCTTTATCACCCTTCTAATCAATTAACTCTGAGAAACCAAGTTGAACAGTGTCTTTGCATTCATCATATTCAAATTATAATTCTTCATCAAATTTATTGTGTTTAGCCAACAACCTCTTTATTTTTCAATTTCTTTTGTTTCTGCTTTGGCCTTTGTTTTATCATGCAACCTTGTTCCCAAACTGTTTGAAATTATGTTGTGTGAAACTACATTGTCCATGTTCTTTTGAAACATTGTCCAGAATTCTTTTAAAAAGCCTTATAAAACCTCAAATCTTTTATTTAGTAATACACCAGCAGTATTTGCCCTCACACTTTGCATATGTTTTAATATCCTTTTATTTTCTTGTTGCAACTCCTCGCATTTTTTCTTCCATTGAGAGCTATCTAGAGTAAGAACCATTGGAACTTGTTGCCCACTTCTCCTTAGTGTTTCTTCATATAATGCCTTGTACAGGTTCCTCTCCCTCACTACTCTGACCATCTGTGCTTTATTGAATTTTGAAATATCCACTCTGATATCAGCAGAAACAATTGGATCAATTACACCAACTTTTAGTTTCATCATATGGCCAAAAGCCTTGTCAACATCAATGATCTTTGGTGTCTTGTGGGAAGGTTATAGAGCCCATAACCTCAAAGATTCCTAATCCTAATCAAAGCTTAAACCAATAAATACATCATTTACACCTTGTATATCCAATTTGAATTCCTTGTTTTCTGAATGCAATAAATTGTCAAAGATAAAAGAAGCACTAAGGTCCCATCTAGGAAACAAAATCACCCCAGCCTCTATAAGTTGTTTCCTCCCCTTTTGAGGGGTCATTATGTTTATCTCTGCATCAATTTCCTCTTTTAATTTCTTTAACAACTTAGCCTCATTATCAAGTGTTATGTTGGGAATAGAGTCCCTCAATTTATTCCCTTTAAAATTGGAATGAATAAAAACATCATTAGCAACAAAAGCAGAAAACTCCTTTAACCAAGAATCAGCATGAACTTCTAATGCTATCTCTATTTGGCCCTGCATGTTTGGCTCTTCTTCCTTCTCTGACACTTGCCATCTAGAGACAACTGCATTCTCATCAGATTCACTTTCTGCCTCCTCAGTTTCAATTTCTTCGAGCCTCCGTCTCTTTTCTTCTAGTACATTATTCAGTTGATCAATTACCTCTTTGGCCTCTGCATCCTCCATGTTCCTGAATATATCTTCAACCTCAATACTGACATGTAGATAACCTCCCAAGTTCTGGCTCTTCTTGCAAGCTTGAATGTATCCTTCAGGATCATAGTTTTTTCTGGCATAATGCTCATACAAATTGTATTCTTCTATCAGCTTCTTATCAATTATTTCATAAGCTTTGGTTGACACTATGGTGAAATCACCAAAACTCAGTGTCTCAGGCAGGAAGGCTTTCTTACGCATATCTGCAAAATATTTAGCATTGGACACACTTAATTGCCTCACAATCTCTTGATAAACTATTTTGTCTAGTACTAGTTTTGGAAGCATGTAGGGGCTCCCTTCAAATCCATATACTCTAAAACATGTAAAATCCTTATTCACAAACCAGTCCCCCCAGTTATGATCAATAATGTGTCTTTCATCATAATCCCTGGGTCTTAGGAACCTCTTGATCTCGTCAGAGATAGACCCTTCACATGAAATCCCATACATTTGATACATTGGCATCACAATAATTTCTTCAAACTTAATATAGTTAGACCTCATATATCAAGAATCTCAAAGAGATGTCCATATTTGGATGGGTTGCTCCTCACCTTCCTTGTTCTTGGTATTTAATTTTAGGCTCTCGGGCCAAAAACACTTTATATATCCATAAAATAACACTAGATGCATCAATAGTGAATAAAATTTAAAATTGGAATGAGTATCATCCATAAGGTTTAAAAAACCTTCATGCAACCTCTCTACCAGATATGCTACATAGTCAAAAGGCTTAGGTTCATACATTTGTATATCAGAGGCTAACACCAGCGGCCTAGTGCTTGCCAGATCAGCCACCTCCACCCCTCCTACTTGCCCACATAACATATATGTGTACTACGAGTAGTGTCTGAACAAATCAATGTTGAATGGTGGCCCGTCTTCCTCTATTAATTTTCCTGCCTGCCTCTTGTGAATGGAAAATTTCCAGTCGGTATATGTGGTGTCCATTCTGAGGAATTCTTCCTCCAACTCCTCAAAGGACAAGGGCTTATCAAGACTAGGGTCTAAATTGAAAACCTCATTTATGGTACCCGTAGAAAATATTTAATAAATGCTTCCCCATTTGGGAGCTAAATGCACATCTTCACTGAATTATAATTCCTCACCAAAACCTCTAGCAAACTTATTTTTATAAAAACATTGGGGACTGTTAGCTTACCTAAATTTATCATCGAAGGATTGCAGGGTGGCATCTCCTTGCTCCTTCTCAAATAGTGGACCATAAACAATTCATGTCCCCTTACTTTGGTCCAAAAATCTCTGACCTCTTTGTACTTGTCTTCTAATTGGTATCTTCTTGGCAGGTGTTGCTTCAACCTTTTGGATTTTGGGTCAGGTGCTTTCATTTGGTGTATCATGTCTTGGTGTAACTTCCTAACTGGAGGCACCTCTTCAGTTTTTCCTTTCTTCACCTTAGATTCAAAGCTCTTGGCCACCCTCTTCTTTCTTGTTGAACTCGAAGCTTCCATTTCTGCAATTGCAATCCTCTACTCTATTTTTCAAAGGTGCAATGTGTTCTATCTGTGTATTCTTCTTTCACCAATGCAGTATTTAGACAAGGCAATTTCTAGTTCTGCTGTATTCTTTTGCAATAACTAACTTCTCATAAAATTTGCCTCATGTGAACCATAGATGCATCTACTACAATTATTAAATAGAAGACTTTTAAAAATTTTGCTTTTGAATTCTGATATGACAATGGCTCGTCGACATATGTCTCCCTAATGAATACTTCCCTTTTGGCGCTCTCTTAAAAGCCCTTTATCTGCTTTGACATCTTACTTTCTCTTATCAGGATACCCTAAGCCGATGACTCCTTTTCCTCCTCATCGGTATATCTCTAACCGATATTCTCATCGAGCGTCGAGTCAGCTCATTTAGCGTTATTGTGATAGGCATTGTTTCCTGGATGTGCTTCACCACAGGCATAGATCTTCCTGATGCAACCAGCTTCATCGCCATGAGTCTTCCCGATAGTGTCTTCACTCCACTCAATCAATCTTCTCCTTCATTAGGTATCAGGGTAATCCGAAATAAAACATACCGATAAGCAAAGTCTTCCCAATAGAGTATGTTCCATCGGTATAAGTTTCATCGATGATTTCTACAGGCGTCGAGGTGGCTCAAAGTAACACATATCGATCACTTTGGTTATAATGATGCAACTAACTTCATCGCCATGAGTCTTCTCGACAATGTCTTCACTTCGCTCAATCAGTTCGCTCCTTCATCGAGTATCAAGGTAATCTAAAATGAAACATACCGATAAGCAAAGTCTTCCCAATAGAGTATGTTCCATCAGTATATGCTTCACCAATGATTTCTTTGGGCATCAGGGTGGCTCAAAGTAACACATACTGATCACTTTGGCTATACCAATGGACTCTTCTTTTCACCACTCTTATCAGTATAAGTCTTACCAATACCCTCATTGGCTATCAGCAAGACAATTCTCCACTGTTGTCGCTAGTGTTTACTATGTCGATGGGTATATCAGTATAGTTTTTGCCGACACATCAATTCTCCTTAAATTTTCTCCTTGATCGGTATAACTTATACCAATGAGTAAAAATCCAGCTTGCTATGCTTTCTCATATGTATATGGTATCCCAATGCCTCCTCACCTCAATTGGGTGATCGTGAACATGCAAAGGAATTGCTGGTGTATTATGTGGAACACGTATACAATTGGTAAAACATATAGTTGGTTGTTCTCTCTCACAGGGTAAATTATATTTTGAATTTTCATTTTGGATTAGGGCATTGAAATGGAGCTTACTTTTGCAATTTGGAACTGTGGGCCAAGAAAGAATGCTTTGCTTCATGTTTGTTCATATGATATGATTTGATCAGACTAGATGTGGCTTTGAAACTTGCCTGGATGAATAATATGATTGACTTTGTGTTTCCATACGTACTTCAGGTTCTTGATATACTTTGATGATTCTATGAATATTTTAAGTTTCTCTTTAATAAACATTTTAAATCTTTTGCACAATTAAATAGCTAATATTCAAAAAAAATCTTTTTCAAAGTTCATTCGAGAATACATGACAAAAGTTGACGATCTTGTTAAGGACAAGTTAGAGGTTGTCCAAGAAGAGAAATCCAAGTAGAAAGAAGAGAAAGATCTTGTTGCTCAACAGGTATGCATTTTTCTTAATTGAACCTCAAGGAGCACTTGTTCTACTCTACTGACAATTTTTAAAAATTCAAATAAATATGTGTCTATTTTGTTTACATAATATGTATACTCAACTTCATCCCCTTGCTTTGCCAACACCTCCAATAGCATTTTAAGAGCATAATTAAGGAAATTATAGAAAATAGCATTTTTAAGAGCATAATTAAGGAAATTATATAAAAATAACATTTTTAAGGAAATTATAGAAAAACTATGTGCTAACATATTGCACCATCTAAAAAGGATAATCTTTACAAGGATGCAATGGAAACTAGTTCTCAATCGGTGATCATGAACTTGCAGAGGAATTGCTAGTGTATTTTGTGGAACAGGTATTTTGTGGAACAAGTTAGAGGTTGTCCAAGAAGAGAAATCCAAGGAAAAAGAAGAGAAAGATTTTGTTGCTCAACAAGTATGCATTTTGCTTAATTGAGCCTCAAGGAGCACTTGTTCTACTCTACTGACGGTTTTTAAAAATTCAAATAAATATGTGCCTATTCTATTTACAGAATATGTATGCTCAACTTCTTCTGCTTGCTTTGCCAGCACCTCCAATAGCATTTTAAGAGAATAATTAAGGAAATTATAGAAAATAACATTTTTACGAGCATAATTAAGGAAATTATAGAAAAATAACATTTTTAAGGAAATTATAGAAAATTTATGTGCTAACATATTGCACTGTCTAAAAAGGATAATATTTATAAGGATCCAATGGAAACTAGTTCTCAATTAGGTGATAATGAACATGGAGAGGAATTGCTGGTGTATTTTGTGGAACAAGTTAGAGCTTATCCAAGAAGAGAAATCCAAGGAGAAAGAAGAGAAAGATCTTGTTGCTCAGCAAGTATGCATTTTGCTTAATTGAGTCTCAAGGAGCACTTGTTCTACTCTACTGATGATTTTTAAAAATTTAAATAAATATGTGTCTATTTTCTTTACAGAATATGTATGCTCAGCTTCTTCCCCTTGCTTTTCTAGCACCTCCAATAGCATTTTAAGAGTATAATTTAGGAAATTATAGAAAATAACATTTTTAAGAGCATAATTAAGGAAATTCTAGAAAAATTATGTGCTAACATATTGCACTGTCTAAAAAGGATAATCTTTACAAGGATGCAATGGAAACTAGTTCTCAATTGGGTGATCGTGAACCTGTAGAGGAAATGCTGGTGTATTTGTGGAATAGGTATGCAATTGGTAAAACATATAGTTGGTTGTTCTATCTCATAGGATAAAGTATATTTTGAATTTTCATTTTGGATTGGGGCGTTAAAATGGGGCTTACTTTTGCATTTGGAACTGCAGGGCAAGAAAGAATGCTTTGCTTCATGCTTGTTCATATGTTATGACTTGATCAAACCAGATGTGGCTTTGGAACTTGCTTGGATGAATAATATGATTGAATTTGTCTTTCCATACCTACTTCGGGTTCTTGATATACTCTGATGATTCTGTGAATTTTTTTAAGTTTCTCTTTAATAAACATTTTAAATCTTCTGCAGAAATAAATATGTGCCTATTTTATTTATAGAATATGTATGCTCAACTTCTTCCCCTTTTCTTTGCCAGCAACTCCAATGCCTAGCATGGGAGTGGGCATGGGAGGTTTCTTTCAGCCAAGTATGAGTGGAATGGGAATGCCTCCCATGCCAGCTTATGGTATGCCACCTATGGGTGGCTATTGATGGGATTGAAGAACTTAACGTGGGACACAATTCTTCAATCATACATGGTTTTTTAGGCTGGTCTTTGAGTGGAAAGATTAGATTGTCAAATTGTTTTTATTATCATTTGGTTCGTTGATACAAAATAATGAATCTTTAGTATTATCATATTGGTCAATCAATTCAAAATCTTTACATCCACCAAGCATTTGACGCTCGAACCGTCGCATGATTATATTGTCAAATTGTTTTTATTGTTGTTTGGTTGGCTGATACAGAATAAGGAATCTTTACTATTATCATATTGGTAAATAAGTGTAAACCTTTCCATCCACCAATGATTTGATGAGGATGTTGTATGCCTGACAACATCCTCGTTGGATAAGTAGTGAGGGGGGGTCGGAATTTTGAAGCCCACCTAATTTATTTTGATAACTTGTCAAGTTTTTCTGATGGCTAAGTAGTGTGAGGGCATTGGAATTCTGATGCCCACCTAATTTATTCCAACGCCCGGACCATCGCACATACAACATCCTCATCAATTGGGATGCCCTCATTACCGTTGGAATTCTGATGGCTAAACAGTGATGAGGCCATCTAAATTCAGATGCCCGAACCGTTGCACATACATCATCCTCATTGGTGTGGATTCCCTACTTGCCATTGGAATTCTGACGACTTATCAAGTTTTACCGATGAATAAGTAGTGAAGGGGGTTCTCAGAATTCCAATTTATTCTGATGCTTCAACCATCAGAACATTACCTGGAAGTCATCAATGACTTATTGAGTTTTACTGAAGGCTAGGCACAATCATGGTCATCATCGGAATTCCGATGGTCTTGAGCACTGTTGGAATGTCCAACTATAATTTTTTAATGGTGTTTCTCGTCGACAGTCGAATGAATTATAGTCGTAATCCTGACAAACTGTTGTCAGAATTGAGCCCTAAATGTACTAGTGAAGGGTGGAATCATATGTTAAAAACTTTCAATCTTCAATTTCGATGAATGGTCTTACTTTAGAGATAATAAGGGTGTAAAAGGATTTATTAAAGGAACAGGATATAATTCTAAGAATGGAAGAAATATTTTGGTAGTAGAAGTTGAAAATCAAGTTGCTCAAGAAAGGTGATTGTAATACCAAATTATATAATTTAACCACAAATATTAGGAGATATAATAATATAGTTATGATCATTCATCTCCCTTCTATTTCAGTTGTTGAAGATACATAGGCAATAAAATTTGAAGAAATCAAAATTTTCAAGACTTTGTTTAACTCTACCCCTCCTCCATATGTGGAGGCTAAGGAGGCTATGCTCAAGAATATCCCTAAGCTAATTGTTGATGCTCAAAATGAGGAACTTTTATCTCCTTTATCTTTGGAGACTAGAAAATCTCCTAGTCTAGATGACTATCATGTTGAGTTATTTCATAAGTTTTGGGATATAATTAATAAGGATGTTTGGAAAGCTGCAAAGGAATGTACATTGTAAGGCCTTCCCCAAACCAAGCTTTGATTTACTTAGTTAACCCTGTTTGACCTATTAATAAATGCTTTATAATTCAATAGAAGGGACTATGTTAGGCAGATAGGTTTGTGAGAAAAATAATTGAACCAAGTTATAGAGTTATCGCACCTAGTGGTGTACTTTTGATGAATTATGAAGTTGAAATCCTAAAAGACCCATTGATTGGATAATCTTGAATTAACGTATGTCAGCTATGTCTGGATGTAGAACTTATTTGATTTTGTGATTGGGTAACATTTATGAATGTGGATGCTTCATTTATATGCTCTATAGATACAAAACTCTATATGATCCTAGAATAGGATAAATTTGAGGGGAGGTATGTCATTATTGGATTTGCAGGACTTTACTATGATGATAGGAATAGGAATGCATGTTTTAATGAATGGATCAAAATTATGTGAATGATAATAATTGTTATGTGGAGTTATTTGAATGAATATTGTATAAATGTATATTGTATGCAGAATGCTTGTAGTGCATTATTATTCATGTGTTTTATATTATATGAGATTATTTGGAAGTACTAATGTGTAAATTGAGTTGCGCAGGAATTATCCATGTGACCATGGAAATATTACGGAGAACCAAACCTAGACATATGTATGTTCGTAAGCCAGGGGTTGTCTATTTGGAGAGACAACACCCCATTTGTGTTGTATTTTATTCATAACAGTGTATGCTGCATGAGTGTTAAGTGTCATTTAAATTTAATGTGTAAAACCCACAAGAGACGATTTCATGTTTTAAATTTTAAAAGTGTTTTATTTGTGTCACTTGACACGTGTGGATTTAAGTTTAAATGTTTTATTTTTGTCTCTTGGTGGGAAAGTGTTCAACTATAGTTTTTTTCAAATAATATAACGTGTTGTCATAAATACCTTGGGAAAGGAATCTTTGGAGAGGTCAACATATGTTTGACCCGAAAATAAACTTCAGAGGGGTTTAAAATGGGTTAAATGAACACCTAGGGGTAGTTTATTAGGGTTTCCTAAAGCCCATAAGGTATACCTAAGGGTTAGGGGTAATTTTAGGCAAGTTACTACTTTTAAGTGACCTTTTTGACGCTTTAAAAATTGGCTTTTCTGAGTTGTGCGAAAATCAAAATTAGAAGTTTGAAGCTAATTGAGATTTTTCCTATTCGAATGAGAGTCTTTTTCCATTCTGCTTTACTTTCCTTTTTGGTTTTTAGAAACTTGTGAGAACTTAGAGAATGAGCTTCTTAAGCAAGAATTGAAAAATTTGAGGGTAATCACCCACTCCCCATTTTTGGAGACAAGAGAATTTTGTAAAGGAAAGATAGAATATTGGTTTGAGAATTTTAGCTAAGGGTAGAAAGAGAAGAACCGTGGAAATGGGCTGCTCATCCTCAACAAAACTAACCTACCTTTGGGCAGATTAAGGTTGGTCGTATTGATCATATAATGGATTTCTTATTGCATGTGTTTGTAAGTAATGTTTGTGAAAAAGATTTGTTTCCATGCATGTTCATTTGGAAATTTATTGGTATTTTGCTTTATAATTTGTATGTGTGTTTGGGAGTAATCAAGATCTCCTACTCTTGGGAGAGAGGAGGATCTTGTGGGTGGTAGAAGTGATAGCCCTCAAGTGAGAGACTCTCGTTATGAGAGCGATCACAAGGGAATTTATGTGACCCTTGCTGCATGGCTTGTTTATGCATTGGGGGTAATAAGGAGGAAAATAAGACATGAATGCCTTGGGGGGCATAAGGAATAAGGGGCTGATTTTGTTATACTTGATGTATTTTGTTTGCCATGAGGTGGCTATTTGTTTTGCCATACTTGCAGTCTCCTCAGGGTACTTAGTCCACTACCACCCTTGAAAAGATATCACACATGTGTGGTGCTGTATAGCCCGGGTTTGGGAGTGTGTTTTGAGTTGGTGTGTATACTGCTTTTTGTGTTGCATGTTTGTTACCCGTCTAGGGCTTGGTTCTCCGAGCTCGGGGGTGGCTACTAGTTAGCCTAGGCTGGGAGGTGAGCACTCCATGGTCACAGCCTATGATGTATTTGCAGGTAGTTGGAAGAAAGGAAAATGAACAAGTAGAAGTTGCTGGTATCATTTGGCTATAAAAAAGGTTTTGGAAATGGAAAATTTATATTTTGTTTTTAGTTGCAGCAATGTAAAAGAGAAACTATGTTGTATCTATTTTTGAAAGGAAATGTATCTAATATTTTTAAAATCCGCATTTAAAAGAAATGAGAGATTCATTTGTAAAGTTGGCTCAAATATATTTTAAAAATGCTCCAAAGAAATGCATTACCTTATTAAGATATTATTGCAATAAATGGCATGTTAATTTTGGATTAAGTTCATGTAGTTTTGGAAACAATAATAGTCGTAGAGTAGATGTGATTTTGAATTTAAATGTTCACTTTATCTCTCCTTAATGAAAATAACAGAATTAAATGAAATAGAAAATCATGGGCGTCAGTAAGAGAAAATTTAGTAATAGTCCTAATTATTTATTTCAAATTTATAAATCATGAGTTAATAGATTTAGCATGTCCATCTTTGAGGTTAAATTGAATAAATCGAGACTAAAGTAGCTACTGAATATAGTTTAATAATTCTGTCATTTGCATCATATTTATTGTGAAATAAAAAAATTAATATTTGCACCATAACTTTAAAAAGGAGAAATGAAATAATTAGTTAATGCTATTCTGTCCTTGAATTATTAATTTTCCTGCAAGTTGAAAATAACAATGTTCCCCTATGAAAATAAAATTAAAAAAAAAAAAAAAACATATTATGCCTATCCGGGATTTAAGCAATGGTAGATTTCATATATATACATATATATTTATGTATATATACATTCATATATATATAAATATAATTTTTTATTATTTCGAAACAAAGACAAATATATATATCTAACTGTGTAAATATACATAAATGTACGTATATATATATAATCCTTTTTTATGAATTTAAATATATATATATATAAAAATAAAAAAATAAAATACATTTAAAAAAAAAGAAAACAAAAAAAAAAGGGGGGAACTCGGCCCCTGCAGAGCCCCCGCACAGCGGACGGCGCGACCAGGAGCCACCACTATGGGCGACCACAGTGAGCGGCGCCATTGTGGGCAACCACAGCAGACGGCCCAAGGGCCACCACTGTGGGTGTCCACAGTGACGCTGCCACTGTGGTAATCCACAGTGAGTGGCACCCAGGGGTCACCGCCGCCTCATTTTGGTAACCTCCGCCTCGCCCAAATGAATGGTCGCCGCTCCAGGGATTCAGCCCTCCTCCGCCCTGCATCGATTCGGCCCCTGCATCACACTGAAACAAAAGAAAGAGGGTGAAACCCTAGCCCAAGTAGGGCTAGGGTAAAGTGGGAAATAAGGCTTGAAATAAAAAAGAAATAGGGCATCTCTTATATGAATAAAGGAATTAGGGCGGCCATGGGTTTATTGGCTAATGAAAAATTATATATATATATATATGTTTAATTTGTTTACATATATACATAGATATAGAGAAAGTTAAGATGGTATAAGCAAAATGGGTAAGTTGTAAGAATAGTTGTTAAGGGAAAAATATATATAATTTCCAATTATATATATTAAAGAAGTTTTAAAATTTTATATATATAGTAGGGTTTTTCTTCATTTATATGCTTAATACTAATGTTGTTAAAGGCAAGTTTGAGATTGAACAATTTATTAAGTGTTTGTAAATACTATATATGATACATAATAAAGGGAACGGATATTAGTTTTAATAAATCTAAGGGTACCCTAAAAGGGATGATGCAAAATAAAATTAAGAACAAATAAAATTTATTATTATTCTTGGTACAGGTTATGGGATTAATCCTTATAGGACACTATTCGTTTTGGGACTTAATTGACCTTTAAATCAACTTAGCTTAATCATATTTTAATTAATGTTGAAATAAACCATAGACTTTTATAAACTAGCACTAGGGATGGATTACTTAATTCATAGAGACACCTTATGGCTTTCCTCTGGTAATTGGATTGATCTACGTCAATTATTTGATTTAATTTAGTTGATGATTAAAATCGTTGAAGGAATAAGACTATTCATTTAATATTCCATTTTAAATTAATTCTGATATTTGAGTTAGTGGTTAGAATTAACCCACTCATAAATGAGCCATGCTCGTTAGTGCATTCCATATTTGCTCATTTAATGTTTAAAGTTGCGAATTTAAAAAAAAAAAAATTCCCGTTCTTGCCCTAAATTTCGGGCATGACATTTTGGTATCAGAGCCAGGTTCAAACACTGGTGAACATGGGCTCCATTCATAACTTAGTTGAAAACAAACTATGGATTAAAGTATAACACCTAGGTGGAACTTGCGAAATAACAAAGTGAAACATAAGTGAAAATGCTTGTGGATCAATAGATCAATATATATCAATTCAAGGGGTTCCAAGGGTCACTTAAAAAAAAAAACCCTGAAATTTGAACTTATTAGTCATAATATTTATGGCTTAAATAAACCCCCAAAGGCTATGAAATATTTAACTATTTATTCATATAGAGTAATTTCGGTGTCTACTAACAAAAAAATTAGACCTTTTGTACATACGAGGTTTCCATTCAATTGGAACCTAAAACGCAATAACTGGCCTAATCAACTTAAGTATGAGGAGGTAATCTTTCAATAAATACCTCTGATGGTAACTAAAGGAATGCCACCCATCGAGATATGTTCTTGACATGGCAAATCAAGCGAGATAAATTAGACCTTAGATAAAGGCACCATAAACAAGATAAATAAAAATGAGACTATTCATTTAATATTCCATTTTAAATTAATTCTGATATTTGAGTTAGTGGTTAGAATTAACCCACTCATAAATGAGCCATGCTCGTTAGTGCATTCCATATTTGCTCATTTAATGTTTAAAGTTGCGAATTTAAAAAAAAAAAATTCCGTTCTTGCCCTAAATTTCAGGCATGATATACATGTAGAAGATCCATTTTGAAGTCTTCGAATTAAACATACATTTCTCTGATGACTTCTAAAGTGATGAATTTTACCTAGCCATGAAATTGTACCAATTTCTCTCTTAGAATATCAATAGTCCCCTCTAAGAAATATATATATTATCCCATCCTAACTTAGATGATTTCCATATCTTCATAAAATAATTTTAGAGGATATAAATAATATAAAAATAAACTTGACATAAGCTATTTAATAACTGTTATAAAATGTTTTCATCCATTTTTCCCACTCTTCATAAATTAAATAGTTAGTGTCAAATATGGCCTGAAATTTACCTATTTTCGTATCATATCTAGTTTTTAACATTACCTTGACATTCTTGATGAAACAATTCACATTTATCTCCTGGGACACCATCTTATCCACTTGTATATTGAGTAGGATATGATCCATCTTATTGAGTGAGGAGATCATAAACTATAGAGAGTAAAATGTGGAAGTCCTCCCTTTGTTACTTCATGGTTATCTTTTCTCTATTATAATATTCAACATTTGTAATACTAAAATTTTCAATGTTATTAAATACTTAAATTTTCTCCTTAAGATCCAATTGAGTTTGACCATAAAGGCAATTAATAGTCAAATTTATTTACTCTCTCCTTTGATATCAAGTCTCCAATTCACTAGGAATCATTGGCAATTCTTTGTACCCCACAAGTTGGTAAGATAAATGCTCTAGTACCACTATAATGACCGCTAACTAAATATTCATATTATTTGCATACAGTGAAATTTGAAAGATTAAAGCTATTGTAAAACCAACAAAGATCCAACCATATAAAACCCTAGTTCTATAATCAAGAATCCAAAACATACAAATCAAAATAGAAATATTATACCATTCACATACTTAGTATGGTTTGATCTCCATTGTTTCCTATCTCCATTGATCTTGTTTGATGTATTTTCTCTTAGATTTTGTATTGTGCACAAGAGCTCAACAAAGAACAGATTGTGGTTGTGAAGTTACTTGATCGCAATAAGGCTTGATTGCAAGAGTACTTAGGGTTATAAAAGGATGAATGAATCCCCTTATATAGAGAAGACCTTAGAAAATGAGGGGATAAGATTAAGAGGTGAAAGGATAAATGCTCGGCTAGGACTAAAGGGTAGGTAGAGAAAATAAGAACATATGAAGGGGGTAGTTAGAGGAAAATTAAGAGATAAATGATAAGTGTCATGGAGGGAAAAAGATACTGAATTAATTAAAATAAATAAAGATCTATTTAATTAACAGAGGAAGTGGGACCAATTAAATAAATAAAATATTTATTTTAATAAGGCAAGGCTAGAAGAGGATAAATTAATTAATTCAATAAATAAAAATTTATTTAATTAATAGAAGGTTTAGGATAAAATAATTTAATAAATAAAATATCTATTTAATTAGGCTAGGACAATTTTAGGTGTCTAGATTATTTAATTAGATCTGTAATAATGCAATAAAAATGAACAAAAATATTGATAAAAAATATTCAAATATAAGAAGCCACATAAAATAAATAGATCTACATAAATAAATTGGCTATAACAAAGTATTTCATTCACATGTTTTATTCAAATGATTACATATATCTATTGATATAAATATTTTATAAAAACCAAGACTATATTGACTATGAATTTTAGATATTATAAAAATGGTCACCAACTATTATAATATCAAAATGGTGCTGGAAACCTCCTAGTCAAGAAGCACATTTGTAATCCCCATATGAAGCTATCGTGAAATAACCAAAGAGTTTTCATCATCTAATCTCCAAATCCAAGGGTTTTCATCCTTAGATCTGACAGATAAATATAAGCACTCAAACTAGGGTTGGGGTTTATTTATGTTATGATATAGGATGATCCAATTTGATGAAATTGCCCACCTTATATATGAGTTGTAGGCCTACATTGGACCAAAACACGCTAGTATGTTTTTGAGTTTCTTTCCATTTAATTTTAAATTTTGGTGAGCATTAATGACATCATTGGCCAATATTAAATATAGATAAATTTCTCTATTGAAATGATAAGTTTAAATGAAATTGCATGCCAAAAGGTGGGGTTTTCGAGCAATGGTTACTAGTAGAAATAGTATAATATTCTATAAGCCCAATACTAAGGGTTCAAGAAATGGGATTTTGGTATGCTAGAATGAAATACAATAAGGGTCTAGGGATTTATGGATTTAGGGGTTGAATACCCCACTAACACTATTATAAAGGTAGAATATCATTAACAAACCCAAAGGTACTTAAAGAGAAATGTGTGTGGAGAAACAAGAGTTGGGGAATTGAGGTGCTAGGTGTTTGGGGAGACACAAGTTTGAAGTATCACAAGAGAGAAGGAAATGGGTTGTAGGGGAATGGGGAATTAAGGAAAGGGATGATAGAATGAGAAAGTTAAAAATGTCATCCAAGGTAGGAAAATGATTCAAACACCCTCATCCTTAGGATTAGTGGAATTAAAATGAACTAAATAAGATATAAAAATAATTGCAAAGGTGATACACATATAATAATTTCATGTAAAAGAAACTAAATGGATACCAAAGAAAAAAATTGTAGTGTAAAAATTTCCAAACATTCACCTATGACCATAATTAAAGAGAATAAATTTTGGTTAAGAAAGAAATGCCTAATATGCCACCAATTGATAAGGTGTTTTTGCAAAGTGCCAAGGATTATCAAGAAGAAATGAATGTAATAGAAAAAGAAAGTCAAGAAGAATAAAATGAAATAATAAATGAGCAGAAATATGATGATGCATACAACATGTTGCAATGATGATGATACTCCAAAGTTCGTTAAATGATTCATGAACATCTTATAGACTATATGCCTATATACTTGTAACTTTAAAAAAAAAAAGAAATTCCTATTACTTTTTTACCTTTTTATTATATATTATTTGTTGTTCATTATATTCTCATTTCACCTTCTATATATTTTTTCATCGTTCTAGTTGTAGGGAAATTTACTTTCCTTATTACATGACATGTTTACATCCTCTCCATTCATTTTTCTACATTGGTATGCCTTATTAGTTTTCATTTTCGCTCATTGATTCTCTATGATTATTATTTATCATTATGTGTGTGCCTTTAATGAATATTTCTTATAATTTTTTATGTTTTTATAATCATGCTTCCATGCTTTGCGCTTATAATATTTACTATACTTTCATTATATTCTTATGATATATTTCTTATGTCTACTTATGCCTCCATACTTTGGGCTTACAATATTTATTTTAATTTTTTCACATGCTTATGATTCAGATATTATATTTCTTATGTGTCTTATCATACAATTATCTCATGCCTTGATTGCTCCTATATGGATATGCTCATTTTCTACATGTTAGGTTGCTACATTGTTCTTTCATTGAAATATTATCCTATTACATTAGGGGCACCACGACTTCCAAATTATATATTGTGTCTTCATTTTCTTATCATGCTTATAAAGTTATCCTATTGGAATAGGTGCATCTTTCATATCCTATTCTTCAATATGTTATCACTGCTTATCCTTTTATATTGGGGGCATCAAAGCACCACCCCTCCATCCCCCAACCCCTCCCCACCCCATATAATTTGTGTCCACATTCTTATTTATGTTCCAAAACCTATCTTATCACACTAGGAGCATCATGCCCTCCACATCATACTAGGCACTTTCATTCCTTATCATATACCAAGACACTAGACACACTTTTTATTCCACATACCACTTCAATCATGCCTCTAGGGCCATTTTCACCTTATGATTTTCTCACATTGGAATCAACCTTACAATTTGGTGATTCTCTCTAGCTTGTATGCTTTGCATGATTATTATTCAATTTTTACTTGTTTTTTCTCAAACAATTCTATATATCATAATTATTAAATTGCTTTTCATGATTTATATGCTTACATTTACCGTCCATGTACTATTTTTCCCTCTCTTTTAGTCCCTTGCACTCATTGTATGTAACTAAGTGGAGGGGTAATTCATCATTACTAACATTCTTGTGTCTATATTTTAAGTACTAACTTATGCTTTATAAAACCTCATAACCATGACTAAATGGATCTTGACCACATGACTTGACTATAATTGATATGCCTTCAATTATATTGCCATTATATGAATTAGAATATTAACTAGCCACTTTTCATGTAGGAAATTTTTTTAACTCTACAGAGAATTTTAATCCTACTCTTTATATTCATATTTATTCATTTGAACATAAACAATTTAAACAAACTTGTAATTTGTGTGCATTTCAATTGTTAGACAAAATCTATGCATTGGCCATATCTTCCTTTCTTTGGAGGTTCCTGAGGAGTTAACATACCAAGGGGAGGACAACCACATAAAGAGATCAAATGAATCTATGATTTAACATTAACCACATATCCAAGTTTATGTCTCAATATTTACTTTTCATGAATGCATGTGGGTGCTCATACTTCAAAAGATAGTTTCAATGAATAAGAATCATATGAAACCCATATTGGGGGAAAAATTTGTGTACCCATGCCAAGTTATATATAGTTTTGGGCCCTTTTTGATGGAATATATGAACTCAATTACATAGTTATATGTGGTACACTTTTGTATTGAGTTTGTGGAATATATGAGTTTTGTAATGCCCGCCAAAATACCCTAGAGAAATTAAAACTACTAACATAATAATGGAGATTAATTTTTTTTTATTAACATCTATTAACAACTTAGAATGTGTCACATAACATCTCCATCTAATTATATGCATTAACCAATAACCATTATGAAAACACATCATTACATTAATTACGTAAGCGGAAATAACATAACATCATTAATCTCTCTAAGGTAATTCAACGTCACTACTTATTTTACCACCATAATGACATCCTACTCACATGATAAACATATTCTATCTTAATTTAATACATTGCATTCATTTCCTCACCATGACATATACAACCTACCAAATTATCTATCCATCATGATAAACTAAATTCCCTTATTTCTTTACTTAATCACGAGTAAGCGAAACATCACACTTTTCCTTCAATCATAAAGTTCATTTACTAACTTACAAACATATAACTATATAAATCCATTACTTCTAATATAAGTACATGACATACATCATATACAAGTCACTTACTATCTATCTAGCATGATTTACCTATTAGCAACATGATCTATTCATATTTATAATTCCTTCATTATATCATAGCTTACACATAGCACCAAAAGAAAATCCACGATTCCATTAGCAACAGTTTCCTTTTTCTAATCCAACTACACATACAACCACTTTCCTAACATGATCATTTCAATTGATAATAAACCCTAATGCATAACACAAGAATCCTAATATACTCCTTCCATAATATTTTTCATTCTTTGCATACTTTTCTTAATTTCCAAGCATACACATTGAGACAATATTATCTAAACCTCTTCCATATTATATAACATCCTCAATATTGATATTTAAGATTATTCCTTTTCTTAGGGTTCTTTCACATATTAAATTACAATCTAAAGAATAACCATAAAATTCCTTTCTAATCAATACTAAAAGATCATATTATAAATCACATCTATTTCAAGTGCAACACCATTACCAAATTTAGGTACATGAAATTATTCCCTTCATTTAACAAGAACATCTCATTTCCACATTTACAAATCATAAAATATTCTAACTACCATTCATGAATTACTTAAAAATATATTTACATAACAATACTTCAAGAACATAGCTCTTATTTTACATGATTCTATCCACCACATACAAGATACTACATACATGCATTTCATCATTTTTATTACATAAATCTGCTACAAGGTACATCTATATTTCATTAAGAAGGATAATTCACATCCACGCATGTAGAATCCAAGAGAACATCCCAATGACTAAAAGCGCCAACCACCCGGCCATGTGCAACCAAAGGAACCACCCCCTATGCTAGGAGATGACACAAGGTCCCAACACACACTCTAAACCTAAGCTGGCACCTATAACCAAAGAGACTAACCACACATAGACTCGCACACATGGGTCAATCACATCATACAAGACTAAACTTCTAGAGGTCCAAAAATCAACAAGGCATAAATGCAAACTCAAAAGAGCTAATAATAAACCACAAGGGGAAACATATAGGAGTGGAGTGTCATCACATGTCATCCTCTAACATAACAAAAGTAATATATATAACAACATAAGGCACTAGACTTATGGGCATGTGGAGCCATCTCAACCTATGAGAGAACAAGGGAGATTGACTTGCCATAGCAATGGCCTTCTCATGCTTATCCTAAAACATCCTCCCTAGGATCAAGTCATGAGGCTCACATCACTTATTATCTTCATTAATGAATCCAACTACACAACCCATTAATTATTAGTTTATCACTTAATTACAAAATATGATAAACTTCTAATGTGTCCTAGCAGTCTAGACTTCATGCATCCTTACTAGGAACCTTATGCAATTCATACATCCTTACTAAGAACCTCATGCAAGCCTATCTCTCATGACCTTGGTCATCACATGGAAGCCTGCTCCCCCCTAATATGGCCCAAACAATAAATGCAATAAGAGACTCATAATATCAATTAAATTTGAAATCATAATCATCATACACCCATTCATATACATGGTCATCCAAAGGTCATAAAACCAATTAAACAACAAGAGCCTCATAGCATCAAATTCATCAATAAGATAATAAATTTCTACAGCAAGGCACATCTACTTGCTAGACTGAGCACAATAAATAACTCTCTCTACCATGGCTTCTCAACATGGTAGAGGCATAACTCCATCATAAAGATCATATAAAAGAAAAACCATAAAATATTCATCAAATCCATTAATTGTACAATCTAGAAAATCATCAATAAACATCTAAAAAGCCTCTGCTACAAACAAATGACTTAGAGAAACAAATTAAAATAAGTAAAATACTGGAAATCTCAAAATACATAGTCATAGTGTTTTAGTAATAACCTAGAAACCCAGATCACAAAATTTATGATTGTTATACAACATTTAGAAGACCTCAAGGAGAAAAAACTCAATAAATTTAGTGAAAACCCAGTTGATAGTATTGGAGAAATGTTAGAAATAAAATCGTAGATCTGTGCCTAAGAAGAACAGATACAACACAAACATAAGATACAGGTTGCGACACAGAATCACAATGAATAAATTGAAATACAAATTTGTAGTTTGACTATAATCATTTTCCCCATTTAAAACCCACAAACAACAATTTCTGCAGACACAGAGAATACGGATAAATAAAATAATCTCTACAAAAGATAAGGGCTCCAACCTGGAATTAGAAGTTATGGAAGAAATTTGACGAGTAGCTCCAAATCCAAATCCAAATCCAAACACAAGATCCAGCAAAAAAAAAGAGCCACAATCCAAATCTTGTAGAAAAAATCTCCAAGAAAGGTAAAAACCCCCTCGGCAACAAGCCTAGACTACCCAATAAAATAAATCCAAAGCAAACCCCTAGCCAATGAAAATAAATCAAAATATAATATTTTCTACCAACCCCATGTTAGGTTACTTTTATATTTTCCATTTCAAATTCAACCAATGAGAATGGAGGGTAGGTAGTAGTAACACAAAATCTTCTGATACAACTTAGGGGGAAGATATTATTATTTTATTCAAATGTGTTCATACACTCTCACTAATAAATAAAGTCAACTATATAAATAAAACATAAGCCATTAATAAATAAATCAATTAAATTAAATATAATCTCATAAATAGTCAAGCCAATAGCATTTAATGGTAGGTGGGGAATATAATAAACTCATTTACTCTTGTAATGAGAGAAATAGCTTAAATTGTATAAAATATTATTTACCAAGTAATAAGAGAAATGCAATAAGATATTATAAAGTATCAATTACCAATGCACAGACAATAATGGCCATGCCCTATTAAATATCTAATGGTCATTTAAGAAAAAACCAATTAAATAATTAAATACAAGATGCCAAGGCTAATAAAATAAAAGCCGACTAAATAAATAAACATAAAATAACTAAGGCTCGATAAATAAATTAAAAGCCACCAATAAATATTAATCAACATTAAAATATCAAAGCATTATTAAACAATAAATAATAAATAAATAAATGTCAATTAAACAATAAATCAATAAATAAACATTAAATGAATAGATAAATAAATACTTAAATAGTTAAATATCAAATAAATCGTCAAATCTCAATAAAAATTAAAATACCAAATAAATATTAAAATCATACAAAATAAATAACCATAAAATATCAAATAATTAAATGCTCAAGGCCAATAAATTAAATGCATTAAAATAAGTATTATTAATTATAAGATCACACATCAAGAATCACATGATAGTCAAATAAATCAACCATCTCTAATCATACTCACAATACTGGAAGGATAAAACTCACAAACTGATGTGGCGAATTACACCAAGACACTACGACACTTGGTGCACATCTTAGACCTAGAGTATGCAAAGGGAACTCATGTCATCTCTGAACCACATAAGCCATTGGAATTAAAGACACACTCAGACCTGTGAAGCAAGGTGGAGTTGATGTCTGGTACCTTCAAGGTCCTGCAACCACAAAATGATAATACAACATATACATATATATATCATAACAGGCAAGTGATAGAGAGTCACGATGACACATCCTACTCACAATGAGTGATGTGGAATCATCTCTATCATGAATATAGTCAAACAATAGTCAAACACATCTCATAAAAATCTCATCAAATGTAATCATGAAATAAGGTTAGTGTAATCAAAATCAACATCAAATAAATGATCAATATAATCTTTTGATAATCTATCACATAGTAAGCATATAGTATACATTGAATCACAGGATCAAATCATCCAAAATAGCATATGCACAATAATGTCTATCATCACAATGTGTAACTAAAACACATGAACAATCATCATCCAAATGATCAAAAATAGTTGAGATAAGTCTATCATGCATGAAATAAAAGTCAACTCTAATCAAAACAAGTCAAGTCAAGGGTGGACACTACATCCTCCCCCCCATAGACTCAACTTACTCTTGGAAGTCGTAAGAGTTAGGGTGACAACAAGAACACATTAATCAAAAGCTTCCTTCAACACAAACATATTATAATATTTTCTAGCTCAAGAAAGATAATAATAACAAAAATTTATCACTTCATTACAACTTCTACATATGCAATGCATCAATCCTCACTTCAATACACATATTTATATCATCTAATCTTTTAACTTATTAGTTTGTGAAAAAAATTTATTTTTAAAGATGAAATATTCAATTAAATCAATTCTTCACTTTTAAAGAGAAGAGATCATGAATGCAATACTTAAATTTCAATCTTCAATGTAAATTTATTCCATTTGAATTTCTCTTTAATGTATACAAAGTCATATTATGAATTATGGTTTCGATCCTTTTATTTAATATCAACAACTCCTAAGTATTGAATCTTTACCCAAAAGAGAGGAGAGGAAGGAAGGATATTGCCACACAATCAATACACACATAAATTTATGAATAATCAGCTGAATTTTCCTAGTCATGTCAGATGTAGCTACTTACATCCTTTTTATGATATGCAATTTTAACTTTCCATATGGTCTCCTAATTATTGCAAATGCAACTGTAAATCCCAAATTCTTGAAACATGTGATTTTCTCAAACAATCTTTTCTTACATGCAGAATTCACACATATACAAATGATCAACAATCCTATTGGGTACTCATATATCACTAGCTAACTTCTTTACATTTCACATAGGAGATTAAAATAAAGGACAAACATTATTAAGCTACTATTTTATGTATACAAATGCATCACTTACAAGTTCTTTAATTTCACGTCATGATCTATACTAAATTATTCCTAAATGCATAATAGAAGCACTTCATCTTACTGTTCATAGGAAGTTCAACATAATAGGCTAATTTTATGAACACAGCATTAGTTAAGAGGATTCATACAATATTTCCTCATTCTACAACATAATAAGGAGAGCAACCTTAATCATTCAAGTAAGCACTAGAAATTTACAAAGCAAGCAAGGTCTGACAGGATCATATAGACATTCCTCTCATTCTGGAGACATGCATATGAAATGAATACACACTTTACTTAAAATTATGATTCCTAGAAGGGATTAGGGAAAAACACCAAGCATACACATCTAATATTCCCAAAGTTCCAATGACACTTCTTACAATCCAAATCTCAAGAGTAATTTGATTCAAATGAACACCAAAGCACATTCACAAGACTAATAGCAGCATCCTTAATGAGAGATCCCAATGTTTGCAACTTGGCTTTGATACCAAATGTAATGTCTGCCAAAATACCCTAGAGAAATTAAAACTACTAACACAATAATGGAGATTAATTTTTTTTATTACCATCTATTAACAACTAATGTGTCATGTAACATCTCCATTTAATTACATTCATTAACCAATAACCATTATGAACACACATCATTACATTAATTATGTAAGTGGAAATAACATAACATCATTAATCTCTCTCTAAGGTACTTCAACACCATTACTTATTTTACCACCATAATGACATCCTACTCACATGATAAACATATTCTATCTTAATTTAATGCATCGTATTCATTTCCTCACCATGAGATATACAACCCACCAAATTATCTATCCATCATGATAAACTAAATTCCCTTATTTCTTTACTTAATCATGAGTAAGCAAAACATCGCACTATTCCTTCAATCATAAAATTCATTTACTAACTGACAAATATATAACTATATAAATCCATTACTTCTAATATAAGTACATGGCATACACCATATACAAGTCACTTACTATCTATCTAGCATGATTTGCCTATTAGCAACATGATCTATTCACATTTATAATTCCTTCATTACATCATAGCTTATAGATAGCACCAAAAGCAAATCCACAATTCCATTAGCAACAGTTTCCTTTTTCTAATCTAACTACACATACAATCACTTTCCTAACATGATCATTTCATTTGATAATAAACCCTAATGCATAACACAAGAATCCTTACATTTTCCTTCCATAATCTTTTTCATTCTCTGAATACTTTTCTTAATTTCCAAGCATACTCATTGAGACATCATTATCTAAACCTTATCCATATTATCTAACATCCTCAATATTGAAATTTAAGATTATTCCTTTTCTCAGGGTTCTTTCACATATTAAATCACAATCTAAAGTATAGTACCCCTGCCCTAATCAATTTCTAATCTCGGTTTGACCTTGGTTAGTTTATCATGTTATAATGTTATAGTTAGATGTTTTGATCTTTGTGCATACCTATTAATGTGGTTTTCACACCAATTCGTATGCAAGTTTATTAGTTCTCCTATTTCATGTTATTAATCTTGGGCTAACACTTTCATTAAGTATATATATGTATGCATGTATGACTCTTGGTTGCAGGAGATTTTAGGTACAGTACCGCATAGGTGCGAGGTTCATCTCCACCTAGATTCACAGGTTTGAGTGTTCCTCATTGGCCCTTATAGTTTGGATTAGGTGGTCGTAAGACTTTCGTTTGACCATAGTCGTGCTCAAGTGAGCATCGTCAGTCGTCGTCGGTATTCCCTTTGGTTGGGTATGCAGGTCGTTTGTTTGTTTGGCTTTCTTGGGTTGTGTGGTTGTGTATGGTTAAATTGAGTATTTAATTTGATTTAATGTGTGTTTATGCATTAGTATATTTTGGGGACTAAATTAAATAGGTTCCCTTTTTGTGTGATTAATCATTAATTAGAATTGCTCAATGCAAGTTGGTAGCAAGTTCAATTAAATGGTTAATTTTAAATAATGAATATTTTCAGTTATGCTTTTGAAATGAAAGATTTAAATTTATTCGAAATAGAAATGATTTAATTTCTTTGGTATTTTGGAAATAGGAAGGGTATATTCAATTATTTGAGAAAATCAATTTTAATTTGAAAAGCAAGTTTAATATATATGATTTGTTGAAAAGAATGAATTTGGAGATTTTATTTTAAATAAAAATATTTTAAATCCAAAAATGAATTTTTGGTCAAACTTTTCCCCATTTAACTTAGGTTTGAAAATATTTTTGGGAGGATGACTTTGGAGAGTTTTTTTTTGGAAGAATATTTTTGGAATAAAAATTTGGGGATTTTGGAGGAGAAGAAATTTCTTGAGCTTGCAAGTTGGGCTCTTTAGCAAATCTCTTCCAGGATTCCATATGGAGGTAGGATTCTTAATTGTCTTCTTTGTTGCCAAACAAATTTACTGTTCTGGTTGAAAGAAATGAGTTTGTTGTTGAAGAATCTTTCTAATTGATGAATAGAGTAGAATAGCAATGAGATCTTGAATTTATCCCTCCTTGAATTCATTCCTTGTCTTCAAATCAGTTTTTGATTTGCTCAGATTGATTTCAAAACAATTGTGTATTTTGAATACCATGGGTATTCTGGAAAATTTGTTTGTCTCTCTGTGAAAGACTATGAATAAATCAGACTGGGGTTCTTTTTTTATAAGTTTGTATTTGAAAAAAAAAATGTTTAAGTCTCTGACCGAGACTGTGTTTTATCACTGGGGTTTTATATTCTTTTAATGTTAAAAAAAAAAGAAAAATTTATATCAAAAAAATTATATTTTATGGTTTGCGTGTTCGGGCATGGGGAGCCATGGCTCTACCCACAACCCCATGGATTTCCACAAGTTTGTGGTTCCACAGCTATGGAAACCACAAACCGTGGAATCCACGACCTGTAGCTCCACACCGTGGAGACCACAGTCTGTGGTTCCACGTTGTGGAGACCACAAACCATGGTTTTCCATGGTTGTGGAGACCATAGCCCGTGGAAACCATGGTCATGGTAACCATAGCCCATGGTGACCATAGGTGTGGGGGCCACATGGTGGTTTAAAACAAAAAAAAAATATCTTTTTATTATAAATTTTTTTTTTTTATTAAATGTTTTCCTTTTTTTATTATTAATTTTTAATTAATAATATGTTTGTAATGCCTTGCCAGGAAACCCCGAAGGCATTAAGCTATAACTTAAGAATGGAGTGCAATAATTTTTTATTTTTTTTAAGATAAACACAACATTGAGATATAACGAGATATAAAAGATTCAAATTAAATAGCGGAAGACATTAACTAACACCTAAAGAGTTTCCCAATGAGATTACTTAAATTTCACAATTCACTTACCTCACACAATTAATCCAATAAGCTAATTATCTTAAAAATGAGATAATTCTTAACCAAGGATAATTTCTTTCAAAAGATGGAAATATATAATTCACAAGATAAGGTTCATCCATTTAGATTTATCTATATCCTTCATTCATAATTTTCATTAAAATAAAAGCCATGCATCTAATATTCTAATATACAAGAATTTCATCATAAAAATATGAGATCTTCCATGCACACTTAATTTCCTTAATAATGATTGAATATAATCCATTATCCTAAGTTGCATTCTTTCATATTCCAATTTACTGCATTCAAGAAAGGACTGCATATAAGCATTTAAAGTTAATTCCATCTTATCCACTTATACATTCTAACATAAGCTATTCATACATGATAAATTGAATAAGGGAAACATAAGAGAATAACATCACATAACACCATAATGATCTTAGAGTTCACCCCTAAAGGGCTACATCTCCAGGTCTACTCAACTGCAAGACCCCTCTGATAATTAATAAAGTTATGAAATACATGAGGTTCTCATAATTTACAATCTGGCCATCAAGGCGAAACATAATCAATATACAAACGACCGCATCGGTCAATAAATACATAAATGATCCCTAAAAAGGAAAGGATCCAGCTAAACATAATCAAATCTAATACAATGGTCCATTTGAACATTCACAAAACTGAGTCATCACCACCCAAGGTCTAACATGAAACCAAGTACTCATAAGGGTATAGACAATAGGATGACCCACAAACGTGCTCCTAACAGGACAAAATGACAACACACTAGAGAACATAGGGACAAGTGTCATCACACAACCTGGTATGGTTACCATGGTAGGTCTTCGTAGGTTCTGGCCCCATACACTGGGTTACCTTGGAAACCTAATTCGTACCTCCGGCCCATCCAAGCCTCATGTGGACCCACACATCCTTTCGTGAAGACAAGGATGATGGTTTGCCATTTCAGGCCTTCTCACAGCATGTCGAGTCTGTGTTAGCACTCATCCCATGTGTGAGGCACAATTATCTTGCTTAGATATTACATTCTAATCTACTGTTAGGTTATCACTTATTAGACTCACTTTCGATGGGTTACCCAACAGCCACTTTGGGCGCAACTCCCAATTGAAAGCCACTTTCCCATACGACACTAGACTATTCTCAAGCGACCTTAGACATCAAGGACACACATGGTCAACCAATGGAATTCAAAAAGGAGGGAACAACCATCTGGTCAAACATGACTCAAAAGAGGTACACTACTGACGGTACTCTAACCAGAGACTTGACCAACTATGGTCAACCACAAATCATCATTCGACACCCACACAAAGGATATGACCAATTACGACACTACCACACAACAACAGTCAACTCGAAACCAAGGACTGAAATAGGTACCCCAAATCAATCCATACGATAGGGTCCTATCAAACAAAGCATGACTTGCCATTACTTAAGCAAAAATGAATACAGAAATTAAACTCGCATAGGCAATAACTGGAAAAGACAATATTTTTCCATATTGATTTAAACATAAAAGTTGATACAATTCTCTGATTGATCTAAGTTTTCAAAAAGCATTGACAGAAAAATCACTGTTACCAGGTGAGTACAATACCACAATTTTTAATGGTCCATTTGCCTATGTCTCAAAACAGAGGAAGATTATAACTATACCATTTGTTTTACAAATTGAAAATACCATTAACTCATCAACATTCCAAACAATATATTATTAATTTCCAATAGTATATCGTTTAAATGATCCAAATTTCTAATGATAAAATATTCATTTACTTCTCAATTACTCAAATGATATGTTCTTGAATAAAATATTATTTAAAAATAATCAATTAATAAATATATTTAATTTTAACAATTTCCAATTAAAATATTATTCTTCCTCAATAAAACAAATACCTAAATTAACTATTAATTAATGTATATATTTATTAATCCAAGATTAATAACATATAACAAATTAATAATTAAAAACCCAATATTAACAATCAAGTATTTGATTTAGAAAAATACTCATTAATAATAGAAAAAAATAGAATTTGAGTATTAATAAATGTATATTTTCCATCATACAATTGATTAATAACAAATTAAAGATAATTTATTTAATGAACATTTAATCCTAATTAAAAATTTAATTAAAATATTAACATTAAATAATATTTAAATATTATATATATTTTTTTTGACTAAAAAAAATATTAAAAAAAACCCACGCATAAAAAAAATAGTGCACAAAGTAAGGGGGGGGTTTTCCACGTGGTCCCCATGGGAGCTCATGCAGCCCCAAAGGGGAAGCACTGCTTCCCAATGGGAGCACGCAGCCCCCATGGGAGTGCTGTTGTTCCCAAAGGGAGCACGCAGCCCCCATGGGAAGCGTTGTTGTTCCCAAAGGGACACTCAGCTCCCGAATACATTATATACATTTTTTTACTTTTTTATTTTTTAAATTGCTTACTGTGTAAAAGACAGTCTTAAAAAAACCAGTCTCCTAGAGACTAAAAAGAATTTTTTTTTTTTTTAAATTTATTTACTGTGAATAAAAAAACATAGTCAGTCTCCTAGAGACTTAAAACAAATAATTTTTTATTTTTTATTTTTAAAACAACACAGAAATTTCCAGAATATGAGAGATTTTCAAAATTGAAAGGATAATCCTTGTGGGCATAAGAAAGCTCATTTTCCATGTAAGGAAGCAAACAATAAACCAATACCAACTAATTCCACAATGATTCATAACCTTGAGGCAATCAATGGAGAAATTAAAACCAAATAGCATGAAGAACATCCAATGCCCATTTTTTTTTTAAAATTTAAACAATAACTAACTAATAACCAGAATTCCTACCTCAGTAAGCATTCCTGGAAAGGATCTGATAAAGAGCCCCAACCTGTAGCTCAAGAAATCCTTCTCCTTCCAAAATCCTCAAATCTTTCCTCCAAAATATTTTCCAAAAATCTCTTTTTTCTCCAAAAAATTTTTATCCCTCATATTTTCCAAAAGTTTAGGTTATAAGGAAAAGTTTGACCAAAAATCTCATTTTTGGATTTAAAATTTTTATTTTAAAAAAATCACAAAAATATTTATTTTCCAACTATATCAATATATTTACTTGTTTTTCAATCTAAAATTGATTTGTTCAATTAACTGAAATTAACCTTTCTAATTTAAGAAGCCAATAGAATACAATTAATTCTATTGCAATTAAATACAAAACTTTCTTTTTCAACAGCATATACAAAATGCATTTAATATTCAAAATCAACCATGAAATTTAACTTGCTCCTAAACTGACTTGAGCAATTCAATATTAACGATAATCGCATAACAAAACCCTGTTTAATTTAGTCCATTAATCTTTAATGCACAAACATATATTTAATCAAATTAAATACTAAGGACTAATTAATCAATTTAACCACACACACCAAGCACGCAAACCAAGAAAGTCAATCAGACAGATGACTCGCAAACCCAAACAAAAGGGAATACCAACAATGACTAACGATGCTCACTTGAGCATGACTATGGTCAACTAGGGTCTTACGACCACCTAATCCAACTCTAAGGATTAAAGAGGTACACACAAACCTCTAATTTGAGGCGGAGATGAACCTTGCACCCATGCGGCACTGTACTTGAAATCTCTGGCATCCAAGAGTCATACATGCATACATATATAAACTTAATGAAAGTGTTAGCCCGAGATAGTAACATGAAAATAGGAGAATTAATCAATCTTGCATACATCTAGTGCGAAAACCACATTAACAGATATGCACTTAATAAAAACATCTGACTATAATCATTATATATGATAACTAACCAAGATTAAACTGAGATTAGAAATTGATTAGGGCAGGGGTACTACATTCTTCCCCCCTAGGTTTTGACTTACTCCTGGAAGTCGTAAGGCTAGATGGAGAACATGTCACATGCATCGGCCCTGAAACTCATTCAACAAATATCAAATTGCACGTAGGAATCTTTCCATAAATAAATGAAATATTACTGCTAAATCCTTTACGAATGCCATTACCCATTGGCAAGATACATCGAAATCCATACATTTCTTATAACATTCTAGAAATTATCCATAATCGTAGCAGAGAAACAAGAATTTTCTCCCTTCCATTTCACCAAATTAATGCATTATAAAGAGGTAAACAACAATTACCATACTCATCTACCACATATGACAAGAAAACATGCCATCATGATCAATTTCCATTACCAATACATCTTTTTTTTTTTAAAAACTATATCGCATAGAACTAGCTTCAAAATTTTAATTTCTACAACCAAGATAACTTTCATGAATAAGAGCAATGAAAATAACTCAATTGCTTACACTTGCCAGGCATAAGAAAACCTTTCCAAAGACTATGTCCCATAACATAGTGACAAGTTAACACAATTTACTCCATGATACAAATAATAACCATTCACATAACTAGAATGCATAACACAAGAGGCCACATGTGAGCATGTCTAATGCTCGGTCAAAGATAACATGCACAATCAACATCTCTATGCCTGATCTTAGAACAACAATATGATCATAAATATCCACTATCTCACTCAAAGGCTCGATGGTGCTAGGCACACCATAGCGGTGCTACCTTCCATACAAGACCTTCGTGAACACCCCTTGTTGAGTAAGGTGGTTAGCCTCCAAGAGATAGTCACCACACATAGGTAGGTAGTGGATCCTAGCTGCATCACAGCGTCACATACCCCCATCCTCAAGGTTCCCTACATCTACTTCCTTGTACACACTCTACCAAGACCATATCATACATCCTTGGAGAGGAATTCCACATTTCAACACAAGACCGACATCCAAAAACAATAAGGATAAACCAGTTTAGCCACCAAAGTATAGATGAATAAAGATAATAAATCATCAATTCCAACAGTAAGGCAAGAAAATAATCTGGAATTTCAACACCAAATCAAAAGTGCAAAAGATCACAAGATCGTGGCTAAACCTTCAAAATCAAAGTAAAATAAATTGTTGGTCCCCAAAGAAATAATAAGAATATCACAAGTGCACATAACATCACTATGTGACTAGCATCTAGCCACCAACGAGGAAGGAAGGAACAACTGACTAGCTATTGCAGTAGCTCTTCATGTGGTGTGACATAGTCACACTACCCACATGGCATGGTGGTGTGCACCTTGACATCACCCCGCATCACATCGTCACGCAGCATGGTAATACCCCAAGCGGAGAAGACAAGCAATGGATGTATCCCACATGGTAGTGTACCTCGTAGAAACAAGCACGCGTAGGTCATGTCCCGCATAGCGACGTATCTAGAAGGATACTCGTCGTAGCCAGAGGTATACATGACTAGGGTCCACCCACATGCCCACCAACATGTACTAATTGGCAGCTCATGTGGATAAACCTACCTTTCATGAAGACAAGGCAAAGGATCCTCCAAATTACGCCATCACTATACACAAGAATCACCATCAATGTGCTCAAATAAAGGAGAGGAATAGGCTGTCACATATAAACCTATAAATAGATTCATCAAAAGGGAAAGTATTTAGTACACCCTTGATACAGTTTAATAGTACAACTATATCATTCCTCGAAGTAGAGAAGCTAAAGTTGCTTCGCGCCAACATTACTCATATGTCAATCCATACTATTCAAGGAACGGTTACTTCGAATACTACTCCTTAACATACTGAGTTACCCACAACCCAAGGTTTGGTACTCAGTAGGGAAACAAATAAGCAACATCACATAAACAATATGGTTTCCCATCCTCATAAGCAACATATCCTCCATGGTTGATTACTTCACCAATCCATGGGCACATATAATAAGTATTGGTTTCTTACAATACACACAAATACACTAGTACTGGTTTAGTCACATTTACGGGGAGTACTTTTCAGTATGCTAACATCTATTCAAGGAAGATTTTAATTATGCTTTCTACATGAATAACTGAATCAAGTTTACTCTAGATACAAGTACTGAAATTATTAACAATTCACAATTACATAAGGAAATAACATCATTCCTATATCTTTCTCAAATTTCACTAAGCATCCGTAACTAAATTACTAGCTATGCAAATTCTTTTCCCAAAGAGGAATTTCATCTTTCAATATGAAGCCAAAATGCAATAGTACAATTTCACATGTTTTATAAACATTCTATTTAAATCAATTCATTCTTTAATACCATTTCTAAAAATCTGATACCCTAGGCAAAGAGAAGGGAAAGAGAGTTTGATAACCAAACTATTTCCTACAACGACACAAGATCAATCAAGATCACACTATAATATAAAATTTCTCACTATAAGCCTATCATTGTAATTGCACGGTTTTCATTTCGCTACCGTTTAGAAGGATGACAATCAGCCTAACAAAACATTTCCAATAATTATGGTTGCAACAAAATGTTCTAGTTTTCCAACCAACAGAGATCAAAACAGGCAATCTTTTCGATAATACCAGACCTCTTGAGAACACTCACTATAATAATACAATACAGACACATGTCATAATTTGCAACCTATTATAGAAAATCACATTACAATCAAAGGGGGTAGGCAAGGAGCTATCAACAAAATAATACATATTAGTGCATACACATCAAACAAGCTTTTCATTCACACTTCCTAAACACATTAAGGTAATTACATATACCCAAAAGTGAGTTCAATGGAGCATTTGCTAAAATAGATCCTCAATCAAACTAGTTTAATGCAACACATAAAACAATCTTTCAGGGAACACATTAATACTCTCTCGAAGCTACAATAACATGTTCCTTTTAATACTTCTACAAACCAAGCAGTTTCACATAATTCAACTATTCACATATTAATGCACCTCACTTAAGAAAAAATTTAATTATGTTACTCCTACAAAATACACATGGAGAATTCTTTAAACGTACACATACAATTTTCTCCCAATAATCAAATGATCTTTTAAACCCATAGCCCCTTTATTATCTAAACACACAGACACGTCATAGGGTTCACACAAGGGTTCAAGAAGTCACAACCTTTCTCTTGCAAAATAAAACCTCATATCAGAGATAATTACACGCATCCCAAACATTTTTAATTTCTAGAAAGAGAGAGAGAGGAGGAAGAGCAATAATCATTCAATTTGCTACAAAATAAGCATTCAATATTTACCATACTAGTCCTTCAGGTGGACAACACTAAGCTAGATCATAATCTTAAACAAGCACAAATCGCACTTGTAGATTCAAGACAAGCACCGACCAACCCAAATGGATTAGTCTAAAGAGAACAACACTCAATAAGGGAAGGTTCATATGACTCTCTTTCAGAGTATGAGTAATCATAGACCAAGACATCAATAAGCACACCAAGCACATATAATCACTCAAAACACCAACATCAAGAAGGTGAGAACAAGGTGTGAACACACAAGTTAAGGTCTGCTCAATCACTCACATACACAAGGGATGACAAGCATGCATGTAAGGTCGATACACCTCATAACAAATAAGGGCACAACAAAACCAGAGATCCCAGTGTTTGCAACATGGGCTCTGATACCAAATGTAATGCCCCGCCAGGAAACCTCGAAAGGATTAAGCTATAACTTAAGAATGGATTGCAATAATTTTTTATTTTTTTTAAGATAAACACAACATTGAGATATAAAGAGATATAAAAGATTCAGATTACATAGCGGAAGACATCAACTAACACCTAAAGAATTTCCCAACGAGATTACTTAAATTTTACAATTCACTTAACTCACACAATTAATCCAATAAGTTGATTATCTTAAAAATAAGATAATTCTTAACCAAGGATAATTTCTTTCAAAAGATGGAAATATATAATTCACAAGATAAGGTTCATCCATTTAGATTTATCTATATCCTTCACTCATAATTTTCATTAAAATAAAAGCCATGCATCTAATATTCTAATACACAAGAATTTCATCATAAGAATATGAGATCTTCCATACACACTTAATTTCCTTAA
Source organism: Cryptomeria japonica (assembly GCF_030272615.1). Classification (NCBI taxonomy): domain Eukaryota; kingdom Viridiplantae; phylum Streptophyta; class Pinopsida; order Cupressales; family Cupressaceae; genus Cryptomeria; species Cryptomeria japonica. Next base: position 305,135,689 of record NC_081406.1, on the reverse strand, counting down.
TAATGATTGAATATAATCCATTATCATAAGCTGCATTCTTTCATATTCCAATTTACTGCATTCAAGAAAGGACTGCATATAAGCATTTAAATTTAATTCCATCTTATCCACTTATACATTCTAACATAAGCTATTCATACATGATAAATTGAATAAGGGAAACATAAGAGAATAACATCACATAACACCATAATGATCTTAGAGTTCACCCCTAAAGGGCTACATCTCCAGGTCTACTCAACTGCAAGACCCCTCTGATAATTAATAAAGTTACGAAATACATGAGGTTCTCATAATTTAAAATCCAGCCATCAAGGTGAAACATAATCAATATATAAACGACCGCATCGGTCAATAAATACATAAACGATCCCTGAAAAGGAAAGGATCCAGCTGAACATAATCAAATCTAATACAATGGTCCATTTGAACATTCACAAAACTGAGTCATCACCACCCAATGTCTAACATGAAACCAAGTACTCACAAGGGTATAGACAATAGGATGACCCACAAACGTGCTCCTAACAAGACAAAATGACAACACACTAGCGAACGTAGGGACAAGTGTCATCACACAACCTGGTATGGTTACCATGGTAGTTCTTCATAGGTTCTGGCCCCATACACTGGATTACCCTAGCAACCTAATCCGTACCTCCAGCCCATCCAAGCCTCATGTGGACCCACACATCCTTTCGTGAAGACAAGGATGATGGTTTGCCATTTCAGGTCTTCTCACAGCATGTCGAGTCTGTGTTAGCACTTGTCCCATGTGTGAGGCATAATTATCTTTCTTAGAGATTACATTCTAATCTACTGTTAGGTTATCACTTATTAGACTCACTTTCGATGGGTTACCCAGCAGCTACTCTGGGCGCGGCCCCCAATCGAAAGCCACTTTCCCATATGACACTAGACTATTCTCAAGCGACCTCAGACATCAAGGACACACATGGTCAAGCCAATGGAATTCAAAAAGGAGGGAACAACCATCTGGTCAAACATGACTCAAAAGAGGTACACTACTGACGGTACTCTAACTAGAGACTTGACCAACTATGGTCAACCATGAATCATCATTCGACACCCACACAAAGGATATGACAAATTACAACACTACCACACAACAACAGTCAACTTAGAACCGAGGATTGAAACAGGTACCTCAAATCAATCCATACGACAGGGTCCTATCAAACAAAGCATGACTTGCCATTACTTAAGCAAAAGCGAATACAAAAATTAAACTCACATAGGCAATAACCGGAAAAGACAATATTTTTCCATATTGATTTAAACATAAAAGTTGATCCAATTCTCTGATTGATCTAAGTTTTCAAAAAGCATTGATAGAAAAATCACTATTACCAGGTGAGTACAATACCACAATTTTCAATGGTCTATTCGCCTATGTCTCAAAACAGAGGAAGATTATAACTATACCATTTGTTTTACAAATTGAAAATACCATTAACTCATCAACATTCCAAACAATATATTATTAATTTCCAATAGTATATCGTTTAAATGATCCAAATTTCCAATGATAAAATATTCATTTACTTCTCAATTACTCAAATGATATGTTCTTGAATAAAATATTATTTAAAAATAATCAATTAATAAATATATTTAATTTCAACAATTTCCAATTAAAATATTATTCTTCCTCAATAAAACAAATACCTAAATTAACTATTAATTAATGTATATATTTATTAATCCAAGATTAATAACATATAACAAATTAATAATTAAAAACCCAATATTAACAATCAAGTATTTGATTTAGAAAAATACTCATTAATAATAGAAAAAAATAGAATTTGAGTATTAATAAATGTATATTTTCCATCATACAATTGATTAATAACAAATTAATGATAATTTAATCCTAATTAAAAACTTAATTAAAATATCAACATTAAATAATATTTAAATATTATATATATATTTTTTGATTAAAAAAGTATTAAGAAAAACCCACGCATAAAAAAAACAGTGCACAAAGTAAGGGGGGGGGGTTTCCACGTGGACCCCACGTGGTCCCCATGGGAGCTCACGCAGCCCCAAAGGGTAAGTGCTGCTTCCCAATGGGAGCATGCATCCCCCATGGGAGCATTGTTGTTCCCAAAGGGAGCACACAGCCCCCATGGGAAGTGCTGCTATTCCCAAAGGGACACGCAGCTCCCCAATATATTATATACATTTTATTTTTTTTAATTTTTAAAATTGCTTACTGTGTAAAACACAATCTAAAAAAAACTAGTCTCCTAGAGACTAAAAAGAATTATTTTTTAAAAAAAAATTATTTACTGTGAATAAAAAAACACAGTCAGTCTCCCAGAGACTTAAAACAAATTTTTTTTTTTTTTTTTTTTAAAACAACACAGAAATTTCCGGAATATGAGAGGTTTTTAAAATTGAAAGGATAATCCTTTTGGGCATAAAAAAGCTCATTTTCCATGTAAGGAAGCAAACAATAAACCAATACCAACTAATTCCACAATGATTCATAACCTTGAGGCAATCAATGGAGAAATTAAAACCAAATAGCATGAAGAACATCCAATGCCCATTTTTTTTTTTAAATTTAAACAATAACTAACTAATAACCAGAATTCCTACCTCAGTAAGCATTCCTGGAAAGGATCTGATGAAGAGCCCCAACCTGGAGCTCAAGAAATCCTTCTCCTTCCAAAATCCTCAAATCTTTCCTCCAAAATATTTTCCAAAAATCTCTTTTTTCTCCAAAAAATTTTTATCCCTCATATTTTCCAAAAGTTTAGGTTATAAGGAAAAGTTTGACCAAAAATCTCATTTTTGGATTTAAAATTTTTATTTAAAAAAAATCACAAAAATATTTATTTTCCAACTATATCAATATATTTACTTGTTTTTCAATCTAAAATTGATTTGTTCAATTAACTGAAATTAACCTTTCTAATTTAAGAAGCCAATATAATACAATTAATTCTATTGCAATTAAATACAAAACTTTCTTTTTCAACAGCATATACAAAATGCATTTAATATTCAAAATCAACCATGAAATTTAACTTGCTCCTAAACTGACTCGAGCAATTCAATATTAACGATAATCGCATAACGAAACCCTGTTTAATTTAGTCCATTAATCTTTAATGTATAAACACATATTTAATCAAATTAAATACTAAGGACTAGTTAATCAATTTAACCACACACACCAAGCACGCAAACCAAGAAAGTCAATCAGATAGACGACTCACAAACCCTAACAAAAGGGAATACCGACGATGACTAATGATGATCACTTGAGCACGACTATGGTCAACTAGGGTCTTACGACCACCTAATCCAACTCTAAGGATTAAAGAGGTACACACAAACCTCTAATTTGGAGCGAAGACGAACCTTGCACCCATTCGGCACTGTACCTGAAATCTCCGCCATCCAAGAGTCATACATGCATACATATATAAACTTAATGAAAGTGTTAGCTCGAGATAGTAACATGAAAATAGGAGAATTAATCAATCTTGCATACAACTAGTGCGAAAACCACATTAACAAACATGCACTTAATAAAAACATCTGACTATAATCATTATATATGATAACTAACCAAGATTAAACTGAGATTAGATATTGATTAGGGCAGGGGTACTACAATGTTAATTGCCAATATATATATATATATATATATATATATATATATATATATATATATATTGTTGTAATTTGTAGATTAATGAGTATTATTAAATTATATATTAATTGTCATTTTAATTAATGTATATTTTTAAATATATATTAATTGTTGTTAATTTGAATTATTAATTAGGTATATATAAAGATATATATACTAATTAATATCTTTAGCTGATATATTTGTTTTAATTTATGCTTGGGAACTTTATTTCATTGGTAAATGATTATCCAGTTTAAGTTTCCTTAATGTATTTTTCTATTTTTTTGGAAAGTATATGCCGGTTTTGGAGATGTGAGAGTGGATTAATTATTTCAAAAAAGAATAAGAATGATGTTTTATTTTGAACAATAAACATCATTGGGTGATCTACGTATAGAATGTTTATGTTAATGTAATGTGAATTTGGTTTAAAACTCATGATGAAGTATTTATGTTATGTTATGATACATATGAACTTAGCGAGTTAGAAAACCATGAACGACCTGTACCTAGATGAGGTAGATAACTCTAATCAAACTTATACCCCTTAGAAAACTGGATTGACTTTTAATGTTTAAATCAATATAGAAAAAGATTGCCTTTTTCGGTTATTGCCTATGCATGTTTAAATTTATGTATTCGCATTTGCTTAAAAAAAGAGAAGTCCTTGATTTTGTTTGTTAAACACTGTCGTATGATTAATTTGGGTACCTGCTTATGTCCTTGATCTCAAGTCTTGACTATTGTTTTGTGGTGGTGTTGTAATTGGTCATATCCTTTATGCGGGTGTTGAATGTTGATTCGTGGTTGACCATAGCTGGTCAGGTCTCTAGTTAGGTTACCGTCAGTCAGTGCACCTCACATGAAGTCTTGTTTGACCAAGTGGGTGTTCCCTTTATTTGCTTGACCTTGTGTATTCTTGGGTTTAGGAGTTCGTTGAGTATGGTCTAGTGTAGTATGGGAAAGTGGCTTTCGATTGGGAGTCATGCCCAAAGTGGTTGTTGAGTAACCCATCGAAAGTGTGTCTAAATAAGTGATAACCTAATAGCATTTTAGAGAGTTAGTTAATGAATCACTAAGTAAGATAAGTGTGCCTCACAGATGGGATGAGTGCTAACATAGAGTCGGCATGCAGTGAGAAGGCCTGAAATGGCAAACCATCATCCTTGTCTTCATGAAAGGATGAGTGGGTCCACATGAGGTTTGGATGGGCCAGAGGTTTGGAATAGGTTGCTAGGGTAGCCCAATGGATGGGGCCGAAACCTATGAAAACCTGCCATGGTAAGCATACCAAGTTATGTGATGACACTTGTCCCTTATGTTCGCTAGTGTGTTGTTGTTTTATCTTGATAGGAGCAATGTCATGGAGTCATCATGTTGCTTATGCCCTTGTGAGTACCTGATATCATGTTAGACCTTGGGTTTCTTATGATGGGTTGCGAAGACTTAGTTTTGTGGATGCTCCAACTAATCTGTTGTAATTGCTTCTTAGTATGTTCAGTTGGATCCTTTCCTATTAAGGGATCATTTATATATTTATTTGACCGATGTGGTCATATGTATGAATGGTTATGTTTTCCTTGATGTCAGGATTGTAAATGATGTGACCTTATGTATTCTTCCCTATTATCTAATGATCAGAGGGGTCTTGCAGTTCAGCAAACCTAAAGATGTAGCCCATTAGGGGTGAACTTCAATATCAATTTGGTGTTATGTGATGCTTATGTTCTTATATTTCCTTTTTAGTTTAGCATGTATGGATGACACTATGTTAGAATGTATAATGTGGATTAGATGAAATTAATCTTAAATGTATGTGACTAGTCATCTTATTAAAGTAGTGATTTGGATCATGAAGGATTGTAGATTTGAATAATGGAATGTATTCAATTATTGATAATGCAATCAAAGTATGCTTGGAAAGTATTCATTAGTTTATGATGAAATTTAAGTACGCTATGAAATTAGATGCACGACTTAAGTTTTAATGAAAGTTTGAACTTAAGGTATGCTTAAATCTTATTGGATAAACCCTATCATGTTAACTATACTTTTTACCTCAATGGATGAACCTTATCATGTGATCTATATTTTTATCTTACTGAAAGAAAATTATCATTTGTTTAAGTATTATCTTGTCATTAATTTAATTAGCTTAATTGGATTATTTGTTACGAGTTGAGTTAAATGTGGAATTAAGTAATCACATTGGGAAACTCTTTAGGTGTTAATTGAAGTCTTTCGCTATGTAATCTACACTTTGATATCTCATTGTATCATTATGTTGTGTTTAACTTTTTTTTAAAAATATTTGCACTCTATTCTTGTGTTTTAGCTTTATCCCTTCGGGGTTTCCTAGCGGGGCATTACATAAAGAATAACCATAAAATTCCTTTCTAACCAATACTAAAAGATCATATTATAAATCATATATATTCCAATTGTAACACCATTGCAAAATTTAGGTACATGAAATCATTCCCTTCATTTAACAAGAACATCTCATTTCCACATTTACAAATCATAAATTATCCTAACTACCATTCATGAATTACTTACAAATACATTTACATAACAATACTTCAAGAACATAGCTCTTATTTTACATGATTCCATCCACCACATACAAGATACTACATACATGCATGTCATCATTTTCATTACATAAATCTACTACAAGGTACATCTATATTCCATCAAGAAGGATAATCCTCATCCACATATGAAGAATCCAAGAGAACATCCCAATGGCTAAAAGCACCAACCACCCGACCATGTAGAACCAAAGGAACCACCCCCCGTGCTAGGAGATGACACAAGGTCCCAACACACACTCTAAACCTAAGCTGGCACCTATAACCAAAGAGACTAACCACACATGGACTTGCATGCATGGGCCAATCACATCATACAAGACTAAACATCTAGACGCGCACAAATCAACAAGGCATAAATGCAAACTCAAAAGAGATAATAAGAAACCACAAGGGAACACATGTAGGAGTGGAGTGTCATCACATGCCATCCTCTAACATAACAAATGTAATATATATAACAACATAAGGCACTAGCCTTATGGGCATATGGAGCCATCTCAACCTATGAAAGAACAAGGGAGATTGAATTGTCATAGCAATGGCCTTCTCATGCTTATCCTCAAAACATCCTCCCTAGGATCAAGTCATAAGGCTCACATCACTTATTATCTTTATTAGTGAATTTAACTACCCAACCCATTAATTATTAGGTTATCACTTAATTAGCAAACATGGTAAACTTCCAATGTGCCCTAGTGGTCTAGACTTCATGCATCCTTACTAGGAACCTTTTGCAATTCATACATCCTTAATAGGAACCTCATGGAAGCCTATCTCTCATGACCCCGATCATCACATGGAAGCCCACTCCCCCATAACATGGCCCAAACAATAAATGCAATAAGAGGCTCATAATATCAATTAAATCTGAAATCATAATCATCATACACCCATTCATATACATGGTCATCCAAAGGTCATAAAACCAATTAAACAATAAGAGCCTCATAGCTTAAAATGCATGAATAAGATAATAAATTTCTATAGAAAGGCACATCTACTTGCTAGACTAAGCACAATAAATAACTCTCTCTCTACCATGGCTTCTCAACATGGTAGAGACATAACTCCATCATAAAGATCATATAAAAGAAAAACCATAAAAAATTCATCAAATCCATCAATTGTACAATCTGGAAAATCATCAATAAACATCTGAAAAAGCCTTTGGTACAAACAAATGATTGAGACAAATAGATTAAAATAAGTAAAATATTGGAAAACTCTAAATACATAGTCGTAGTGTTTTAGTCATAACTTAAAAACCCAGATCGCAAATTTCATGATTTTTATACATAATGTTGGTGTAAATAATTGTTCATCTTGGATATTATTACACTTAAGTTTACTTAGGAAATGCATTTCATAATAGTTTGGGTATGAGACACTTGGGTGTTTGTGCCACATTGGGATAGTGTGTGTAGGAGAAATTCCACCTTTTGTGGTCTTATTTTGCTGTTACATTCCACATTCAGTGGGTGATCCACCTCATGTGGACTATTATATTATTTCTCCTACCTACCCACACCTATTTCCTACCTACCCTTGTTTCTTATTGAGCCACATGTCATGTTTGTGTGCTCACATATCCCTAGCCTTGCCTATATAAGCAGGCTCATCTACATTGTATGTAATTTTGATGTTATTGATCATTTTTTATTGATGAGAATACAGTTTATTCTTGTCCTATATTGTGTCTCTATTTTGTACATTTCATTGAGCTCTTGATCTTGGCAAAATCTCACATGGTATCAGAGTTATTGGGGCTTCATTGATTCATCTGGAAGAGGCATTATTGTGACGTCAAGAGGCAGATCTGAGGAGCAACATCTTTTGGAGGCATCCTAGACCAGATCCAACCCCGCCATTGCGTCCAGAAGGTCGTTTCCATGAATTTTGGTTATAAAGTTAGCCTATTTTGGTGAGAAAAAAATTTTCACCAATTTTGCTATTATTGTACGGATTTCAAAAAAAATTTAAATTATTTTTGGGAAAAAAAAAATTTATTGTCTGAAAAATTTTCGAAAAAAAAAATCATCAAAAAAATTTTCGGAAAAATTAAAAAATCAAAAAAAAAAAAAAAAAGCAAGTTTTTGGGGGGTCTGCAGACCCCCCTTGTGACCCCACAGTCTGCAGATTGTAGGTCTGCAGCATAGTACACCACCACCCGCATAGTACGCCGCCGGCTCGCTTGGTTGCCTCGACCGCCACCACCACATCCTCACGCCGTTGCCCACGCCCGTCTCCTGCCGGACACTATAGCACCGCCTCGGCTTCCGTCCTCCTGACGGCCGCGTCAACTACCGTCAGCGCCCACTACCTCAAACATAGACTCCGCCGACCCTTGGCTTCCAGTCCACCTCTGACAGCCTCCTCCCGTCGGTGGTCAACCAAACCAGAGGACCCACGTCCACCACGTGGCAGGCGGCCACTGGCCCGCAGGTACAACCCCTGACACGTCACCTCCGTACACAATGACACATCACCGCCTGTGCCACATAGACATCTATACATCTGCCACATCATCTACACGTAGAGCTACCTAGTCAGCAAATCCATATGGTATGGTTTGCACAGTCACCTGCACAGCCATCTGCCACGTCATCTGTCCGTACAATACGGATGCCCAGTCAGCAGATAGGCGAAGTTTTGCGATGGTCATACAGCCATCAAATTTAACACAATGACTTGCTGACATCAGTGCCACGTCATCATTTTTCAAAAATTTTGCAGGCCCCTCTCATTGAGCTTTTTGATTTTGTAGTTCAACTTCAAATGGCCATAACTTGCTCATTTTTGCTCCTTTTTGGGTGCAATTTTTTTTGAAATGGGCTAGAATTTCATGCTCTCTATAGTGATGATTTTTTTTTTTGATTTTGATGCATGGATTTTTCAAAAAATTCAGTTTTTGGTGACTATACCTGAGTAATCCCAATTTTTGCAACTTCAGAGGCTTCGTTTGGGGTCCTACGACCTCCTTTTTAGGTGCTATTTTTTTTTAAAGTCCGTATTTTTTCATCTACTTTCACATGATGCTATCAAATTGATGCCATTGTAAGTAAAAATTGTACTTTCATATTTTGGCCATTTTTGGCTCTCTTGGTACTTGTATATTTGCTTGAATCTTAGTTAGATCCATTGCACTATTGATTGAAGTCTCTTGTATCTCATTTGAGAAGTTATAAAATTTGCATCATAAGTCCACTTTTCCTTGTTTTGCAAGTGGCTCATTGTAATCGCACTAAGTATAAAGTGCCAAAATCATCACTTTTGGGGGGGTACTTTGATTGAGTGAATTTGGGAGGGTGTCTCTTGTGCTTTTGTGCTCTTGTGTTCCTTCCTTTTTGCTGCTATGGGTTCTTCTAAGTTTCCTCTCTTAACTCCACATAATTATGCTACTTGGAAAATTGATGCATGGAGTAAACTTATGGAAAAAGGACTCACTCATTGCATTCATGGAACTATTGTTGCTCCTGCTAATCCTAAGGTTGATCCTGTTGGTCACTTGAATCGGCTCACTAAAAATATCATGGCAATTGGTACCTTAAGAAAGTATGTATCAAAGGATCTCATCTTTCATATTGAGAAGTGTACTCTAATCAAGGATGCTTGGCAAAAGTTTCAAGACTTGTATGGTCAAGTTGATGAGATTAGGGGATATCAAATTGATAGTGATCTCACCATGTTAGATCCCAAGAACTTTGATACTATACAAGATTATGTCAGTAAGGCAAATGAGTTGAGGGCACAAGTCAAAGATTGTGGCATTGATAAGAAGGATACTCAATTGATATTCAACTTGATAGGAAAGCTTCCACAAGAATATGCAGCATTTGTTTCTAGTTTCCAAACCCATAGGATGACAATGGGTTCAAGCTACAAAATGCCTACATTTGATGCTTTCAATGAAATGTTGATGATGGAACAAACTAAAATGATAAGCATGGGCATTCTTAAGGCTTCTAAGTCTCAAGCATTAGTGTCAAATCAAGGGAACAAAGGAAATCAAACAAGAAGAAATGGCAATCAAATCCTAAAGACAAAGCATCATCTTCTCCACAATAAGGAGATTCATCCTCTTCCAAGAGAGATAATTCACCAAAGAGGGAAAGACCTACTTGTGCTTATTGTAAAAAGATTGGTCATGAGGAGCATCGTTGCCATTCTAAGAAGATTGATGAGCTCACACATATCATCAAAAAGCATAACATTGATTTGCCTAAAGTCTACAAGAAGGATGATTCATCAACTTCCACTTCCTTACATTCAAAAGGGAAAGGGCAAGCATTCATGGCTTCTACAAGTGGGAAGACTCACTCTTTTGGAACAAGAAAAGGAAAAGCTCTATGTGCTACTATCAGTCATGATTCAAAGAGATGGCTTCTAGATTCAAGGGCTTCTCATCATATGGCATCTTCGCAGTCTATGTTCTCTACATTTGAGCCTTGCACCATGCCACAGATTTTGATGGGCAATCATACATACATGGATGTGATTGGGAAAGGATCTATTGACATTGGGGATAACTCCTTCAATGATGTGTTGTGTGTACCCCACTTGACAAACAATCTCCTTTCTATCTATCAAATCACACATGGTGCAACTAAGAGAGTTGTGGAGTTCACACCTGAGTCAGTTTTCATTAGAGACTTGGAGACTAGAGCTATCATTGCGACTGGGGTGGTTGATCATGCATCTCTGTTATACTCCTTTTCAGATTTTGTTGATGATGATGATTTCACATTTGATGATTCTATACATGATGATCACATTTCTTGTGATGGTTCCGATTTTGAGGAGAACTTTGGACACTTGAACATGGGGATTCTCACATGTGACCCCAGTCTTGAGCCTTGTATTTCATCTCCTCATATTGATATCACATCACCTATTGCACCCGATGATGTGGATAGTGTGACAGTTTTGCCTTCATGTGATTCAGTGTAGCAGGATATTCATTGTCTTCTAGCTTCAGATTCATAGGATGATTACTTGATAGACATTGCAGGTTTGTTTGTGGAATCCTACATTGCAGATTTGGGAGACATCATTGATGACATTCATCTTCTCTTTGATGAAGGTGATCCTTCTTCGATTGTTGTGAGGGAACACTCTGACCCTCTTGTTCATTCTCTACATGATCATTCTTTCGAGGTTGACATGATTGTGGATACTTATGTACAGCAGTTGGAGGAGGTCTCTTTATTTTTTGAGGAGACATGTGAGTCTTTGGGACATGTTCTACATCCATCTCCACTAGATCTTGGAGTGCTTTTTTCAGCAGTGTGGCATAGTTTACCACCTTTGGAGGGGGTATCTTTTCGCATTGACATGGGGACACTTGAGCAGTTTTCAAAGATTACTGTCATCATGAGTTTTTTTCATACATCTTCCCTTCATGATTGTTGAGACTTCATGGATATACCTTTGGTTTTGTTTCTTTCTAAGGGGAGGAATGTTGTTCGACGTTCGTGGAGCAGTTTCTTCATACATTGAGCTTCTATCATTGGTGCATATTCCACATTGAGGGGGGGTCACAGTTTGACTTCTCTTTTTCTCTCATATGGGGGGGACTTTTTCCTCACATGGGGTATTGTTCTTCACATTCTTCTATGAGAGTTCTCTTGTATGTTTTCATCTCTCTTTTGGGGGAGGGTTTTTTCCCATTGGGTTTTTCTCTCTTTCCCCACTTTGTGAGAGTTTTCATTTCATTGGTTTGCATGCATTTGCATTTGTACATGGGTACCTAACATGGCCTCGTAGCCGGGACCCATCTTGCATTGCTTAGTTGCATTATAGACTTAAGTGCATTCCCCTAAGTTGCACTTAAGGGGGGGTGTTGGTGTAAATCATTATTCATCTTGGATATTATTACACTTACTTAAGTTTACTTAGGAAATGCATTTCATAATAGTTTGGGTATGAGACACTTGGGTGTTTGTGCCACATTGGGATAGTGTGTGTAGGAGAAATTCCACCTTTTGTGGTCTTATTTTGTTGTTACACTCCACATTCAGTGGGTGATCCACCTCATGTGGACTATTATATTATTTCTCCTACCTACCCACACCTATCTCCTACCTACCCTTGTTTCTTATTGAGCCACATGTCATGTTTGTGTGCTCACATATCCCTAGCCTTGCCTATATAAGCAGGCTCATCTACATTGTATGTAATTTTGATGTTATTGATCATTTTCTATTCATGAGAATACAGTTTATTCTTGTCCTATATTGTGTCTCTATTTTGTACATTTCATTGAGCTCTTGATCTTGGCAAAATCTCACACATAATTTAGATGACTTCAAGGCGAAAAATCCAATAAATTTAGTGAAAACTCAGTTGATATTTATGGAGAAATGTTAGAAATAAAATCACAAATCTGTACCTAAGAACAATAGATACAACACAAACATAAAATACAAGTTGCGACATAGAATCACAATGAATAAACTAAAATACATAATCTCTAGTTTGACTATAATCATTTTCCCCATTTAAAACCCACAAACAACAATTTCTGCAGACGCGGAGAATACAAATAAATAAAATAATCTTTACAAAAGACAAGGGCTCCAACCTGGAATTAGAAGTTATGGAAGAAATTTGACGAAGAGCTCCAAATCTAAATCCAAACACAAGATCCAGCAAAAGAAACTAGCCACAATCCAAATGTTGTAGAAAAAATCTCCAAGAACAGTAAAAACCCCTCAGCAACAAGCCTAGACTACCCAATAGAAAGAAATCCAAAGCAAAACCATGGCCAATGAAAATAAATCAAAATATAATATTTTCTACCAACCCCATGTTAGGTTACTTTTATATTTTCCATTTCAAATTCAACCAATGAGAATGGAGGGTAGGTAGTAGTAACACAAAATCTTCTGATACAACTTAGTGGGAAGATATTATTATTTTATTCAAATGTGTTCATACACTCTCGCTAATAAATAAAGTCAACTATATTAATAAAACATTAGCCATAAATAAATTAATTAATTAAATTAAATATAATCTCATAAATAGTCAAGCCAACAGCATTTAATGGTAGGTGGGGAATATAATAAACTCATTTACTCTTGTAACGAGAGAAATAGCTTAAATTGTATAAAATATTATTTATCAAGTAACAAGAGAAATGTAATAAGATATTATAAAGTATTGATTACCAATGCACAAACAATAATAGCCATGCCCTATTAAATAGCTAAGGGTCACTTAAGATAAAACCAATTAAATAATTAAATACAAGATGCCAAGGCTAATAAAATAAAAGCCGACTAAATAAATAAACATAAAATAATCAAGGCTCAATAAATAAATTAAAAGCCACCAATAAATATTAATCAACATAAAAATATCAATGCATTATTAAACAATAAATAATAAATAAATAAACGTCAATTAAACAATAAATCAATAATAAATAAATAAACATTAAATGAATAAATAAATAAATAATCATTTTTCAATATTCATCTTTCTTTCTTATATTGTTTTCTCCTAGCGATCTCCAGAATAATATGATTAGAATTAGGATCAATTTGATAAAAAAAATTATCTCACTTAAGCTTCCCCATGACACTCAATCAGGGCCGGAAGGCTCCTGTTTGAATTTTTTTCTATGATGGATGGTATCTCTCTGTGATCTCTTTGTAGATATATTTATGGGATTTGTCTCGATAATGTATATTGAGTCTATCTTTTAATCTCCAATGGGTAATCATTGACCATGCATTATGTTTCTGAAGATTTTTTGAGACTAATATCTTGAGTTTTGTATCTTAACAGGGTGACCATCAAGGCAGGTATGATTAATTGTGTGAGTTAGATCAGATTAGAAGCTGACCTCTTCTCGGTTTTCTTTTTCCTAACATTCCGGTAAGAAATATTTTAAGATTTTGTGCAGCTTAGGGAGCAGAGCATGCTTAACCCTATTTTTTCAGGAATAGAAAGGGTTGTCGCTTACAAGTAGCAGGATCACCCCAAGAGATGGGCAGTCTGCTGCTCAACTCTACACAAAGGATTTTCACATGCATTCTTCATGCCTATTTTGGACAAGATCCCTTTGTGATCTTTTTGTAACTTAAGTCTTAATACATTTTCTGATCCTTCAGGGATCTGGGCTAGACCGGAGGTTTTCTTCCCTCCATTCTTTCCTATCGATGCCCACACTAAATGGAGGTGTAAATGTAAATGTAAGTATTTTTTTATTTAATAAAATTCTTTGGCCTCGACCTTTTATTGATCAAAAATAAATAAAAATAAAAAATTAAATAGTTAAATATCAAATAAATGGTCAAATCTCAATAAAAATTAAAATACCAAATAAATATTAAAGTCATACAAAATAAATAACCATAAAATATCAAATAATTAAATGCTTAAGGCCAATAAATTAAATGCATTAAAATAAGAATTATTAATTATAAAATCACACATCAAGTATCGCATGATAATCAAATAAATCAACCATCTCTAATCATACTCACAATACTAGAAGGATCAAACTCATAAACTGACATGGCGAATTATGCCAAGACACTACGACACTTGGTGCACATCTTATACCTAGAGTATGTGAAGGGAACTCGTGTCATCTCTGAACCACATAAGCCATTAGAATTAAAGACACACTCAGACCTGTGAAGCGAGGTGGAGTCAATGTCTAGTACCTACAAGGTCCTGCAACCACAAAATGATAATATAGCATATATATATATATATATATATATATATATATCATAACAGGCAAGTGATAGAGAGTCGTGATGACACATCCTGCTTGCAATGAGTGATGTGGAATTGTCTCTATCATGAAGACAGTCAAACAATAGTCAAACACATCTCATAAGCATCTCATCAAATGTAATCAAAATCAACATCAAATCCATGATCAATATAATCTTTTGATAATCTATCACATAGTAAGCATATCGTATACATTGACTCACATGATCAAATCATCCCAAATAGCATATGCACAATAATGTCTATCATCACAATGCGTAACTAAAACACATGAAGAATCATCATCCAAATCATCATAAATAGTCGAGATAAGTCTATCATTCATGAAATAAAAGTCAACTCTAATCAAAACAAGTCAAGTCAAGGGTGGACACTACATCCTCGCCCCCTTAGAGTCGACTTACTCCTGGAATTCGTAAGAGTTAGGGTGACAACAAGCACACATTAATCAAAAGCTTCCTTCAACACAAACATATTATAATATTTTCTAGCTCAAGAAAGATAATAACAACAAAACTTTCTCTTTATGCTTTGACTATTTGAAAAAAACACGTTACACAAGAGGTAAATGAAGCACCAAATCTTATTAATTACGATATGTACACTACACTTTTAAAATATTTTCAAGGGAACTTCATTTTAATCACACTTTGCAAAATAGAACTATAATTTTAGTCACTGAGTCAAGCATCAATAAGTAGAAATTACAATAACTCACACCAATATTCATAGAAACACTCCTTCGACATCTAGTTGCATGCAAATAAAGAGAAAGAGATATACATTTTACACAATATCTTGCACATATGCACATATTATATTATTTAAGAAATCATATCATAAGCCTAAATGACGGAAAATTTCTTTGAAATATGCCTCTTCATGTCAAATATATTCAAGACATCACTCGATAACCACACACATATAACCCATTTATTTAAAGGACAAGATTCATAGCATTCAAATGTCTTAATTTCCACCATGCTTCCCTTGCACTACTCTTGATACAAATATTAGATGCAATCTTCATCCAACTAAATCATTCAAAGATATTCTTAATCCAATATTTATACATGATATGTACACAAAAGATTTTGAAGGCAAGAAATCAACAACTAGTCTTTATTTGACTATTCCATAAATTATAGAGTTCACAATTCCAAAGCACTTCTGTCTGCTATAAAATTCAAAAAGTTACCAACTCATTTTATCTTATTAACATCTTTCATTTAGTCAGCTAATATCAACATTATCTAATTGTTTGCTAGTCTAGTGCACTTTTCTGTGGTGTCCTCCCTTGAACACACTATCAGAGGTTCAAAATGAACATGATAGAGACAACACTTGACTCAAGATAAGGGCCCACAATACATCAACACTTAGAATGACCACCATAGACAACAAAATAGAAAGTCAAAATCAAGTATCTTCAAATCAATTCATTAAATTACGAGAGAAGAAAAGTTGTCGGCAAAATCAATCAAGAAAGTTAAGTGTGACAAGTGCCACCACAAGAGCAAAATAAAGAAGAGCTCAGTGGTCATCCCAAGAGTAAAGAAATCTCAAAAACACATTAATCCCAATGATACATCACAAAAATCATAAATTAACCCTCGGCAAAATAAATGACTCATCCAACCCACATCACGAGGTGACCAACATTATTCACGCCAAAGGGAGTAACCACTACACAACATCCAATGGTGCAATGCCTTGAATGTGTTAGAGAGTGCACACCATATATTTAAGACCTTTATTTTATTCATATATCCATACCTCTTACATTATCTTTAATACATTATCTTTAATATAAATGTAGTTAATCTATAAGTAATTTGCATGATATAAGAATAGTGTAACTTGCGTGCATGATTAAGCAATCCAAAAATAGTGATTAATTTAGGCATTCGATCCAAATCATATTAATGTGAATTAATTGCTAAAGGCCAACTAAGCGCCCAATGGATCTTACATGGAATGAATGACACTAATTAAAAGAATTTGATACAATATAATTTACGAATATAAAATTTACCAAGGATACTTTAATCATGAATTCACTACACAATAATCCCCAATATTTATAAACTTTTCTAAGTTAAATTCAACAACTTAAAATTTATACTAAGGAAAGAATTTAATATTTCCTAAATTGCAATTATTAACAATTAAAATTTAAATATAAACAAAATTAATTGTTAGCAATTAACTTGAAATTTAACCCCAAAGTAATTACTAAAAATTATAATTTGCAAATTAAAAAGAATATATAAAAAAGACTATTTACAAAAATGAAATAAGCGAATTCCCTTTTCTTTTTTATTGTTTTTTTAGTAAATAGGGGGGGAGTGGGGACCACGGGTACCATCACCCCTTGCGGTACTGCATGTGCAGGCCCGCAGGGTTGAGGGGACACCGTGGTCCCCTCCACTCCCCTGTGGCCTTTGACAGGGACTGTAGGGTAGTGGGGGGTACCACTACCCCCGGCGGTTACAATACTTGCCACCCCTGCATGCTACCGTCATGCCTTCGAATATTTTTTGAAGACCGTGCAATAATTAGATGCAAAATTAATATATTTTAACATTTGAATGTTGTTTAATATAATTATAAATATATATTAACATTTAAAATAAACTTTATATATATATATATATATATATATATATATATATATATATATATATATATATATATATATATATATATGAAAATAAGAACACGGATAAAATAGATGATCAAATAATTGTTTTAGATTGATTTTCATAGTAAACCGGAGGTTAAAATTTAGAGAGAGAGAGAGAGAGAGAGAGAGAGAGAGAGAGAGAGAGAGAGAGAGAGAGAGAGAGAGAGAGAGAGAGAGAGAGAGAGAGAGAGAGATTATTCCAGCATTCACAGGGACGGAGTTTATTTCCAGATTTCACAGGGGAATTGTTTATTTCCATTATTCATTTCCTATATTCACAGGAGGATTTTATTCAACTAATATTCACAGAGAGGTATTTGTTAACTCACAGGGATATTTATCTAATTAATAATCATAGAAATGTTTAAAATAATCATAGAGAGATTTAAAATAATCATAGAGGAAATAATCACAGAGAGATTTAAAATAATCAAAGAGAGATTTAAGAATGAGATTCAAAATTCCATTCGAAAAACCAAAGAGATGGATTAAAGGGAAGAAATAAAGATTCAAATCACACAGGAAGAATTTTAATCTCAGAAAGAGAGAGATTTTAAACAAATAAAAGAATATGATTTTGTTTTTGCTAAAATCTTTTGAAAAAGAAAAAACAAAAAGTAAGATCTTGTGCATATTTTCTTAAGGGAAATAAAATAAATAAATAACTATGAAAGCATTATCATTATTATTTATCCCCAAATGAAAGATTTAAATTTTAATAAAAGAATTTCTTTATATAAAGGAAGATCTATAACTATTTTTTTGAAAAATACGAATTCCTCATAAGTGAACGTGAAATAACAAGGAAAGAACCTGGTTTATCGAGCTTGATGTTGAATCCACTGGTTATCCTTTTGATCCTTCCTTGCAACTTGAGAGAAATCCTTCAACACAACTTAGAATTCCTACAATGAAAAATGAGACTACCAAAGAAAAGATCTACTTCTAAAACTTGGGAAATTTCCTTCAAAACAAAATCAACCCCCTTCTTTGAAACTTGCATATAATTTTATAAGAAAATTCCCTCCATTCCACTATCTAGAAAATTTAATTAAAAAGGAGATTCTTTCCCAATTTTGGACTTCATGCAAATTGATTAGACTTAGTGGGGGGAGTTACATGCAAGGTGGTGGAGAATCCTCTAGAAGCTTCTTATTCTTCCTACAACATGTGCCATAATTGGATGTGGAAAATAAATAAATAAAAATAATGTATATTTTCCATGTGTGTGTGTGTGTGTATTATTATTTTATTCCTTTATAATATTCATTCAATCATTTAAATAGCTTATCCAAAAATATAATAGAATTGTATTTAAATCAAAAGGTGATAAAGGAGGGTTGTGACATCCTCCCCCCCTTAATTTGTGCATCGTCCTGATGCACTTATTGAATGCATCCAAAAGAGTATATAGTTCATGATTAAAACAAAAAAGAAAACAACTACTACATTTCCTTAGTATCTTCCCATGTGGCATTCTTTTCATCATACTGGTCCCATTGTACTTTGCACTGATCAACCTCTCTATTGCGCAACTAGTACTGGCACCTCTCCAAGATTTTGAATGGCTCTATCATTATTCCTCCCATTTCCTGGACCTATAAAGTATCCCAATTCAAAATGTGTTTCTCATCAGGAACATACTTTTTAAGAAGAGATACATGGAAGACATCATGGATTCGGCTCAATTGGGGAGGTAAGGCCAACTGGTATGCAACTAGATTAATCCTTCCCAATATTTCAAAGGGTCCAACATAACGAGGTGCAAGCTCAGTCTTTTTCCCAAATCTTAAGGAACTCTTGTGTGGCCTAACCCTTAGGAAGACTTTCTCTCCCACCTCAAACTCCCTTGGTGTCCTATTTTTATCTACATAACTTTTCTGCCTATCTGAGGCTTCCTTCAATCTTTGCCTAATTTCCTTAGTTTTCCTCTCCATCTCTTTCAACATATCTGGTCCAACAATCGCTCTATCTTCAAGACTATCCCAACTCAAAGGTGTTCGACATGGTCTACCATACAAAGCTTCGAAAGGTGCCATTCCCAAAGATGTTTGATATGTATTATTGTAAGCAAACTCTATTAGAGGTAGGTACTCTTCCCATTTCTTTTGTTGGTCCATGCAATACATGTGAAGTAGGTCTTCCATAATCTGATTTGTCCTTTCTGTGTAACTGTCGATTTCAGGATGGTATGCAGTGCTAAAATTTAGTTGAGTTCCTAAAGCTGATTGAAGAGTGGTCCAAAACCTTGAAGTGAATCTGGCATCTCTATCTGATATGATTTTCTCTGGTATTCCATGCAACCTAAATATTTCCTTAACAAAGCACCTAGCCAAGGTAGGTGCATCATCCATTAGGTTCTTTGGTATAAAGTGTGCCACCTTAGTGAGTTTGTCAATTACCACCATGATTGCATCATGCCTAAAAGGTGACATGGGCAACCCTTGCACAAAATCCATGCTAATAACTTGCCACTTGTGTTGAGGTACATCATGTAACTCTAACAATCCAACTAGATGTCTATGTTATGCCTTTACTCTTTGACACTCCAAACATTTAGCCACATAATTGACTATGTCATTCTTCATCCCTTTCCAAAAGTATAACTTCTTTAGATCTACATAAAGTTTGTTAACTCCTGGGTGCCTTGAATAAGGGGCATTGTGAGCCTCCGACAAGACTACTTCCCTTAAGTTTCCTGAATTAGGAATATAGATTCTATTATTGTATCTAAGCAACCCATCTTCATCTAATGTATACCCTTCAATCTTAGGATTGGTTGGATTGTATTCTAAATTCAATTTGACTTGCTGATACCATGAGTCATGTCCTTATTCATCCATTACTTGCCTTTTGAAAGAAGTTTTGAATGTTGCTATAGTCATCAAGTGCCTTCTCCTACTTAAGGAATCTGCCACCCTATTTTCCTTCCCCTTAATATATTCAATTTCAAAATCATATTCACTTAGAAACTCTAACCACCTTCTTTGCCTGGCATTTAAGTGGGGTTGGGTAAAGATGTACTTTAGTCCTTGGTTATCTAATTTTAACTCAAAGGGCTTCCCTAGTAAGAAGTGTCTCCATTTTTGTAGGGCATGCACAATCACTACCAACTCTAAGTCATGGGGTGCATAATTGACTTCATGAGTTTTTAGCTTTCTGGATTCATAAGCCACTACCCCTTCATCTTGGACAAGTACTCCTCCTAAACCTTCAATAGAAGCATCAATTACGACTGTGAAGTGTCCATTCAGATCTGGTACTTTTAGAATGGGTGTTGAAGTTAGTTTCCCTTTCAAAATTTGGAATGCCTTATCACTCTGTTCTGTCCACACAAACCTTTTACCCTTCCTTTGTAATGAGGTGATGGGGTTTGCTATCTTAGAGAATCCTTCCACAAACCTCCTATAGTAACCTGCTAGCCCCATAAAGCTTCTTACCTCTGAAACATTTTTAGGGTTCAACAATTCTACTATTGCCTTTATCTTATCTGGTTCAACTACTATTCCTTCCTTTGATATTATATGCCCAAGGTAGTGAATCTTTTCCTCGAAGAAGGCACATTTTGACAATTTCCCATATAACTTATGTTCTCTCAACCTTTGCAAAACAATTTGTAGGTGCACTAAATGTTCCTCCTCATTCCTAGAGTAAATCAATATCATCCAGAAAAACCAAAACAAATTTATCCAAGTAGTCATGGAGTACACTATTCATTAGGTTCATAAATGCAGTGAGGGCATTGGTTACACCAAAAGCAACTACTGTGAATTCATAATGCCCATATCTAGTCCTAAGAGCTATCTTCAGAATGTCTTCCTCCTTAATTCTGAGTTGATGGTACCCTGACCGGAGGTCTATCTTTGAGAAAAATTTTGCTCCTTTCATTTGGTAAAAAAGATCCTCTATGTGAGGTAAGGGATACCTATTCTTTATGGTGACCTTGTTCAACATCCTATAGTCGATGCATAGTCTTAAGGTTCCATCCTTCTTCTTAACAAATAAGACTGGCACAACCCATGGTGATACACTTGGCCTTATTAATCCCTTAGCTAAGAGTTCCTCTAATTGCATTTTGAGCTCTTGTAATTCAGTTGTGTTCATTCGGTAAGGTGCCCTTGATACTGGTTCAGCTCCTGGTAGTACTTTGATAGAAAAGTCAAACTTCCTTTTAGGAGGTAAGCTGGGTAACTCTCCTAGAAATACATCCTTGAATTCCTTTAAGAAGGGGGTATTTTCAAAGGTTGGGGTATTTTCCTCCTTTCCTTCATCAATTTCAACCATATAGATTAGGCCTCCACTTCTTCTTTCCTTCTTTAATTGCATGGCTGAGATGGTTTCTATATTAATGGGTTTAAAATTTCCTTGGATTTTGACCTTTTTTCCCACATCATCCAAACACTCAACAATTTTGTTATAGCAATCTACATTAGCTTGATGGTCTGTTAACCAACTCATTCCAATAATTACATCATATAATCCTAGGGGTGCCACATAGAGATCTACCCTTGTTTCAAACTCAGAAAATTGTACCCTTGCCCTCGGCAAACACTTAGTTACTTCCCTAGTTGCCTTATCCCCATATTGAACTGTCCATGATGACTCCATTTGAATAACTTTTAAAGCATATTTGTTTACTAATTCAGGTGAGATGAAACATTCAGATGATCCAGTGTCAATTAGAATTGAAATTGGTTGTTCAAATAGTGTACCTGTAGTTTCCATGGGAACATTATGGTATCTTCTATTAGCATTATGTGAACCAGTATGTGGACATAATGACATTGTATGTTGTCATTGATGTTAATATGTTGAAGAGGTATGAACTAGCATATGTGAGAACTGGTATAACACTGTGAACTAGCATTTGTGCCAAAGTGAAGCGGCAGTGTGCTTGTTCAAGGTGAACCGGCATATGGTTATGGGAACCAGCACATGGAAGTGGTGTATGACTACCAATTGGTAGTCTCAACTTTAGGGTTTCTGGTTGAAGTGCTTTAAGCCTGTATGGCTTAACCAGTGATCTTTGTGTAATGAGTAAGTAGTATAACAAAGAACATATCATGTTGCCACGTCAGCCTTGTGCGCATGAAGGATCTTGCATGAAGAAGACTATCCCTATCTACCTCAGGAATGTGTGAAGTTTGTAAATGGTGAAAACACGTGATGGATTATCAGCCACCATGAAATCAGTGGATAATGAATGATGGAGAATGTCCTGAGATTTATTCAAGATCTGTTGCATTTAATACAGTATGATCAACAGTCAGGATTGAACTGTTTGAATTCCTTAACCTAACAGGTGTAGGGTTTAGGGTTTATGCTACCAACCTGTCTGTTGTCCTATAAGGTCGATGTTGTGATTCTTTCAAAGGTTGTTGGCAAAAGCTATGTGTGAGTATCCAATAGAAGGGATACGAGATCCTTGCCAGACCAGAGGAGAGAAGTGATACCTACAGAGTGTAAGTGTAGAAGGTGAAGAGGAGCTTAAGAGGATCTACATTGGCATTGAGTGCTGTTACCAGATCATTGTAATACTTGTTGATCTCTAACCACCTCAATAGTTGGAAAATCCCCTAATAGGGTAGCCTTAACTAGCTTGCTGTAAATCCCTTAACATGGTAACTCAAAGTTATTGAGATCTGGAAAGCTAGAGAGCTCTGGAAATCCTTTAGCTATTGAGTTCTTGAAATCCTCTAACAAGGTACCCTTAACAGGGTTTAACCCTTAACCAGGTGATCTCTAACAGGATCGGTTCCTAGCAGAACCTTTTGTAATGTCTTTAACCGGACAAGGCTTCTAATAGAGTGGACTTCCAAAGAGTTCAACAACAAGCTTGTGGGTATTCATCCCCACCCTAGTTTTTTTCTAGTTGGGTTTCCACATGAAAAATATGTGTCATATGTGATGCTTTTATCTTGTGATGCTTTGTTATTGCCTATTAAGCATATGATGGTTCTGTGTTTTATGCCTGTCAATAAAACATGTTGAACTAGCTATTGTGAAGATATGATGATAGATTACCTATTCATGCATAAGGGTGAAAAGGTAGTGTCATTTTGAGTTGAGTGGAAAACTCAGTGAGTAACCGGTTTATGATTGTTTTAGTTGTTCTGAGTTTTACCGATTGCACTCTGTTTCAAACCGGTGTCACTATTTGCCAGTCATTTGGAGTAATTGTTGCTGAACTGGTTTAGGTCTGTATTTTGTCTGTACTGATTCACCCCCCCTCTCAGTACTGGTTTGGTACTATTTGTTCATCATTGAGTTATCAATTGGTATCAGAGCATCCTCCATGTCCTCTGTGTTATAAGCTTAACCGCTTGAGGTAAATATCCTAGACAAATGATGAAGAGGGAAGGTCCAAAGTTTAACAAGGAAAATTTTGGTATATGGAAAGATAGGATGAAGACATTCAGCATAAGCATGGGTGCTCAACACTGGAGTTATGTTGTGAATGTCTATGTTGTCCCTACTGGTACTCTCACCGATGACCAAAAGAGAGAGATACAAGAAAATGGGCAAGTCATGGAAGCTCTCATTAGTAGTCTATTTGACATTGAGTTTATTGATGTTCAGGACAAGGTAAATCCCAAAGAGGTATGGGATGCTCTTGAAAATATCTACGGTGGTGATGAACATGTAAAATAGGCTAAGGAAGAAAGCCCGAGAGGGAAGTTTAAAGATATGTGGATGGTTGAAGGTGAGACCATTCAATAGTATGGAATAAGAATCAAAATAGTTGTTGGAGAAATTAAGAGTGCAGGTGGTAAAATAGAAGACTCCACTGTGGTAAGCAAAGTCCTGAGATCTCTATTGCTGGTCTATGCAATAAGGGTTGCTGCTATTCAGGAGCTGAGATCAATAGACAAGACTAAGGTATACTTGGACTCCATCATAGAAAAGTTGACAGCCTATGAGCTAAATAGTTTTGATGGCAATGTTCAAAAGACTGAATCAGCTTTCAGAGCTTCTACTATACCATCCAGGAAAGGAAAAGAAGCAAGCACTAGTGGTGAACCAAGACAGAGCAGAGTAATGGATGATGAGGAGTTTCAGATGGAATTTAAAGCTCTACTTGCCAGGAAGCTTCCTAAAGGAACCGGTAAATACAAAGGTAAGCTACCTTTAAAATGCTTTTCTTGTAATCGGATAGGACATATTGTTATAAATTGTCCTAATGGCAATATCAAGGACAAACCAGAAAGGTTCAAGAAATTCAAAGGAGGAAATTGAAGAAACTATTTTGTGACAGTTGATGAAGGTGTCACAGATGAAGAATCAGAGGATGAAGAAAATGAATATATTGTGTTTGTTGTTGTCAAAGAAGATGTGTCAGACAAGAAGGCTCTTATCTCCTGGTTTGATAATTCCAATGAGTGGATCATTGACAGTGGTTGTTCTCACCATATGACTAGTGAACAGAGCAAGTTTCTATGCTTGGAGGAGTATGATGGTGGTGTGGTTCACTTTGGCAATGATGCACCATGCATGGTCAAAGGTAGAGGGTCCATCTCTCTGAATGGAAAGAGTAGTGCTGACAATGTGTATTGGGTTGATGGTCTCAGACACAACCTTCTGAGTGTTGCCCAGCTGAATGACAGTGGCCTCACTCTGGAATTCAAGAATGGAGTTTGCAGAATCAAAGGAAAAGATGGTGAATTGGTGGCCACCGGAATGCAAACCAAAGGTAATCTATTTCAGCTAAATGAAAATATAAGCACATGTCTTATGGCCAAATTTAATGATAGTTGGATATGGCATAGGAGACTCTGCCATGTAAACTTTGATAACATTGTAAAGGCCAGTAAGATCAAGGCAGTTAGAGGATTGCTGGTGCTAAGAAAATCAGATAATACCTTGTGCAGAGAATGTCAATTGGGGAAAATGTCTTCCTCAACCTTTAAAGGTAAATCTTTCACTGCTGACAACTTGCTTGATCTTGTGCATACTGATTTGTGTGGTCCTATGAAAACTAGGAGTGTGCAGGGTGATAGGTACTTCATGATTCTCACTGATGACTGCTCAAGAATGATGTGGGTCACATTCTTGAAAGACAAGTCTGAAGCCTTTGTAAAGTTTAAAGCTTTTAGAGTATTAGTGGAGAAGGAAAGCGATAAAAGGATCAAGTGTTTCAGAACTGATCAAGGAGGGGAATTCACTTCCGATGAATTCAACAAGTATTGTGAAGAATTTGGCATCAAGAGACAATTGTCTGCCCCCCGGACTCCACAACATAATGGCCTAGCAGAGAGGAATAACCGGACTATGGTTGAAGTAGCTAAAACCATGTTGATTCAAGGAAAGGTAGCTCACACCTTTTGGAGAGAAGCAATGAGCACTGTAGTCTACGTAATGAACCAGGTACTTATCAAGAAAGGTAAGGATGAAACTCCTTATGAGTATTGGACCGGTAAGACACCTGTGGTTAGCTACTTTAGGGTATTTGGTAGCAAATGTTACATCAAGAGGAGTGAACATCAGGGAAAATTTGAAGCTAAATGTGATGAGGGAATATTCCTAGGATATTCCACCAAGAGTAAAGCTCTCAAGTGTTACAACAATAGGACTCAGAGAATTATGGAAAGTATCAATGTAAGAGTTGATGAATCCTCTGAGAAAACTGAGGAAACCGACCATGAGCAAGCTCTAAATGAACTGGTTGTCAATCAACCAAGTACCAATAACAGTGTTCCTGAACCAGTAAATGCTGATACTAATGAAGATGAGGATGAATAGGAAAAGTGAGAAGAACCAGTCAAGACCATTCTTGGGTATGTCAAGCTGAATCATGATCCTAAGAAAATCATAGGAGATAAGGATGTAGGAATCCTTACAAGAAGAATGATGAGAGAAAACTCATGTATGATCTCTGAATTTGAGCCTAAATCATTCAAAGAGGCTCATAAAGATGAAGACTGGATCAAGGCAATGGAAGAGGAACTTGTTCAGATAGAGAAAAATGGTACATGGTCCTTGGTACCCAGACTAGAGCATAAAAATGTCATTGGCACCAAATGGGTGTTTAGAAACAAGCTGAATGAGGATGGCACAGTGATTAGGAACAAAGCCAGTTTGGTGTGCAAAGGATATGCTCAAGAAGAAGGAGAAGACTATGGAGAAACCTTTGCTCCTATAGCCAAATTGGAAGGAGTTGGTATGCTTCTTGCATATGTAGCTTTTAAAGGCTTCAAAGTATATCAAATGGATGTAAAATCTGCATTCCTAAATGGTGTACTTGAAGAGGAGGTGTATATTGAGCAACCAGATGGGTTTGCCCTATCTGAAGATAGTGACATGGTATGTAGGCTACATAAAGCCTTATATGGTCTAAAGCAAGCATCTAGGGCATGGTATGAGTGCCTACATTCCCATCTTGTGAAGATTGGATTTGAGAGAACAAGTGAAGATAGAAATATCTACTTGAAGTCTGAAGGAGATCAGATCCTGATCTATGAGGTATTTGTTGATGACATTATCTTTGGTTGTGATGACAATATGTGTCATGAGTTTGCTGATGAGATGAAGGAAGAGTTTGAGATGTCACTCATAGGGGAGATTAAGTTCTTCATTGGACTACAAATTCAATAGATGAAGGATGGAATCTTTATCACTCAGTCCAAATATGTCAAAGAGGTGTTGAAGACCTTTGGCATGGAAGATAGCAAACCAGTTGGTACACCGATGGTGACCGATTGTAAACTATCCAAAGAGGATGACTATGCATTGGTTGATGAGAAGGAATATTGATCAATGATTGGTAAGTTGCATTATGTAGTGCATAGTAGACCGGATATTGCACATGCAGTTGGCATTACTGTAAGGCTCCAGAAAAGTTCAAGAGAATCCCACTTGGTTGCAGTCAAGCAGATTCTTAGGTATCTGAAGGGGACTGCTGACTATGGATTGTGGTATCCATATAGCAAGGACTTCAACTTGAAAGTGTTCACAGATGCTAATTGGGCTAGTAATGTAGATGACCGGAAGAGCACAACCAGTGGTGCATTCTTCCTTGGTGGTAGACTAGTCTCATGGATGAGTAAAAAGTAGAGTTGTATCTCTCAATCTATAGCGGAAGCAGAGTATGTTGTAGCTTTCATGAACTGCACTCAGACAATTTGGATGAAGCATGTATTGAAAGGCTTCAAAATCCCTATACCTGAACTGGTAAGTATATTCTATGATAACACAAGTGCTATCAATATTTCAAAGAATCTAGTTTTACATTCTAGAACCAAGCACTTTGAGCTTAAGTATCATTTCTTAAGGGAAAAAGTTCAGAACAAAGAGATTGCACTGGAGCATGTGTCCAGTAAGGAGCAGTTAGCAGACATATTCATCAAGCCTCTTCCAAAGACTACATTTACACACTTAAGAGGTCAATTAGGGGTACTACCCCTTCAAGAGGTGAACTA
This sequence comes from Cryptomeria japonica, assembly GCF_030272615.1. Classification (NCBI taxonomy): domain Eukaryota; kingdom Viridiplantae; phylum Streptophyta; class Pinopsida; order Cupressales; family Cupressaceae; genus Cryptomeria; species Cryptomeria japonica. The sequence goes on along the minus strand of NC_081406.1, from coordinate 305,107,564 downwards.
AAGGTATATTCTCCACATCAGTCATGTATTGCATAGTCAAATCTTTCTTTAGGACTGGTGTGTTGAAGGATGCTACTCCTTAGGGGGAGCAACATAATGGAACCGGAAAGCTTGTGCCTCCACTTTGGCATTATTGTCAAAGGGGGAGAAGATATCTGCAGAAATTGAGAAGATGTGAAGCAGAGAGATATCTTTGGTGAAGCAGAGAGATATCTTTGTATATTGCCATCAATGCCAAAGGGGGAGATTGTTGGCATTATGTGAACCAGTATGTGGACATAATGACATCGTATGTTGTCATTGATGTCAATATGTTGAAGAGGTATGAACTGGCATATGTGAGAACCAGTATAACACTATGAACTGGCATTTGTGCCAAAGTGAAGTGGTGGTGTGCTTGTTCAAGGTGAACTGGCATATGGTTATGGGAACCGACACATGGAAGTGTTGTATGACTACCGGTTGGTAGTGTCAACTTCAGGGTTTTCGGTTGAAGTGCTTCAAACCTGTATGTCTCAATCGGTGATCTTTGTGTAATGAGTAAGCAGTATAATAAAGAACAAATCATGTTGCCATGTCAACCTTGTGCGCATGAAGGATCTTGCATGAAGAAGACTATCCCTATCTACGTCAGGAATGTGCAAATTTTGTAAACGATGAAAATGCGTGATGGATTATCAGCCACCATGAAATCAGTGGATAATAAACAATGGAGAATGTCTTGAGATTTATTCAATATCTGTTGCATTTAATATAGTATGATCAATGATCAGGATTGAACTGTTTGAATTCCTTAACCTAACAGGTCTAGGGTTTAGGGTTTATGCTACCGACCTGTCTATTGTCCTATAAGGTCGATGTTGTGATTCTTTCAGAGGTTGTTGGCAAAAGCTGTGTGTGAGTATCCAAGAGAAGGGATACAAGATCCTTGCCAAACCAGAGAAGAGAAGTGATACCTACAGAGTGTAAGTGCAGAAGGTGAAGAGGAGCTTAAGCAGATCTGCATTGGCATTGAGTGTTGTTACCAGATCATTATAATACCTGTTGATCTCTAACCACCTCAATAGTTGGAAAATCCCCTAACAGGGTAGCCTTAACCGGCTTGCTGTAAATCCCTTAACAGGGTAACTCAAAGTTATTGAGATGGAAAGTTAGAGAGATCTAGAAATCCTTTAGCTATTGAGTTCTTGAAATCCTCTAACAAGGTACCCTTAATAAGATTTAACCCTTAACCGGGTATTGTAGCCATCCCTTAACTGGGTGATCTCTAACAAGATCGGTTCCTAGCAGAACCTTTTGTAATGTCTTTAACTAGACAAGGCTTCTAATAGAGCGGACTTCCAAAGAGTTCAACAACAAGCTTGTGGGTATTCATCCCCACCATGGTTTTTCCCAGTTGGGTTTCCACGTGAAAAATATGTGTGTCATATGTGATGCTTTTGCCTTGTGATGCTTTGTTATTGCATGTTAAGCATATGATGGTTCTGTGTTTTATGCATGTCAATAAAACATGTTGAACTAGCTATTGTGAAGATATGATGATAGATTACCTGTTCATGCATAAGGGTGAAAAGGTAGTGTAGTTTTGAGTTGAGTGGAAAACTCAATGAGTAACCGGTTTATGATTGTTTTAGTTGTTCTGAGTTTTACCGATTGCACTCTATTTCAAACCGGTGTCACTATTTGCCAGTCATTTGGAGTAATTGTTGCTGAACTGGTTTAGGTCTATATTTTGTCTGTACTGATTCACCCCCCCTCTCAGTACCGGTTTGGTACTATTCATTCATCATTGAGTTAGAATCTTCCTCTTCATTTCCTAACTGCTGCATGAATCATTTGTTGGGGCCCTTGTTGGGGTTGATTGGCCCTAATCTGTCCTTGCATCTTGGGGCACTCTCTAGCAAAATGGTTTCCCCCATACATGAAGCATCCACCTGGAGGACCCCTCCTACCTTTATTCCTAGGGGGATCATTCCTTGTTTCATTGGCCCTAGGTGGATAAGTTACCTTGTTCTGCTAGTCATTCCTGTTATAGTTGCCTCTGTTATTATTGCCCCTGTTATTACTATTATTATTTCCATTCCTCTAATATTGATTAGGAGGTGGCCTTCATTCAGAAGAATTATTCCTTTGACCTTTGTTGAAATTAGTGTTCCCATTGAATTCCTGCTTCCTTTTAAATGAGTGGTTCCCATTATAGTTCCGCCCCGTTTGTGTTTGAATCTTCCTCTCTTGCCTTAGGGACTTTTCAAGTACTTTGTTCATGTTTTTGGGTCCATGCATGTCAACCTCTACCCCTATGTTGGTATTTAGCCCCAAAATGAACTTCCTTGCTTGGCCTTCTTCATCTTTCTAGTACATAGGTACATATTTAAGCAACTTGGCAATCTTATCCCAATATTGTTGAACGGATAGGGGCCCTTGACATAGATTATGGAATTTTGTCACCTTCTCATCAAAGAAAAATTGAGGGAGCCACCTCTCTTGAAAGTGGTGAATAAATTAATCCCATGTGACCGTATCCCTGCTATACCCATTTTGTTCCTTGGTGTTGGTCCACCAACTAGCTGCCTCCCCTGTGAGTTCATAGGAACCCCATAAAGCCTTGGTTGTTTTGCTAAAATCTCTTAGTTCAAAATACTTTTCCATTTCATTTAACCAATTCTCAGCTCCTTCACCAGTTTGTCCCCCATCGAACTTAGGAGGGGTGATTTTCTTTAAGTCCTTGGAGAGTTCCAATATGTTATTTTCCTTTCTATTACCCATCATATTCCCTTGATTGCTACCAAGGTTTCCATTTTTGGTACCACTTCTATTTTCAAAGTCATTCTACCTTTCCCTAAGGTTCTGTATTGATTTTATCTCTTTGTTCTGTTAGAAGGTTGATTATAGCTTTGACCCCATCTTCGTTATTTCCTGGGTTGTGTTGATTCCCTTCATGGTCTTCCTCATGGTTTTCTTCATGGTTTTCCTCATGGTTTTCCTCATAGTTTTCTTCTCTTTGACTCCTAGTACATCTTCCATTACCCCTTCCTCTTCCTTTTCCTCTTCCTCCTCCTCTTCCTCTAGCCATTCTAGGAATTTACCTGAAAGTTAAATTATGTAGTTAGTTCTTGATTTATGATTTTAAAATTTAATTTCTACCATTGCAAAACATTCCCTTGGTTGAATAAATTGAAGTGAGAAGAAGGCCTAGATTTGAACCTTTTCTCTGATACCATATGTAATAATCCACCATAATTAACTCAACAAAATTGACCATTCTTTTTTTTTTGTTTAATTTAATCATTGTGTTTGATTCAATTGCATACTCTAGGCATCCACCCATTTGGATTAGGAATTCATCCAACTGGGATGAGCATCTAACCATATGGGTTAGGCATTTGTCCATACGAGACATAAGATTTCATCTATCCAATATGGGATAGGCATCTACCCATACAGGGTAGGCATCTATCCAATCGGGATAGGAGGTGCTCTGGCCAAAGACTTAGACTCATTAGGACCATTCGGGTCCTGAGCCACTCACTAAGTACTACACTCTTCTAATAGAAGTGCACCAAGGTCGCCATCCTTAAGAGTAATTAATAACATAATACAAGCTTGAATTCTGCCTCTGAATTTGGCTTAAAACCTCAAGAAGTCAAGTGAATACATATGGGATTCCTTTCGAGTATGCATTGAATTACTTTTTCCAATTTAATTATCTTATCTTTCGAAATAGGATTCTTACTCAACCTTTCTTTTACCAAGCCTAGACCCCACCCGCGAACGCCTGAGTACGAGGGACAACTCCATCCCAAGACTGCCTACATACCCACTTCGGCATGGGATCAAGGCGTAAAGTATGTAGATCTATTTTCTACTCTATGGTTTGATGTAAACTGATTAGTGGGTAGGCAACCCTTTCTAGGGTCAATGTCCCATACAGTTTCTCTGCGGTTGCTACCCATGATGGTAGCACTTAAACAAAGGCTCAAGATGGCCTATTGTTTGTGGCCTAACAACTACATCCTAACACCTATCATGAGTGTCACCCTTGACCAAATTGTCAATCACCAATATCTCTTCAAGATAAAAATCAATTTCATAAAAGCATTTTACTTAACCAACCCTAAAGGGGGTTTACTATGGTTTATCTCAATGGATGAAAAATCATTTAAAAATTCTCTTATTAGATTATCGATCCAAGGGGGATTACCCGCCCCTTGGATTTTAACTTCCAAGTGTCCCTTATTACTCCCCAACGATTTATAGGGATGATGCCACAGACATCATTGATGTAGCTTTATTAGGCGTTAAGTGCAGTAGTTCAACACGGCAACATTACCCATAAGCGTGACCCAGAGGCACTGTATATACCGAATGCTACTTGGTTTTGGTTTTCCAACTTCCTTTATTTAATTTTCTAACTAAGAAGCTATGAAAACATCATGCTTGAAAACAATTACTAATTGAACGTGCATAATTCTAATTGATTGAAATAACTACTTGATGAATTATGTAGAATAAAAACCATAACTTGAAATATAACTTGCGTACGAAAAACTTGCATAATAATAATTACATGTGTACTTGCATGGAGATGATAATGTCAATAAATATAGTTAATCTATAAGTAATTTGCATGATATAAGAATAGTGTGACTTGTGTGCATGATTAAGCAATCCAAAAATAGTGATTAATTTAGGCATTCGATCCAAATCATATTAATGTGAATTGATTGCTAAAGGCCAACTAAGCGCCCAATGGATCTTACATGGAATGAATGACTCTAATTAAAAGAATTTGATACAATATAATTTACGAATATAAAATTTACCAAGGATACTTTAATCATGAATTCACTACACAATAATCCCCAATATTTATAAACTTTTCTAAGTTAAATTCAACAACTTAAAATTTATACTAAGGAAAGAATTTAATATTTCCTAAATTGCAATTATTAACAATTAAAATTTAAATATAAACAAAATTAATTGTTAGCAATTAACTTGAAATTTAACCCCAAAGTAATTACTAAAAATTCTAATTTGCAAATTAAAAAGAATATATAAAAAAGACTATTGACAAAAATGAAATAAGCGAATTCCCTTTTCTTTTTTATTGTTTTATTAACAAATAGGGGGGGAGTGGGGACCATGGGTCCCATCACCCCCTGCGGTCCTGCATGTGTAGGCCCGCAAGGTTGAGGGGACACCGTGGTCCCCTCCACTCCCCTGCGGCCACTAACAGTGACTGCAGGGTAGTGGGGGGTACCACTACCCCCAACGGTTACAATACCCGCCGCCCCTACACACTACTATCATGCCTTCGAATATTTTTCGAAGACTGTGCCATAATTAGATGCAACATTAATATATTTTAACTTTTGAATGTTGTTTAATATAATTATAATGTGACATTAATATATATTAACATTTGGAATAAACTTAATATATATATATATATATGGTTTCATATTCCCTTACTTAATGATATATATATAAAAACAAAAGAGAATTTATTTATGAAAATAAGAACATGGATAAAATAGATGATCAAATTAATTGTTTTAGATTGATTTTCACAGTAAACCAGATATTAACATTTACACACACACACACACACACAGAGCTTATTCCAGCATTCACAAGGAGGGAGTTTATTTCCAGATTTCACAAGGGAATTGTTTATTTCTAGTATTCATTTCCAATATTCATAGGAGGATTTTATTCAACTAATATTCATAGAGAGGTCTTTGTTCAACTCACAGGGAGATTTATCTAATTAATAATCACAGAAAGATTTAAAATAATCATAGAGAGATTTAAAATAATCACAAAGAGATTTAAAATGATCACAGAGAGATTTAAGAATGAGATTCAGAATTCTATTCGGAAAACTAGAGAGATGGATTAAAGGGAAGAAATAAAGATTCAAATCACACAGGAAGAATTTTAATCTCAGAAAGAGAGAGATTTTAAACAAATAAAAGAATATGATTTTCTTTTTGCTAAAATCTTTGGAAAAAGAAAAAAATAAAAAGTAAGATCTTGTGCATATTTTCTTAAGGGAAATAAAATAAATAAATAACTATGAAAGCATTATCATTATTATTTATCCCCAAATGAAAGATTTAAATTTTAATAAAAGAATTTCTTTATATAAAGGAAGATCTATAACTATTTTTTTGAAAAATACGAATTCCTCATAAGTGAATGTGAAATAACAACGAAAGAACCTGGTTTATCAAGCTTGATGTTGAATCTACTGGTTATCCTTTTGATCCTTCCTTGCAACTTGAGAGAAATCCTTCGACACAACTTAGAATTCCTGCAATGAAAAATGAGACTACCAAAGAGAAGATCTACTTCTAAAACTTGGGAAATTTTCTTCAAAACAAAATCAACCCCCTTCTTTGAAACTTGCATATAATTTTATAAGAAAATTCCCTCCATTCCACTATCTAGAAAATTTAATTAAAAAGGAGATTCTTTCCCAATTTTGGACTTCATGCAAATTGATTAGACTTAGTGGGGGGAGTTACATGCAAGGTGGTGGAGAATCCTCTAGAAGCTTCTTATTCTTCCTACAACATGTGCCATAATTGCATGTGGAAAATAAATAAATAAAAATAATGTATATTTTCCATGTGTGTGTGTATTATTATTTTATTCTTTTATAATATTCATTCAATCATTTAAATAGCTTATATAAAAATATAATAGAATTGTATTTAAATCAAAAGGTGATAAAGGAGGGTTGTGACAATATTTATGAAGTTATAATAGAAACAAAGATTATAACTTCAATTAATCACTTGATAATAAGATATAACATACATCATTTCTCTCGATGAACAATTAATAGCATATAGAAAATTATAATGTCCTTCATAAAATCATTAAGCAATTTAGTCAATCATATGTTTAAACAAGAAAATAAGTCTGATTCCTTAAGCCCAAAATTTTGATATTGATTTCTACTCACATCCAGACCTCTTACCAATAGCAATCTCCTAATATACTCATAGTTATCTAAATTAAGGATATCGCAACCCTACTTGCAAAAACTTAATTTTCTCTCTCATCTAATGTCACACAAATTCCATAGATATATGCATCAAAACACTCTCCCTGACATTGCTTGATTATTATCATTCACAGACTGTGCATTTTCAGCATTTCAAAGAAAATAAATTGGCATTTAGAAACCTCATACAAATTCATACAACTACTTGTAGTTTTATCTCACTAGTATTTGTGAAGAAATTACTTTCTTGAAATTTAAATAAGGTAAGGAGGTAACAACCTTCTACTCATCTAATCAATCAAAACATTTCTTCAAAGACACACATCTCCTACTCAAGGCTAAAACTTTTATCCTTTTAAGCCTAAAAAAATACTATGGTATCATTACAACTTCTACATATGCAATGCATCAATCCTCACTTCAATACACATATTAATATCATCTAGTCTTTTAACTTATTAGTTTGTGAAAACTTTTTTTTTTTAAAAGATAAAATATTCTATTTAATCAATTCTTCACTTTTAAGGAGAAGAGATCATGAATGCAATACTTAAATTACAATATTCAATGTAAATTTATTCCATCCGAATTTCTCTTTAATATATGCAAAGTCATTCCATGAATTATGGTTTCGATACTTTTATTTAATATCAGCAACTCCTAAGTATTGAATCTTTACCCAAAAAGAGAGGAGAGGAAGGAAGGATACTACCACACAATCAATACACACATAAATTTATGCATAATCAGCTGAATTTTTCTAGTCATGTCAGATGTAGTTACTTACATCCTTTTTATGATATGCAATTTTAACTTTCCATATGGTCTCCTAATTATTGCAAATGCAATTATAAAACCAAATTCTTGAAACATATGATTTTCTCAAATAATATTTTCTTACATACATAATTCACACATATACAAATGATTGACTAACCTATTGGGTACCCACACATCACTAGCTAACTTCTTTACATTTCACATAGGAGATTAAAATAAAGGAAATACATTATTAAGCTACTATTTTATGTATACAAATGCATCACTTACAAGTTCTTTAATTTCACATCATGATCTATACTAAATTATTCCTAAATGCATAATAGAAGCACTTCATCTTACTATTCGTAGGAAGTTCAACATAATAGGCTAATTTTATGAACATAGCATTAGTTAAGAGGATTCATACAATATTTCCTCATTCTACAACATAATAAGGAGAGCAACCTTAATCATTCAAGTAAGCACTAGAAATTTACAAAGCAAGCAAGGTCATACAGGATCATATAGACATTCCTCTCATTCTAGAGACATGCATATGAAATGAATACACACTTTACGTAAAATTATGATTCCTAGAAGGGATTAGGGAAAAACACCAAGCATACACATCTAATATTCCCAAAGTTCCAATGACACTTATTACAATCCAAATCTCAAGAGTAACTTGATTCAAATGAACATCAAAGCCAATTCATAAGACTAATAGCAACATCCTTAACAAGAGATCCCAGTGTTTGCAACTTGGCTCTGATACCAAATGTAATGCTTGCCAAAATAACCTAGAGAAATTAAAACTACTAACACAATTATGGAGATTAATTTTTTTTTTGTTAACATCTATTAACAACTAATGTGTCATGTAACATCTACATCTAATTACATTCATTAACCAATAACCATTATGAGCACACATCATTACATTAATTACATAAGTGGAAATAACATAACATCATTAATCTCTCTGTAAGGTACTTCAACGTCATTACTTATTTTACCACCATAATGACATCCTACTCACATGATAAACATATTCTATCTTAATTTAATGCATCGTATTCATTTCCTCACCATGAGATATACAACCTACCAAATTATCTATCCACCATGATAAACTAAATTCCCTTATTTCTTTACTTAATCACGAGTAAGCAAAACATCGCACTATTCCTTCAATCATAAAATTCATTTACTAACTGAAAAACATATAACTATATAAATCCATTACTTCTAATATAAGTACATGGAATACATCATATACAATTCACTTACTATCTATCTAGCATGATTTACCTATTAGCAACATGATCTATTCACATTTATAATTCCTTCATTACATCATAGCTTACACATACCACGATAAGCAAATCCATGATTCCATTAGTCACAATTTTCTTTTTCTAATCCAACTACACATACAACCACTTTCCTAACATGATCATTTCATTTGATAATAAACCCTAATGCATAACACAAGAATCCTTACATTTTCCTCCTGTAATCTTTTTCATTCTTTGCATACTTTTCTTCATTTCCAAGCATACACATTGAGACATCAATATCTAAACCTTATCCATATTATCTAACATCCTCAATATTGACATTTAAGATTATTCCTTTTCTCAGCGTTGTTTCACATATTAAATCACACTCTAAAGAATAACCATAAAATTCCATTCTAACCAATAGTAAAAGATCATATTAGAAATCACATTTATTTCAATTGCAACACCATTGCAAAATTTACATACATGAAATCATTCCCTTCATTTAACAAGAAAATCTCATTTCCACATTTACAAATCATAAAATATCCTAACTACCATTCATGAATTACTTACAAATACATTCATGTAACAATACTTGAAGAACACATATCTTATTTTACATGATTCCATCCACCACATACAAGATACTACATACATGAACTTCATCATTTTCATTACATAAATCTTCTACAAGGTACATCTATATTTCATCAAGAAGGATAATCCACATACACACACAAAGAATCCAAGAGAACATCCCAATGGCTAAAAGCACCAGCCACCCGACCATGTGGAACCAAAGGAACCACCCCCTGTGCTAGGAGATGACACAAGGTACCAACACACACTCTAAACCTAAGATGGCACCTATAACCAAAGAGACTAACCACACATGGACTCGCATGCATGGGCCAATCACATCATACAAGACTAAACTTCTAGAGGCACACAAATCAACAAGGCATAAATGAAAACTCAAAATAGATAATAATAAACCACAAGGGGACACATGTAGGAGTGGAGTGTCATCACATGCCATCCTCTAACATAACAAATATAATATATATAAAACATAAGGCACTAGCCTTATGGGCATGTGGAGCCATCTCAACCTATGAGAGAACAAGGGAGATTGACTTGCTACATCAATGGCCTTCTCATGCTTATCCTAAAACATCCTCCCTAGGATCAAGTCATGAGGCTCACATCACTTATTATCTTTATTAATGAATCTAACTACCCAACCCATTAATTATTAGGTTATCAGTTAATTACAAAACATGGTAAGCTTCTAATGTGCCCTGGCAGTCTAGACTTCATGCATCCTTACTAGGAACCTTATGCAATTCATACATCCTTAATAGGAACCTCATGCAAGCCTATCTCTCATGAACCCGATCATCACATGGAAACCCACTCCCCCCTAACATGGACCAAACAATAAATGCAATAAGAGGCTCATAATATCAATTAAATCTGAAATCATTATCATCATACACCCATTCATATACATGGTCATCCAAAGGTCATAAAACCAATTAAACAACAAGAGCCTCATAGCATAAAATGCATCAATAAGATAATAAATTTATACAACAAGGCACATCTACTTGTCGGATTGAGCACAATAAATAACTCTCTCTACCATGGCTTCTCAACATGGTAGAGGCATAACTCCATCATAAAGATCATAGAAAAGAAAAACCATAAAAGATTCATCAAATCCATCAATTGTACAATATTGAAAATCATCAATAAACATCTGAAAAGCCTCTGGTACAAACAAATGACTAAGAGAAACAAATTAAAATAAGTAAAATATTGGAAAACTCTAAATACACAGTTGTAGTGTTTTAGTCATAACTTAAAAACCTAGATCACAAATTTCATGATTTTTATACATAATTTAGACGACTTCAAGGTGAAAAACGCAATAAATTTAGTGAAAACTCAGTTGATATTTTGGGAGAAATGTTAGAAATAAAATCATAGATCTGTACCTAAGAACAACAGATAGAACACAAACATAAAACACAAGTTGTGACACAGAATCACAATGAATAAATTAAAATACATAATCTGTAGTTTGACTATAATTATTTTCCCCATTTAAAACCCACAAACAACAATTTTTGCAGACACAGAGAATATAGATAAATAAAATAATCTTTACAAAAGACAAGGGCTCCAACTTGGAATTAGAAGTTATGGAAGAAATTTGATGAAGAGCTCCAAATCTAAATCCAAACACAAGATCCAACAAAGAAAACAAGTCTCAATCCAAATGTTGTAGAAAAATCTCCACGAACGGTAAAAACCCACTCGGAAGAAGCCTAGACTACCCAATAAAAAGAAATCCAAAGCAAAACCCTAGCCAATGAAAATAAATCAGAATATAATATTTTATAGAATCTGCCTTTATAAATTATAGTCCTAGCCGAACCATAGAACTATTTTTGACCAACTACCCATTAGAATAGTAGGGGCAAACGCTTTTGCTTCAGAATATAATATTTTCTACCAACCCCATGTTAGGTTACTTTTATATTTTCCATTTCAAATTCAACCAATGAGAATGGAGGGTAGGTAGTAGTAACACAAAATCTTCTGATACAACTTAGTGGGAAGATATTATTATTTTATTCAAATGTGTTCATACACTCTCACTAATAAATAAAGTCAACTATATAAATAAAACATAAGCCATAAATAAATTAATTAATTAAATTAAATATAATCTCATAAATAGTCAAGCCAATAGCATTTAATGGTAGGTGGGGAATATAATAAACTCATTTACTCTTGTACCGAGAGAAATAGCTTAAATTGTATAAAATATTATTTACCAAGTAACAAGAGAAATGTAATAAGATATTATAAAGTATCGATTACCAATGCACAAACAATAATGACCGTGCTCTATTGAATATCTAAGGGCCATTTAAGATAAAACCAATTAAATAATTAAATACAAGATGCCAAGGCTAATAAAATAAAAGCCGACTAAATAAATAAACATAAAATAACCAAGGCTCAATAAATAAATTAAAAGCCACCAATAAATATTAATCAACATTAAAATATCAAAGCATGATTAAACAATAAATAATAAATAAATAAATTCCAATTAACAATAAATCAATAATAAATAAATAAATATTAAATGAATAAATAATTGAATATCAAATAAATGGTCAAACCTCAATAAAGATTAAAATACCAAATAAATATTAAAATCATACAAAATAAATAACCATAAAATATCTAATAATTAAATGCTCAAGGCCAATAAACTAAATGCATTAAAATAAGCATTATTAATTATAAAATCACACATCAAGAATCACATAATCAAATAAATCAACCATCTCTAATCATACTCACAATACTAAAAGGATCAAACTCACAAACTAACGTGGTGAATTACACCAAGAGGCTACGACACTTGGTGCACATCTTAGACCTAGAGTATGTGAAGGGAGCTCATGTCATCTTCGAACCACATAAGCCATTGGAATTAAAGACACGCTCAAACATGTGAAGCCAAGTGGAGTCGATGTTTGGTACCTACAACCACAAAATAATAATACAACATATATATATATATATAGGCAAATGATAGAGAGTCGCGATGACACATCCCACTCACAATGAGTGATGTGAAATCGTCTCTATCACGAAGACAGTTAAACAATAGTCAAACACATCTCATAAGCATCTCATCAAATGTAATCATGAAATAAGGTTAGTGTAATCAAAATCAACATCAAATCCATGATTTGTAGTACCCCTACCCTAATCAATTTCTAATCTCTATTTGACCTTGGTTAGTTTATCATAATATAATGATTATAATCAAGTGTTTTGATTTTAAGTGCATAGCTATTAATGTGGTTTTTACACCAGTGTGTATGCAAGTTTATTAGTTCTCCTATTTCATGTTATTAATCTTGGGCTAACACTTTCATTAATTTATATATGTATGCATGTATGACTCTTGGTTGCAAGAGATTTCAGGTATAGTGCCGCATGGGTGTGAGGTTCGTCTCCACCTGAATTTGTAGGTTTGAGTGTACCTCTTTGATCCTTAGAGTTTGGATTAGGTGGTCGTAAGACTCTCGTTTGACCATAGTCGTGCTCAAGTGAGCATCGTCAGTCGTCGTCGGTTTTCCCCTTTGGTTGGGTTTGTGGGTCGTCTATCTGTTTGGCTTCTTGGGTTGCATGTTTTGTGTGTATGGTTAAATTGAATAATTAGTCTGTAGTATTTAATTTGATTAATTATGTGTTTGTGCATTAAAGATTAATGGACTAAATTAAACAAGGTTTCTTTATGCGATTATCGTTAATTTGAATTGCTCGATTTAAATTGGGAGCAAGTTCAATTAAATAGTTAATTTTAATGTTAAACTTAATATGTTTATGCTGTTGGAAAATAAAGATTTGAATTTAATTGAAATAGAATTAATTTTATCTTCTTGGCATTTTGGAAATAGAAAGGTTAAATTTAGTTATTTGGAAAAATCAATTTTAAAATTGAAAAGCAACTTTAATTTGTTGATATAGTTTAAAAGAATAATTTTTGAGGAATTATTTTAAATAAAATATTTTAATTCCAAAAATAAATTTTTGGTCAAACTTCTCCCATTTAACCTAGATTTTTGTAAAAATATGGGAGGTTGAATTTCTTTGGAAAATATTTTTGAAAAATATTTTGGGTGGAAAAATTTGGGGGTTTTGGGAGAAGGAAATTCTTTAGTTGGAGAATTGGGCTCTTCTTCAATCTTGCCAGGATTGCTTAACCAGGTAGGCCTCTAGTTAATTTCATTGGTTTCTTTGTTTTAAAAAGATTGTTTTTCGTGTTTTGTAGAAATTTGGTTGTGATTGTAAATAATCTCTTATTTTGTGGAAAATGGAAGAGTGCCTTGAAATCACAGACTCAAACTCTCCTTGCTCTCATATCAAATCTCTAGATGTCAGTTGTGTTTGTATAAACTGGTTCTCAAAAATAAAAACCAAGTATTGGGGTTTGGCTGTTCTTGAGGAAATTTGTTTAAAACTCCAATAAATCTTCTCTTAAATAAGTTATAAATTGAATTTTAGTTTGGGGATTTGGCGGATTTAATGTTAAATATGTGTAAATCAATCTTACCTTGCCATGATGGTGTTTGATTGAAAGAAATTTTTCCTCATCTGGGTATTTGAAAAATGTGAGAAAACCATGCTGCTAGAAAATTTGTTTTAAGTCTCTAGGAGACTGATTTCTTTTGACTGTGTTTTTTTCAAAGTAAGCATTATTTTAAAAAAAAAATACAATAACCCATGTGGCGGGAGTAAACCCCCCCACCACATGGACGGTAGCTCACTACCAAAGGTAGCAGCGCTACCATAGGTAGCGTGAGCTACCAAGGGGGAACACCACCCCCCCCGCCCCCCCTCTTTGTTTTTTTTCTTTCGTTTTTAAAAATAATAAATGGTTTTTTTTTAAATATTTTTTTTTATTTGTAAAAAATATATATATATATATTAATTTAATATTATTATAGTTGCGAATTTTAAATAAAGTATTAATTATGAAGAAATTTTTGGTCATTAATTAATAATTTGTGATTAAATTGTTATTAATTATTTGTATAAGGGTAAATATACATTAATTAATATTCAATTCCATTTTACTAATTAATGCATATTTTTGTAATTAATTACTTGATTTGTTAATAGTGTTATTAATTATTAATTTGTTATATTTTATTAATCACGAATTAATAAATTTATATTAATTAATAGTTAATTTTGGCATTTTTTTCTATATGTGTAATGAAATAACTGTTAAGTTGGGAACAAACTATCTCTATTTTTGGTTCTTTTAAATGTATATTTCCTAAATCGAAAAAGTTTAACTGGATTATGGAAAGATGAACTTGGACTATTATTTTTGAACCAACATGACAATGATGTTTTATTTGACGAGTAATATCATATTTAGTGGGTTAACGTTTATTAAATTTTATTCGTGTGAACTCGGTTTAAGAACTCATAATGGTGTATTTATGTATGTTTGATGCAATCAACCTTAGAGAGTTAGAAAGCCAAGAACAACCGGTACTTAGATGAGGTAGATAACTACAATCTAACTTAGATAATTTAGAAAACTTGATCGACATTTAATGTTTAAATCAATTTGGAAAAGATTGTATCTGCTGGTTATTGCCTATGTCAGTTTAATTTCTGTATTCTCTTTTTCTTAAGTAATGGCAATCCTTGCTTTGTTTGAATTGGACCCTGTCGTATGGTTAATTTGGGTACCTGTTTCTATCCTCGGTCTCAAGTTGACTGTTGTTTTGTTGTGGTGTTGTATTGGTCATATCCTTTATGTGGGTGTCGAATGATGATTCATGGTTGACCATAGTTGGTCAGGTCTCTATTTAGAGTACCGTCAGTAAGTGTACCTCTTTTGAGTCGTGTTTGACCAAATGGTTGTTCCCTACTTTTTGAACTCCGTTCACTTAACCATGTGTATTCCTTGGGTTTTGAGTTCATCTGAGTATAGTCTAGTGTCATATGGGAAAGTGGCTTTCGATTGGGGGTTGCGCCCAAAGTGGCTACTGGGTAACCCATCGAAAGTGAGTCTAATAAGTGATAACCTAACAGTAGATTAGAATATTAATCTCTAAGTAAGATAATTGTGCCTCACACATGGGACAAGTGTTAACACGGACTCGACATGTTGTGAGAAGGCCTGAAATGGAAAACCATCATCCTTGTCTTCACGAAAGGATGTGTGGGTCCACATGAGACTTGGATGGGCCAGAGGTTCAGATTAGGTTGCCAAGGTAACCCAGTGTATGGGGTCGGAACCTATGAAGATCTACCATGGTAACCATACCAGGTTGTGTGATGACACTTGTCCCTACGTCTGATAGTGTGTGGTTGTATGGTCTTGATAGGAGCACCTTTTGTGGAGTCATCTTGTTGCTTATGCTCTTGTGAGTACCTGGTTTCATGCTATACCTTGGGTTGTGATGACTTAGTTTGTGAATGCTCTAGTGGACCCTTGTATTAGCTTTGATTATGTTCAACAGGATCCTTTCCTTTTCAGGGATTGTTTATGTATTTATTGACTGATGTGGTCATTTGTATATTGTTTATGTTTCGCCTTGATGGCAGGATTGTAAATAATGAGAACCTCATGTATTCTTAACTTTATTAATTATCAGAGGGGTCTTGCAGTTGAGCAAACTTGGAGATGCAGCCCTTTAGGGGTGAACTCCGAGATCATCTTGGTGTTATGTGATGATTTTATTCTTATGTTTCATGTTTAGTATTAGCATGTATGAATGACATTTTGATAAAATGTATAAGTGGATAAGATGAAATTAATTTTAAATGCATGTATGAAGTCTTCTCTTAGATGCAGTAAATTGGATCATGAATGAATGTAGCTTAGTATAATGGAATACATTCAGTTATTGTTAAGGAAATTAAGTATGCATGGAAAGAACTCATTAGTTTATGATGAAATTAAAGTGTGTTATTAAATTAGATGCATGGCTTATATTTTAATGATAAGTTTGAATGAAGGGTATAGATAAATCTTAATGGATGAACATTTTCTTGTGATTTATATTTTCATCTTCTGAAAGAGATTGTCCTTGTTTAAAGTATTATCTTGTTATTAAGATAATCAGCTTATTGGATTTATTAGTGTGAGTTATGTTAAATGTGTAATTAAGTAATCATGTTGGGAAACTCTGTAGGTGTTAGTCGATGTCTTCTGCTAGGTAATCTGAATTTTGATATCTCGTTGTATCTTACTATTGTTTTTATCTTAAAAAAACAATTATTTCACTCTATTCTTGTGTTTTAGCTTAATCCCTTCGGGGTTTCCTGGTGGGGCATTACATGATCAATATAATCTTTTGATAATCTATCACATTGTAAGCATATAGTATACATCGAATCACATGATCAAATCATCCAAAATAGCATATGCACAACAATGTCCATCATCACAATGCATAACTAAAACACATGAACAATCATCATCCAAATCAATAGTCAAGATAAGTCTATCATGCATGAAATAAAAGTCAATTCTAATCAAAACAAGTCAAGTCAATGGTTGGACACTACAAGGTCAATTACATAGTAATATGTGGTGCACTTTTGTATTGAGTTTTACTCCTTTCTTGGTTCCTATGATCTATCCTTATTTACCATCACCTACATACACTTAATATATTTAATCTTATATTGGCCCTGTCTACACCTATTCTCACATATTTATCTTATTATTAGCTCATACTTTCATATATCCATTTTTTATCCCAATTTTGTATTCTTTATCATTGGTTAATCTCCCAATAAGAAAGAGTGATCTCACATGAAGTAGATTTAACACATTCATATTTGAAACTCAAATTGTCAACTCTCACCCCTTTGTCCTAGTCATTGGAAACTATCTAATTAGCACACATTTTGTGATTATCCATCATGTCTTGGTGTTTAAGGACATTAATTTGAGTATTGATTGGATTAATTTGAGTATTGATTGGACATTTGAGATAAAAAAAAATGTTATTTATATTATGAGGAGAATTCTTAGGAATATCTAGATTTAGAACACAAATATAACTAGTACTTGCATCAAATTTTGCATATAGGTAATTTCACATTTTTTTTGGTCAAATTCATAAAGTTAGTCTCTCAAGAGGTTTGATTGAGGAGGCTTTGACCCTCACAATTTGATATTTTTCCTAAGGCATCCTAAAAAACCATCAATCCGCATACATTACTAGTGAATAAATATAAAAAAAACCAAATTGAAATAGTCTATAATGGACCAAATTAATCCTACACCTCAAAAATCAAATTTATATTATATGAGATTAATTCTAAATTGTGATATATGTCGTGTGTGAAGTAGGGTACCTACAGTTGCAACACAAACACTCAATAGATCATTACAAGCTTTATTAGCAAATTGAAATCAAATAGAAGATAAACCATGACAAAGTGATCTATCGCCTCCTAAGAGATGTGAGTGTGGATTTTCTCTCAAATCTGGATAAGCAATCCCAATGACTTGACTACACCTAGATGGAGGATTTGCACTGATACAATGTGTAAGCTAGATGAGTGTATGATTATGCTATATTGATCCAAGAAGCTAATTAAGCTAATGATATGCATAATTAAGCTAGATGATGATGCAAATAAGCTAGAATATGATCAAATTAAGCTAGATCTAAGATGCAAAACATGATAACAATGCTAAACTAGAAATGCAATTTGCCTATAATAACGATGCTCTAAAATGATATGAGATTTACCTATAATAACAATGCCTGAGATTGAATGAGATGGGATCCTTTGTGCTACAAAATGAGGGATATTCATAGGATTTCCAAGGCTAGGGGTGAGGTGGAAGGAATCAATGGTCAAGATTGAGTATGAAGATATCAAGGGTCAAATTGGAGGAGGTTGGAGGGAGGGACACTTGTCATCTTTGTGGTGACAAGTGTCAAGGAGGCTTGCTCATGAGTGGGAAAGTGTCCAAGGGAGGAGACATGTGGCATAAGTGTCATGTGTCTCAAGGAGAGAATATCCAACCCATAGGAGGTTAGGATGAGGAGGTTTGCATACGGTTAGTTAAACCCAAGATTAGGTGGCACGGGTTAGGGTAGGGGGTGGTTAGGCTAGGTGGTTAGGTGGTTAGAAGTTAGGAGGTATGTGGGTAATTTGAATTTTAAAAATTCAAATAATAGGAAAAGGCTAATTAATTTTCAACAATTCATAACTTGATTTGTTTTAATTAATTAGGGGATTAGAAGAAATGAATTAAATGGGGTGGATTAATTAATTTAGATTAATTAATCAAAGAGGGCTATTGAAATGAAATTATCAAATAAATCCTAAGATTTATTAATAAGTAGATGAAAGGGGAGAATTTAACCAAATTGTTAATGAATAAAAGTAAATTGGGAAGGGGGATATTAAATAATTGCTTATTTAATTAATTATCTTTAGACCATTTTTAGGTGTATACATTTTGCCCCTCTTTGAAGCGAGGTGTGATGACATGTTGATTCAAAGAATAATCTCAATTTGATGATGTTGATGTGCTATTGGTTTGATAGGATGCCCCAGATATTGATTGATAAATTGTGATACAATGATGCCCCCTCGGGAGATCAATTGAGATAATCGACCTTTGGAGTCTTTGAATATTTGTGAAATTCATTCCTCGATTAGAAATGATTCAATTTCTACAATTTTTATTGATGAAAGTGCGAGTTCTTTGATCACGATGATGTGGTTCTTGATAAGATTGATAAAGTTTGATTGAATTGATAAGATTGATGAGATCGATCAAAATTGATAAGATTGAGATGAAGTTTGGTTTCAAGAATGACACCTCCTATATAAGACAAAGATGATCAAAGTGTCTAGTTTTAGGAATGATATATCCTATATAAGACTTGATCAAAATGTCTGGTTCCAGGAAGGATACGTCATGTATAAGACTTGATAGAATGGATCAGATGTGATGGATTGATAGAATTGATAAGATTGATTGGATAAAGAACTGACATTTTGTTGATATCATGTTACAGGAAGATTCAAATGTGCTGATGTTGGCATATTTGAGGGAGAAGCATAAGATTCACATTGGGTTGACAACATTTGGAGAGAGATGAGTCATCGTTCTAATTGTGTATACACCTATGATGATACATTGATGATTCCGGTGATAGATTTGGCCTTGGATAAGATGAGATTTTGTGATCCTATGAAAGAATAAAATGCAAGCTAAATGCAAATGCAAATGTAAATGAAATGCAAAGTTGTGATTGGACTAGTCACTGGGTTATTACATTTGTCATCATTGAGGTTTTAAAAATGTGGGAAGTGAGTGCAAACATCGATGGTATAATTGAACTATGATGACCTGAGCACTACATTCCTGGATTTTTATATTGCAAGGTTGCACAAGAATCAAGATATAACTAAACCAAGATGACCTGAGTGTTGCTTCTATAAAACAAATAGTATTAACCATTTCTATATGCAAATAAAAAATGTCTTCAATGATACTCCAATGATCATATCCTGAGACAAATTTGCACATATTAATAATTAATTTACAAATAGTAGACAAGAAAAATATCATGTTCCTTCCTTGTTCCTCTAGTCAGAGACATCTTGGAGTCACTCAAAAATCAGGATAGCAAAAATCAAGATATAAAAGTCGAACCAAAGTACTAAAATCAGTAGGCAAAAGATATCATCCATTGAAAAGTGTGTGATGTGTGTAGGCTAACATGTGATAGGTCGATGGTTGATAATTTGATCTTGTGTTCAATGTTGGATATGTCTCAGTTTCACTTGACAAGAGTTGTCTAACTGTTGCTCAACCTGTTTGATGAAGGTCAAAATGATCAAAAATTTTGCCCCCTGCTAGGTGCGGGATTTTGCCCCAAGCCTAGAAACAAATTTATTATGATATACCCAATGATCCAAACTATGGTGAGAGTTCATTTGCGATGTCTACGCATGTACAAAGGCTTTATTATGAATATGAATGCTAATGAAAATTAATGTAAGCGAAAGGATGCATGAACTAATAGATGGGAGAACTAGCTAATAGATAGTGCCTATTTGCTAGGTTTTCAACATTTGTTTTTATTGCACTTTTTCTCATATTTGATTTTTTATTTTTATTTTGTTTTCTTTTTCACTATTTTTTTGCTTTTTCACTATTTTTGGCTTTTTTCTACTTTTTCACTATTTTTGGTTTTTTCTGCTTTTTCACTTTTTTTGGAGTTTTCTAATTTTCAAATATAACTTTTTCAGATGCATGTTATTGATGGTTTCCTCGAGTTGATCCTCGTCCTGTGTTGATAGCTAATATGCTCCTGATGCAAATACTTTTGTGACCACAAATGGACCTAACCAGTTTGGTTCAAACTTCCCTTTCTTTTCTCAATCTGCCTGGTTGCATGAATTTTCCTTTAGTACTAGTTCTCCAACTTGAAAGGTTCTTAGTTTGACCTTGTGATTATAACTTCGACACATTCTTTGTTGATACACCTTCAAATGATCAAAGGCATTTTGTTTGCATTTATGAATCAATTCTAACTCTTGTAGTCTATATACTCTATGTTCTTCATCTGGGATAAGGCCTTTTAAGGATACTCATAGAGAATGTATCTCTACTTCTATTAGTAGTATTTCTTTTGATCCATAGATAAGAGAGAAAGGTGTGGCTCCTATTGGTGTGTGGATACTAGTACGATAGGCCCATAGAGCAGGGTTCAATTAAATATGCCAATCTCTACTAGCATCATTTACTGTCTTTTTGAGGATTTCAAAATATTTTTGTTTGATTCTTCTCCTTGCCCATTCCCTTGTGGATAGTAGGGTGTGGAAAATCTGTGTTGGATCTCGAATTTCTCACATAGCTCTTGTACATCCTGTTTCTTGAATGGTCATCTATTATCAGTGATAATGGTCATCAGTGTGCCATACCAACATATGATGTAGTTCAAGATAAATGCAACAATTTGTTTTCCTGTGATATTTATAAGAGGTACTGCCTCAATCTATTTTGTGAAATATTTTGTAGCTACAAGGATGAATTTTTGACCATTGGATGAAGGAGGATGTATCTTTCCTACTAGATCAAGACCCCATTGGCAAAAAGGCCAAGAGGTTTCCAAAGCATGAAGCTCTTGTGTTGGTGCATGAATTATATTTCCATGGATCTAACATTGTTTGCATGTTTTAGCTATCTGAAAAGAATCTCTTTCCATAGTTGGCCAATAATAGCCCAAGCATATGAGTTTTTTTGAAAGGGTAAGACCACTTGAATGAGTGCCACAAATATCGTTATGAAATTAATGTAAGGCCTTCTCATATTCTTCTTGCTTGAGATATCTTAAGAGAGTACCTTCCAGACCACATTTAAAAAGGTTATTTGTGACAAGAGTATAATCGGAGGATTGATGGATAAAGATTCTCTTTTGGTTCTTTGACAAGTCAGAAGGGAGGATATTATCTTTCAGGTATGTACAAGTTTGGCCATAGCAAGAGGAATCATTCCCAACAAGGTGACAGATGGTTTGGGAATTGGGACAATTATGTGCAGGGTAAAACAACTCTTCCACTGGGAATTTGTAACGCTCTTTATTTTCCCATGTTTGCAATAGAGAAGCAAGTGTTGCCATGGCATATACTGCTTTGTTGTCATTCCTTGGAATCTACTCAAAAGTTATTTCGACAAAGTATTTCTTTACATCATCAACCATCTTCGTATAAGGCATTATATTTTTGTCCTTTGTTTGATAATCATCATTAATTTGATTGATGACAAGCTGAGAGTCTCCAAAGACCTGAAGTTGTGTAATATTCCATTCGATGGCCATTTTGATTCATGTGACCAAAGCTTCATATTCTGTTGTGTTATTGGTGCATGGAAAACTTAATTTATATGGTTTTGGAATTGTATGACCTTGTGGTGTGATGAATAGATTGTGTTCTCCTGATCCATGTTGTGTATATGAACCATCAAAATTTAATTGTCATGTATTTGTGGTGACCGTTAGGATATCAGCATCTGGGAATTCAATGTGTAAAGGACGATAATCTTGAAGCGGTGCCTATGCTAGTTGGTCGGAAATGAATTACCCTTTGATAGCTTTTATGTCCACATACTCAATGTCAAACTCGCTCAAGATCATGATCCATTTTGCTAATTGTCTTGTTAATGTAGCTTTGTTGAGCAAATACTTGAATGGGTTGATTTTAGCAATCAACTTGATTCAATGAGAAAGAAGATAGTGTCTCATTTTTTTAGAAGCAAACACTATTGCTAAGCATGCCTTTTCTGTTGGTGAATAGTTAAGCTCATATCCCACTAATTTTCTATTGATGTAATAGATCGCTCATTCATTTCCTTCATTATCTTGTTGTGCGATAAAAACTCCTAATGATATTCATGTGGTTGATACATATAGTAACAACGGCTTTCCTGGAATTGGTGATATTAGGACTGGTGGTTGCATGAGATAGTCCTTGATCTTATTGAATGCTTCTTCACATTGATGGTCCCACTTGAAATTAACAGTTTTGTGCAATAGATGAGTAAATGGTTGACATTTATCCACTAGTTGAGCAACAAATCCTTTGATTGATTCTAGTCTTCCTTGGAGTGATCTGAGTTGATTGATATTCCTAGGAGATGCCATTTCCATAATTGCTTTGACCTTAGCTAGATCTACGCACATCACACACTTTTCAATAAATGATATCTTTTGTTGACTGATTTTAACACTTTGGTTCAACTTTTATGTCTTGATTTTTGCTATCATGGTTTCTGAGTGACTCCAGGATGTCTTTGACTAGAGGAACAAGGAAGGAACATGATATTTTTCTTATCTTCTATCTATAAATTAATCATTAATATGTGCAAATTTATTGTAGGACATGATCAATTAAGTATCATTGAAGATATTTTCGATTTGCGTATAGAAATGGTTAATACTGCCTGTTTTACGTAAGTAACACTCAGGTCATCTTGGCTCAATTATACCTCGATGCTTGTGCTAACTTGCAATATCAAAATCTAAGAAAGTAGTGCTCAGGTCATCATGATTTAATTATACCATCGATGTTTGCACTCACTTCCCATATTTTAAAAATCTCAATGATGGTAAAATGTAATAACCTAGTGACTGGTCTGATCGTAGCATTGCATTTGAATTTCATTCTTGCATAAGATCACTACAGATCATTTTATCAAAGGCCAAATCTATCATAGGAATCATCAATGTATCATCATCGGTGTATACACAATCAGAATGACGACTCATCTCTCTCTAGATGTTGTCGACCCCACATGAATCTTATGCTACTCCCTCAAAGTATACAAACATCGGCGCATTTGAATCTTCCTACAACATGATATCAACAAAATGTCAGTTCTTTATCCTATCAATCTTATCAATTCTATCAATCCATCTCATCTGATCCATTCTATCATGTCTTATACAGGATGTATCCTTCCTGGAACCAATCATTTTGATCAAGTCTTATACAGGATATATCATTCCTAAAACCAGATGCTTTGATCATCTTTGTCTTGTACGGGAGGTATCATTCCTATGGTGACAAGTGTCAAGGAGCCTTGCTCATGAGACGACAACTGTCCAAGGGAGGAGACATGTGGCATAAGTGACATTTGTCTCAAGGAGAGAATATCCAACCCATAGGAGGTTAGGATAAGGAGGTTAGGATGAGGAGGTTTGGAAAGGGTTAGTTAAACCCAGGGTTAGGTGAAATGGGTTAGGTGGTTAGAAGTTAGGAGGCATGTGGGTAATTTGAGTTTAAAAATTCAAATAATAGGAAAAGGCTAATTAATTTTCAACAATTCATAAATTGGTTTGTTTTAATTATTTAGGGGATTAGAAGAAATGAATTAAATGGGGTGGATTAATTAATTTAGATTAATTAATCAAAGAGGACTATTGCAATGAACATATTAAATAAATCCTGAAATTTATTAATAAGTAGATGAAATAGGAGAATTTAATCAAATTGCTAATGAATTCAATTAAATTGGGAAAGGAGATTAATTAAATAATTTTTTATTTAATTAGTTATCTTCATACCATTTTTATGTGTATACATTTTGCACCTCTTTGAAGTGAGGTGTGATAACGTGTTGATTCAAAGAATAATCTCATTTTGATGATGTTGATGTGATATTGGTTCGATAGGACGCCCCAGCTAGTGATTGATAAATTGTGATACGATGATTCCCCTTAGGAGTTCAATTGAGATAATTGACCTCTAGAGTGTTTGAATCTTTACAAAATTGATTTCCCAATTAGAAATGATTTAACTTTTACAACGTTGATTAATGAAATTGTGAGTTCTTCGATCACTGCGATGTGGTGCTTGATGTGATGATGGATAGAGCTTGATTGAATTGATAAGATTGATGAGATCAAGATCTAGTCTGGTTTTAGGAATGATACCTCCTATATAAGACAAAGATTATCAAAGTGTATGGTTCAAGAATGATATATCTTGTATAAGACTTCATCAAAATGGTTGGTTCCAGGAAGGATCCATCTTGTATAAGACATGATAGAATAGATCAGATGAGACGGATTGATAGAATTGATAAGATGGATTAGATAAAGAATTGATATTTTGTTGATGTCATGTTACAGGAAGATTTAGATGTGCTGATGTTGGTATACTTTGAGGGAGTAGCATAAGATTCATGTGGGGTCGACAACATCGTGAGAGAGATGAGTCATCGTTCTGATTGTGTATACACCTATGATGATACATTGATGATACCTGCAATAGATTTGGCCTTGGATAAGATGAGTTTTTGTGATCTTATGCAAGAATGAAATGCAAGCTAAACAAAAATGCAAATGCAAATGAAATGAAAAGGCAAATGAAATGCAATGCTACATGTTGGAACCCAAAATTTTGGCAAAATTTAGGGTCTCCTAAATGAGATAATTTAGTGAGCACCCCCAAAAATACACCCATGAATCCTGATCCTGATGGGTAATTTGACCTTGCACTTATGTTTACCACCCATAAATAAGCATGACCACTTATAGTCATCTTTCCAGGGTCAGATTTAATACATATTTCAAGTGGCAAAATTTAGGATGCACATAAGCCTGAGTTTCATAACCTTTCTAAGTAGGCATTTTCGGGATTTAATATCTTTGTATTAGTAAGCCTTCATGCTAAACTAGTTGTCTCAATCAATTCTCCTATTAATAAAGTATCCCTATACCAATTTGTAGGATCCTAGGATACCATGTGCTATTTTTCCAAAGTCAATTTCATTTCTAATTTCTTCATTTCAATCACTTGCACATTGCAAAATCACTAAAGTGGCCTTTTGTCAAAATTAATATTCCTCACCCAGATCACCCTTGGGCCAAACCAATTGATCCATGCAATTGTTAGTATCATTATAAACTCCTATGCAAATCCCCAAGCCCTCAGTAATCCATTTGATATTTTTCTAAGCCAAAACCAAACACAATTTATGCAAATCTAAGGCTTGCACAAGGTTGAAATCAATTACGGAGCTCACTTTGAAAGTCAATATCTTTCACCTTGAAAGGATTTTATCAGAGTCATTAGTTAACTGCATTGCAGTCTCTACTTAAAAGAATACATGATTTCCAAGTTTTGTGACCTCGTGATATGATTTGGATAGTTTTTAGGATTGATTCCAGATACAAAAAATCATGATTGAACACTTTTTACAAAGAGTCAAAAATGCAAAAATTCAACAGTGTTTAAAATTTGTGATCACAAACTCATTCCAAATTATTCCTATCACTAGTGCAAGTGGGTTTATTGGCGAAATACATCAGAACAAGGCATGAAGCATCAACTTGAGAAGAATGGTTTATTTGATCAAATGAGGTTATTATTATTACAAGTTCATTAATGAAAGACATGAACATTGAGCCAGTTCTCGCAAAGGTAAATATTTTATTTTTCAAGAATCTTGATAATTTTAAAATCAATATTTTTTAGGCTATATGTGGGAGTAAATGTGGCTCCCATGAGGGTAGAGCCCAGTATATAGTATTAAGAATGCAAGTGATTTTTAACTTTATTTATTCTGATATGATAATTCATTATCAGAGCTAGATTTAAAAAATAAGTCAAGACTTATAGTAGGCAAAAAGTTAAATATTCTTTACAAAGTGGAGCCTTATCAAAGAAGTGGGGAATGACATTGATTTGGAAAATGCAATTTGGTGTTATTTAATCATTTTTCTAAAATGATTAAAATACTTAATTGAAGAACCAAGAAAGAAAATCAAATTTAATGATGCCAGAGGGAGTCCTGTAAAGTCATTTCTTGATTTAAAATGCCATTTTGATATTAAAGGTATGTTACCTCAAATTATAAAAAATAAATAAATTACTTGTAGTATACTTTAATGGTGAATAAATTTAAAGAAGCAAATGAGAGGAGGTGGACTTGTAGAAAAAAGAGTATACTCAAGTTTTCTATTGGCATAGAATTATAATATCGAGAATGACTTAAATAGTTATCATGACAGTATATCTTATTTCGATGAGATTCATAGGAGAATGTTGGAAAGTTTACGCGAGGTAAAATATTTCATTAAGATGGTAGCCATTGGATTGCATAAATGAATTTATTAACAAAACTATAGAGATGCTCTGGGAAATGCGATTGGTAGATGTAAAATTGATCAATGAAAAAGCTAGAAGCGTGGACCACACAAGAAAATAACTTATCGGGATAACATACATTGTTGGTCCAGCTTTGAGAAGGTATTCTGATTTATTAAACAACACCGATGAGATAGTGAAAATGAATTTTGGAGATGCAAGAAATGCAATGCATATACTAAATGAATCATTATTAATCAGTCCACATTCTGAGTGTTTTCTTGAATTAAATCTCTTTCTATTTTCTATTTACGAAAATATGAGGAAGCCATACAGGTATGTGATCAAACCTTAGATTCTGCAGAATGGAATTACTCTTTAAACAAACAATGAAACTCAACTGAGAAATAAAGATTCACTTGGGAGCTTAGCAAAGTTTCCTATAAAGCTAGGGCAGAAGCATATACAAGGCATGTGAACCATGGTGGAATGCCTCCGAGAAGTGGAAATCCATGAAGCACAATTATTGTAGGAATATGCTTGAAATAGATTTGATGAAAGCCTTTACAAAATTTCAAGCAAATGCAATCGACATATAAAGGATTGAAATCTACAACCTTTATTATAAAATTCAAACATTTTAAAACAATGAATTCAAAGTATAATTGAGGATAA
Organism: Cryptomeria japonica; assembly: GCF_030272615.1. Taxonomy (NCBI): domain Eukaryota; kingdom Viridiplantae; phylum Streptophyta; class Pinopsida; order Cupressales; family Cupressaceae; genus Cryptomeria; species Cryptomeria japonica. Next base: position 305,079,628 of record NC_081406.1, on the reverse strand, counting down.
TTATTTAATGTTGTCATTGCAAGGATACAAAATGTGGAAGCATAGACATAGTGCATGGTCTCATGGCATGCCAATTGCCTTTGAACATGCCTCGAATTTGATCCCATGGAATGCAATGATTGCAGGATAGGCAGCGAATGAATTTGTTAAAAAATTCTTTTTGGAATCTTCAAATCGAATACAATTGACATATATGGATGCAAAATGTGGAAATATATATGACGTGTCAAATGCAGAAGTAATATTTCAAAGAAATGTGATCTCATGGATTGTTGTGATTACACTATATGCAAAATGTGTATGACTTAAAAAAAACCCATCATATTGTGATAAGAGCTTCTCATTCATGAAAATAAATTTGTTAGAATGGTTTTCTTGGTTAGTTGCTCTTTGGTTCCAGCTTTCTAGAACATTTTGAAAATTTTAATTTGTTTAAGAAAAAAAAAGTTATGGACATTTTATCAAAACTAGTATTCATCATAAACAATTATCAAATAACAGTTTGACAAAACCTGTGAATTAAAGATGGAGAAAAATATTAAAGATATAAGAAGTAATAGTTTTCAAAGGTTTGAGAAATATATAATTTTTCTACCCAAAGTATTTGTTTAAAAATTTTACAAGACTTGAAGGGAAATAATAAATAAAGATAAATCATCTTTAATTAGTTTGACAAGTTAATTAAATATGAAAACTAAAAATGGAAGATTGCATCACTCAAAGTGAAGGTTTACAACCCTAAAATGTAATATATATAGTAACATTAGAAAGGAAGGAGAATGAAGGAATAGGGATTGAGATTTTTTAATACAAACAGGATGTAACTTATTATCAGATATGAATAAATAAAAGAAAGCCAAATCTCTTATTTTCAATTGTGTTGTGGGTTCTTTATTTTTCAAATCAGTTCTCCATTATAACCATTTAAAATAAGTGGTTGTTATCTTAAATCCTTGTGTGAAGATTTTATATTATAATTGCAAGTTAGAAGAATATAGAGTGCATCTAAGACAAAAGGTAGCCATTTGCATTTTATTCCGATTGGTCTTTATGTGAGAGTTAAATTCAATCAGACTAATTGTAATTGAAGATATATAATTGTAACATTGAGGGTTAGGTAACTGACAGATCCATCCAAGGGAGGATTTAAAAATTGTCTTTCAGAGTTATACATATGCTTTGTAAGTAAATGACTCTATTGCCGAAGAGACATAAGGCATTGGTCTATTAAATGTAATTTTGATTCAATCATAATTTACACTTTTCCAGTTTCATGTAAGTAGGAGATAGAAGTAGAGAGTAGAAGTAAGATGTAACCAAATTGAAGCAAGAAGAATTAGGAGAAATTAAAATAGTCAGAATAGTAAGATAACTTATCTCAAAGATATATGCCACTTTGAGATAAACACTAGAAGTACAACATACAATGTGAAATCTTCTATAAAAAGCACCAAGTAAGAAGATTAGTTAGTGAGTAGGTACACCCACCTAGGTACTACAGAGCTTGAAGTGAGGGAGTTAGAAACCTTGGAAGGTTCACTCTATTAGTTGGCCAAATCAATTGGAGAGTTTGAAGATAGGAGTTGGCATTCCCTTAGAACTTTTCCAATCTGTTGATTTGAGCACCAACACTACAATCGGACCAGTCACTAGATTATTGTGTTTTGCCATCATTGATATTTTTAAAATATGGAAATTGAGTGCAAACATCGATGGTATAATTAAACCATGATGACCTAATCAGTACTTTCCTAGATTTTGATATTGCAAGTTGGCACAAGCATCGAGGTATAATTAAACCAAGTTGCTTGCATAAAACAAGTAGTATTAACCATTTCTATACGTAAATCATAAATGTCTTCAATGATACTCCAATGATCATGTCCTAAGACAAATTTGCACATATTAATGATTAATTCACAGACAACATACAAGAAAATATCATGTTCCTCTAGTTAGAGACATCTTGGAGTCACTCTGAAATCATGATAGTGAAAATCAAGATGTAAAAGTTGAACCAAAGTGTTAAAATCTGTAGGCAAAAGATATCATCCATTGAAAAGTGTGTGATGTGCGTAGATCCAACCAAGGTTAAATTAATTATGGAAATGGCATCTTCTAGGAATATTAGTCAACTCAAATCAGTCCAAGGATGACCACAGTCAATCAGAAGATTTGTTTCTCAGCTGGTGGATAAATGTCAACCATTTACTCATCTATTGCACAAAAATGTTAATTTCAAGTGGGACCATCCATTTGAAGAAGCATTCAACAAGATCTAGGCCTATCTCATCCAACCACCAGTCCTAATGTCACCAATTCTGGGAAAGTCATTGTTACTATATGTATCAACCACAAAAGTATCATTAGGAGTTCTGCTCACACAACAGAATAATGAAGGAAAAGAACAAGTCATCTACTACACTAGCAAAAAATTAGTGGGATATGAGCTCAACTATTCATCAACAGAAAAAGAATGCTTGATGGTAGTGTTTGCTTCTCAAAAATTGAGACACTATCTTCTATCTCATTCCATCAAGTTGATTGCTAAAATCGGTCCATTAAAGTATTTGCTCAGCAAGGAAACACTAATAGGAAGATTAGCCAAATGGATCATGATCTTGAGTGAGTTTGATACTGAGTATGTGGACAAAAAAGTTGTAAAGGGGCAAGTCATTGCAGACCAACTAGCAGAGGCACCACTTCATGATGATCGTCCTTTACACATTGAATTTCTAGAAACTGATATCCTAACGGTCACCACAAAGACATGGTAATTATATTTTGATGGTTCACATACACAGCATGGATCAAGAGAAGGTGTTCTATTCATCACACCACAAGGTCATACAATTCCAAAAGCATACAAATTAAGCTTTACATGCACCAATAACACAACAGACTATGAAGCTTTGATCACAGGAATCAAAATGGCCATCGAATGGAACATTACACAACTTAAGGTCTTTGGAGACTGTCAACTCGTCATCAATCAAATTATTAATGATTATCAAACAAAGGATGAAAAGTTAATGCCTTATAAGAAGATGGTTGATGATGTCAAGAAATACTTTGTTGAAATAACTTTTGAGCAGATTATGAGGAATGACAACTAAGCAGCAAACGCCATGGCAACACTTGCTTATCTCCTTCGAACATAGGAAAATCAATAGCATCACAAATTCCTGGTGGAAGAGTTGTTTTACCTTCCACATAATTTTCCTGATTCCCAAACTATTTGTCACCTTGTTGGGCATGATTCCTCCCGCTATGGCCAAACTTATACATACCTGAAAGATAATATCCTCCCTCCTAACTTATCGAAGAACCAAAAGAGAAACTTTATTCGCCAATCATCCCATTATACTCTTGTCCAAAATACCCTTTTTAAATGAGGTCTAGATGGTACTCTCTTAAGATGTCTCAAGCAAGAAGAATCTAAGAAGGCCTTCAATGAAGTCCATAATGGTATTTGTGGAACTCATTCAAGTGGTCTTACCCTTTCAAATAAATTCATACGCTTGGGCTATTATTGGCCAACTATGGAACGAGATTCTTTTCTGATAGCTAAAACATGCAAACAATGTCAGATCCATAGAAATTTGATTCATGCACCAGCACAAGAACTTCATGCTTTGACAACATCTTGGCCTTTATGCCAATGGGGTCTTGATCTAGTAGGAAAAATAAACCCTCCTTCATCCAATGGTCACAAATTAATTCTTGTAGCTAAAAAATATTTCACAAAATGGATTGAGGCAGCACCTCTCATAAATATCACAGGAAAACAAATTGTTGCATTTATCTTGAATTACATCATATGTCATTATGGCATACCCATGACCATTATCACTGACAATGGGCAACCATTCAAGAATGAGGATGTATAAGAGCTATGTGAGAAATTCAAGATCTAACACAAATCGTCCACGCCCTTCTATCCATGAGAGAATGGGCAAGCAAAATCATCAAACAAAACTATTCTGAAAATTCTCAAAAAGACAATAAATAATGTTGGTAGAGATTGGCATATTCAATTGAACCCTTCTCTATGGACCTACCATACCAGTATTCACACACCAACAGGCGCAATGCCTTTCTCTCTTGTTTATGGATCATAAGCAATCCTGCCAATAGAAGTAGAGATAGGTATCTCTATGAGTATCATTAAAAGGCCTTATCCTAGATGAAGAACAAAGAGTATCCAGACTACAAGAATTAGAATTGATCCATAAACGAAGACAAAATGCCTTTGTTAATTTGAAGGTATATCAGTAAATAATGTGTCAAATTTATAATCACAAGGTCAAACCATGAACCTTTCAAGTTGGAGAACTAGTACTAAAGGAAAATCCACTCAACCAGACAGATCGAGAAAAGAAAGGAAAATTTGTGCCGAACTAGTTAGCTTCGTTTGTGGTCACAACAATATTTTGGTCAGGAGCATATCGGCTATCAACATAGGATGGAGATTAGCTTGAGGAACCCATCAATAGCATGCATTTTAAAAAAATTATGTCTGAAAAAGCAAAAAACAATGAAAAAGCAAAAAATAAAAAAAAAAGTGAAAAATAAAAAAAATCATCAAATATGAGAAATAGTGCAATAAAAATAGAGGGTGAAAACCTAGCAAATAGGAACTATATGTCAGCTAGCTCTTCCATCTATTATTCATGCATTCTTCTGCTTGCATTCATTTCCATCAGTGTTGTTCATATCCATAATATAGCCTTTGTAAATGCACAAGAATTGTAGTTGATCTCTCACCATGGTTTGGATCATTGGGTACATCATAATAATTTTGTTTCTAGGCTTGGGGCAAAATCCTACACCTAGTTGGAGGCAAAATCCTACACCTAGCTTCATCAAACAGGTAGAGAAATAGTTAGATAACTCTTATCAAGCAAAACTGAGACATCTGCTTTGACAAGAAGAGTGATATGGGGATGCATCTTCCTTAATTTTTGTTTAACTGGTTTGGCTCCTGGACTGACATTTAAGTGATGCATAATAAGCTCTTGATCCAACCCTAGCATGTTTGCATATGACCAGGTGAAATTGGTTTGTCGTCGTTTGAAGAAATCCATATATTGTTGCATTTCAAGTTCTGATAGAAAAGTTGTTGGATGTAGAATATTTGGTTGGTCTATTTTCCTAATGTTAATTGGCTTTGTTGGTTCGATAAAAATGGATGACCTTTCCTGATAGTACTCTTGTAAAGTGTCAAATCTCCCATCTTCTGGTGCCTCAAGGAGGTTTTCACCATTAGATGTGTCCTTTCTTTTTACCTTTTTCGCGGTCTAATGTTGCCAATAAATGGTTTTTAGCATTAGACCTAATATTGTTTTCTTTATTTTTACTTTTGCGACTGAGAGATTTGGCACCCACTTGACTAGAAGATGCGTTGTTCAAATTCCTGGTGAAATTTATTGCGGGTTCGATTGCATTAAGATATAAGGATATGACATGGTCATTAGGAAAGGTATCAATGGCAGTATATCTTTTCATTTTCCCAATCAATCAGTTCAGGATTGATTAAGGGTAAAGGATCCTCAAGTTGAGATTGTTTGAGGGTATTAAGGGTCATGATAGAGATGTCAAAGTTTTTTATATGTAGTTCAATGTCTAGAATGACCTCTCGTAGCTCCTAATTGTCCTCTATTAAGTACAAGTCAACCGAATGTGATTCTAATTCAAGTGTGCTAGTTCCTAACATTTGCTCCATATATGCATGAACCACATCAACTCCTACATCTTCTTCAAAGAAATTTTCTTCAACTGAGTCTTCAGAATGATAGGAATTCCATTCCCATTCATTAGAATTTGTCTCACTTGCAACTTGAAATCTATAGATTTGTTCATATAGTGTTTGATTTGTTTCTTCTTTTTTTCTTGCTATATCTTTTCTTCTCTTGTATTCAGCTTCTTTTGGACTGAGATTGGGTTCTATAAACCTTTCTATTATTTCTCCTTGATTTGTACCATCTTCTTGTTTGTTTTGATTAGGAGTTAACATTTCTTCGAAGGTGTTGTTATTTTGTCTTTCATGTTGATTAGAAGCTTGTTTCTTTTGCCATTTCATATTTTCTCGTGCTTGTTGTTTGGCAAATGTTTCTTCCCTTTTAATTGCAAGTTGTTCTTGCATGTTTTCATATTCATCTTGTTGTGGGCTAGAAGTTGTGTCCTTTGGTAGAGTAATTTGTCCATACCCCAAGCCTTATTTATCTGTAGCTTGTTGAGTATGAGGTTGGATATGTTCTTAGATATCTTTTTTTCTTTTACCTACGGGACCTATTCCAGTGTATCCCATTTTTTGAAGAATGTTGAATCCTTTTCCATATTTTTTGGTAGGTATTCTGACATTGTTGATCTTTTGTTGGACTTCTTCATCTTTGTATAGCCATTGTAGCACATCTTTGTCTTATGTTTCCTCTGATAAGGTCCCAACACTAACAAATTCTCCATCAAATATTGGAAGATGTTTCATAGTTGGTTGTTGTTTAGAGTTTGATGGTTTTCCATGGGATTTAGGAGAAAGTGGTATTTGTGATATTGAATATTCTTTGTTCTTGCGATCTCTTAGCTGCATTTGTTTTTCCATACTTGACAAAATTGAGGCAAATGGTTGTTCTTTGGATTGTGTGGTTTTAAGATGATGCCTCCCTATTATGAGGAACAATGACCTCTTGAGCTAGTTTTAGATTACTATAGTACTGGAATCAATTTGAATCTATTGAGATAGTGATTTCCTGCCCATTATAGGGAAATTTTAGGCACTAATGATATGTTGATGGAATAGCTTGTATATCATGTATCCATGGTCTTCCCAAGAGTATTTTATATGATAAATCCAAGTCTAGAACTTGGCATGTTGTATCTTTCTACAAAGGTTCCACTCTGATGGGTAATATCATAATTCCTTTAGAGGAAAACTCTTCTTCATCATATGCTTTTATTTTTATCTTTTTTCTGAGGATCCACTGCCTCTTCAAAATAACCTAGAGCACAGACAAGACTCAATGAGCAAATGTTTAAGTCGAATCCCCCATCTATTAGGACACATTTAATGTGTGTCTTATGAATGAGGACTTCAATATGTAGGGGAGTATTATGGGGATGTTGAAAGGACATGTCATCTTCTTCAGTAAATGATAAGCAATGAGGGGATGTGATATTTCCCTCCATAGTTTGGAATTGATCTATATCAAGATCTTTAAACACTGTGGTATCTACTAGTGCTCTTTCAAGAATTTGTTTGTATGCAGGTGAAAGCTTTAAAATTTCTAAGATGGATATTTGCACAAGAGTTTCTTGTAGTTGATCCACTAGATTGTATTTTTTTTGCAGTGGATGACATGTTAGTTGTAGGACCCACAAAACAACTTTGTCTTTGCTCCTTGTGATAGCATGAGCAGGTTCTTGATGTTGTTTTTATTTAACCATAATCACATTTACCACATTGTCATATGCATGAGCATAGTTTACCTTTGCTTTCCCCTTTCCATTATGTGTGGTTGATGATTCACTTTTCTCATAGTTTGGAAGCAGAGTTTTGAAAAATGTATGAGATTCATGTTTTGTATGTCCATCCACAGTTATCACTCCATTATCAATCAAATCTTGGATGACATGTTTCAATCACTGACAATTATCTGTGTGGTGTCCCTTGTTTCGATAAAAATCATAATAATGGTTATTGTTCCACCAAGATGGTTTTATGTGAGGTTCAAAGTTTCTTCCTTCTGGCAAAGTAATCATCTTGTTTGCTAGAAGCGTCTTTAAAATTGACCCAAGTGATTCACCAATGTTTGTAAATTTCCTTCAATAGAAATTGTTGAAAGTTGATTTTTGGTGATTGTTGTTTTGTTGAGTCGTTGCCAAGTGAGTGGATAAATTGAAAACTAGTTTCTTTGGTTTTACATTGTTTTTATCCACTATCCCATAGTTGACGACATTTCAATTTCTATTCCAAAATTTTGGCTTATCATTATTGTTGTTAGGAGGATTAACTTCTTCTTTGTATAGTTTCAACTCACCCTTCTTTACCATGGCTTCCTCCATTCTGATTCCATTATCAGTCATCTTTCCAAAACTTTGTCAGCCTTGAATTTTTATATGATATCTCATTTAATCATTTAGGTTGTCAATGAATATGTCCATTTTCTTGTATTTCAGCACCGTGCAAGGATATCATGAAGCTAACCATTTTCATCTTTGTAGAAATGTCATGAAAGGTTCTCCACTCTTTTGTTTATCATTACATGGGTCTAGCATTGTGATCTCATGTTGTATGTTATAAGAGTATTGTGAAAAAAACTTATCCACCAATTCTGAGAATGATCTAATTCCAGGTGAAAGCTTGGAGAACCATTCCATAGCTAGTCCACTTAAGCTCTTTGTAAATAATCTCTTAGGTATGTATCTTCATAAGCAAACTCCATACTCATCGTGCAAAATTTTTGTATATGATCCCGGGGATCAGTGCTTCCATCATATTTATCATTTATAGGAGTTTCACAACATGTAGGAAATGGTATCATGTTTAGATTTTTGTTGAATGGGTAAGGATAGATTTCTTGAAGCGAGTATCTTCTAACAATACCCCTCTACATATCTTGAATATGTGTTTGTAGTATTTGTATTTGTTGTGTAAGAGTTGTGATAGGATTATCAACATGATTTATTCTTGCATAACCATGAGTTTGTGTTCTCGTAGGATGTTGATCTCTTCTTATATCATCTCGACTCTTTCTTGTGTCCTCATTAGATTTATCCTTGTTGAGAATTTCTACATCATCCCTTTTGGGAACAAAAGTTTCCTCATTAGTTCTTGTGTTATCAGGGGTTGATGCATCATCCTTTTTGTGATCAGAAATCTCCTTATGTCATTCATTATCATGGAAAGGGTCACTTCTCTTTTGTCCTAATTTTCTCACATGAAAATCTTGGGGGAGTGTAGCACCAGATTTTTCTAACATTAGGAAATATTTTTATGTTTCTCCCTCCAATATTTTCTCCATAAATTTATCAAATTTAGGATCTTGTTTGATTTCTCTGATATGTTGTTATGTTATGTCTTCTTCTTGTATTTAGCTTTGGTGTTTCCTGTCTCTATAATCTTTAGTCATTTCAAATGTTTCTATTTCAATTTATGCGATCTTTCGTCTCTATGCTCTAGTTAAAACTGGCATACATGTGTGTTGAATATTGTGCAATGATTCAATTGTCTAGACGGTATTTTCATAAGTGACCAATTGTCAATGTAGATATGATAGAGTGATACACCATGAAAAGATAATTCAAGTATTTGTATATTTGTAAGTTTTTCAATCTTAGTTTGGAGTGCAATGATGATGATTTTGATAAAACCAAGTCCAATAGGAATGTTGTATCCTATGATGTGGGACAAGGTTGTCTTGACCAAACATTGTAGTTTTGTGATAAAGGATGATAGAGCTTGATGAGAAACTATGTTATGAGTGATTAGTTTATCAAAGAGGTGATGATGCACTTTGAGATGTTTAGATCTTGAACTTATTGAGGATGAATACTTGAAAACCTTGGGGTGTCTAGTTCTAGAATCTGATTTGATAGAAGATAACTTCACTTAGTAAACCAAGAAGACAACTTAAGCTCAAAATGAAAGATATCAAGTGTTTATGTTCACTATAAATTGACCAAGCAAAGATGACAAATCTGAAAAAGCCATGCAATAATATAGCTCTAGACTAACAAAGATAGAAATTTGTATGACAGTTTAAATAGTCCCAGACAACAATTCATACAGACCCATACGATAAACTAAGAATCTCGTATGACAAAAAACATAATCTTTTACAACACTTCCCATAGAACCATACGACAATTGGTGACACAAAATCCTCTATTGATCTAACTTGTACGACAATTAACACATAACAGGACAATAAACTAGATTTCTCGTACGATAAACTAGAAAGCTCATATGACTGAGGACAGAGCAGAGACAAAATTTTTACTTTGATAGATTTTTTATCAATGAAGTTTGATGTTTTGATCCCGTTTTCCAGTTTTAGATGTTTGATTTTTTGTTTTAGGGATGAAAACATAGAAAACATGTGATATGATAAGTGACCTTAAGCATAGCATGTAAAATCCTAAGGCAGTTGGCTGAGAGAGAAAACCTTTGCTTGCAAACTTAGGTACACAACCAATAGCTAATCAGAATATGGCTGCTGAGTCTCAGGCAATGGATTCTCAATGTCGTATTATCTGACTCCAAACGCTAATGGGGGCATGATATGGCAAGTGTCTTGGGAGAGTTACTACCTCTCTTACACAAAGATTATCCCTCTTTTGAAGGTGAATCGGGTAGCTTCTATCTTAGGGTTCATAGTATGGATTTTCATTTGGAATTACCTCTTGCAGTCATGCAAGTGCAATTGAGGCCTATAGCCCAACAAGGTACCGAAACAAGAAGTAATCACACAAGCGTGATTGAGACCATGAGGCCCTACTAAATGTACAATATGAGAGATCTCAAAAGAGAAAACTCAAATAATCCCATCCTCCAAGACTTTACTCCTGGGTGTCCGATTGACGAACCGTTTGAAGCACCAGAAAGCTCGCGAAGTGCTCTATCACCTCGTAACTAGCTTCGCCGGTTACGGCCACTTTTCAGGGCGTTTCAGAGCCTCTAAAGTCCCCAAAATTAAGTTTAAATATTTTATTGCACCCCTCCAAGACGAAAACTTTAATATCTTCAAAACTAGCTGTGACCTTGCGACGCAACTTTACCGGAATGCTTATCTAGCCAACCAGAAGCTTCAGGGAGAGTTTCGCACCATTTCGTGCTCAAATGAAAACTTACTATAAATAGTAACCTCGCATAAGTGCAAGGTTGAGACACCATTTTTCCCAACAAATCTCCCACTTGTCAAACACCTTGCAGGAGTGGAAGGGAATGTCAACATAATGAATCAATTGCTAGGGGCCATAAGGCCCATAGACTCTGAACACCATGTAAACTTCTCTGTGCTCACAGCCTTAGTTAAAGCATCTGCAACATTCATCAAAGTTTCCACCTTAACCAGCTTCACCCTACCATCTTCGACCATATCTCTAACAAAATGATACTGAACATCAATATGTTTGGTCCGGGCATGAAATGTCGGGTTCTTAGCTAGGCTAATTGCACTTTGACTGTCACAGTAAACTGTCACTGTACCTTGTTTTATTCCAATATCCAAACACAGTCTCTTAAGCCAAATGGCCTCTTTACAAGCATGAGTAGCTGCCATATACTCTGCTTCAGTAGTGGATAGAGCAACCACAACCTGTCGCTTACTCATCCAACTAATTGCACCACCAAACAAAGTAAACACATAAGCATTGGTGGATCTTCTGCTATCAATATCACCTGCCCAATCTGAATCCACATAACCATGGATATCAAGGGAAGTCATGTCTCCAACTGAATTACCATGATAACACAAAGAATACTTTGAAGTACCCTTCAAATATCTGAAGACTCTTTTGACTGCATCCCAATGAACTCTACCAGGATTAGACATATATCTAGAAAGTACTCCCACTGCTTGGGCAATGTCTGGTCTAGTACAAACCATAGCATACATCAAGCTTCCAACCGCACTTTGGTAAGGCACTCTACTCATGTCTTCCATCTCCAATGGGGATGTAGGACAATCTGAAATAGATAGTTTCATTCCAACTGTAAAAGGAACACTCAATGGTCTACAATTCTGCATGTTGAACCTCTGTAACACTGAATTCACATACTTACTCTGGCCTAGCCATAGCTTTCTGTTCACCCTATCTCTTCTAATTTCCATCCCAAGAATGTGCTTTGCTGCACCAAGATCTTTCATTTCAAATTTAGCAGCGAGCTGAGACTTCAGTTCTGAAATCATACCTTTCCCTTTACCAATGAATAACATATCATCAACATACAATGCAATGAATAAGAAATGATCACCATAAGATTTATAATAAACACAGTGATCTGATTTAGAACGTTCAAATCCCAAACTCAACACATATGTATCAAATTTCTGGTACCACATCCTAGGACTTTGTTTGAGGCCATACAAAGATTTCTTCAATTTACAGACCAAGTTACTTTAAAATGACTAAAAACTTCAGCTTTACTCTTTAGAAAATATACCCATGTCCTTCTACTAAAATCATCAATAAATGAAACATAATATGTGGATTTTCCAATCGAAGAGACATCTACTGGACCAAACACATCAGAATGGATAAGATCCAAAACACCACAAATTTATGAGAACTCGAGTAAAACTGAACGCGGTTTTGTTTTCCATAAATGCAATGCTCACAGAAATCAAAGTCAAGATTACAATCATTCAAACCTTCAACAAGATTTTTATTTTTCAAGGTCCTTAGACCCTTTTCTCCAATGTGGCCAAGTCTCTGGTGCCATAACATAGTCTTCTCTGCAGGTAACTTTGCTTCAGACGAAAGAGCACCCTTAGGTACCCAAAAACCATTTCCATCTGCTGAAGGTGAAACCTTCAAATCTTCCAGTGAAGTATCCGCAGATTTACTTTTTACAGAAGTGCTATTACACTCAACAGTGTATGCTTCAAGCTTATACAAAGTGCCAAACCTGACACCTCTAGAAACTACCATAGCACCCTTAATCATCTTACATCCTATTTCAGAAAAGACTACCTGCACACCCGCATCTATCAGTTTGCTCACAGATAACAAGTTTCGTTTTAATCCAGGGATATGCAGCACACCATTAATCCTTTTTATTCTACCATCAGAAAACCCGATTCTAACTTTACCTCGACCAACAATGTCTAGAGGTGAATCATCACCCAAGTACACCTTACCCCCATTAAATCCTTCATATTTAGAAAACCAATTTCTATTGGAAGTCATATGAAAAGATGCACCTGAGTCAATTAGCCAGGCATCATTACCTGCATGAGTTGCCAAGGCCGTCGCAATAAATGCATCACCATCTTCCTTGTCGGACTCAGAATCAAAATCAAACTTTCTCTTTTTCTTCTTCTTCTTTTCTTCTTTGCAGTCCTTACGGATGTGACCCGGTTTACCACAATTCCAGCAAATGACTTTGGACTTTCTAGGAGATTTCGATCTCCCTTTGGATTTGGACTTGCCACGCTTCTCATTCTTCTTGCCTTTCTCCTTAGGTCTTCCACAAACGGTTAGGGCTTCCTTTGAACTGATGGATACCTTCCTTCGCATCTCCTCACCGAGTAGGGCACCCACCACATCTTCAGATTTCAAAACAACAGAAGTACTACCGATAGCCATAACAAGAGAATCCCACGAATCAGGCAAAGAACAAAGCAAGATCTGACATTTCTCCTCCTCGTCCATCTTAACACCGATGGATACTAATTGAGCCACCAACATATTGAATGCTTCCAGGTGGTCTGCAATTCGTCCACCCTCTTCCATCTTCAAGGAATACAATTTCTTTCTTAAGAAAATTTGATTTAATAAAGATTTCACTTGATACATCTCACCAAGCTTAGTCCATAGCTTCTTTGCAGAGTTTTCTTCATGGACATTGATCAGAACAGAGTCTGCCAGGCACAGTCTGATTAGACCCTTGGCTTTTCAGTCCATAACATCATACTGAGCTGTCGTAGTAGGATTTGAGGGCCTTTGGACATTCGCATCAACAGCATCCCAAAGATCTCGATCTATTAGCAGATCTTCCATCTTCAGCTTCCACATCTCAAAATTACTTCCATTAAATTTCTCCACCTCTATTCTCCCTGACAAACTCACCATCTGAATATTCCTGCAACAAGATAAAAAAGTGTCTTCTGCACAAGCTCCCACTCAAATCTGGATTAGTTCAAAAAATCCAGCTGCCCACAATTGAAACCAAAGGTGATCAGGCTCTGATACCACTTGTAAGGAAGTTAAGTAGCGGAAACAACTTCCTACACTAACCTTGAGAGGAGGGTAATGCAAAACTTTTTCAGATCATTACAACAGTTACAGAAAATATAAATAGATATAATAGCAATCATACCACAACACAGTGATTTACGTGGGGAAAACCCTTTCCGAAGAAAAACCCCACCCTCCAAAAGCAGCTCAATATTTTATTCAGCAATCAAAAATAGATTACAACATACTTGCAGAGCAAGCTCTTCGTAGGAGTACCACTAATCAGAGATTCAGAGGCAACTCAATAGCCATAAGACTCTTACCCTCAACCTCTATCTCACACACCTCATAAATAGGAGATACAATACAAGAAACCGTCAAACGGTATTACAAAACCATGGGCTAAAACCACCCAATAAGGTGTAGCTGACCTTATCTCCCTTCTAGATGCCCTATGACATGTTAAAGCACACATCAACATGTGTCTCTCCCTTTTACAGCTCATTTATGTATCCGATACAAATTATTTTTCCTATTTCAGGAGTACAAACTTCTGGAGGCCATAACTTGAGAACCGGGTGTCCGATTGACGAACCGTTTGAAGCGTCGGAAAGCTCCTGAAGTTCTCTATCACCTCGTAACCTGCTTCACCAGTTACGGCCACTTTTCAAGGCATTTCAGAGCCTCTAAAGTCCCCAAAATTAAGTTTAAATATTTTATTGCACCCCTCCAAGATGAAAACTTTAATATCTTCAAAACTAGCTGTGACCTTGCGACGCAACTTTACCGGAATGCTTATCTAGCCAACCAGAAGCTTCAGGGAGAGTTTCGCACCATTTTGTGCTCAAATGAAAACTTACTATAAATAGTAACCTTGCATAAGTGCAAGGTTGAGACACCATTTTTCCCAACAGTTAAAGCATTAGTAATAACCAAATTAAAACCTTAAAATTCAAACTGTTTTAAAACACAGAAGCAAAAAAATCGTAGGCTTTTTCTCACCTACTAGTACAAGTATTCCCACATACCTGTACGAGTACACAAAGAAACTCGTGCGGTACTGTAAAGGTAATCATACGAGATTCTAAAGCAGAGACAGCTAGAAATCTATGAGATTGAAGATTTGATGATGAAAGAGGTCAATAAATTAGATTTCATGCCCCACAATGAGCACCAAAATGTCCTGAGTCTGAAGTAGGATACCTATAGCTGCAACATAAACACTCAATAGATCATTACAAGCATGGTTATAAAATTGAAAGAAAATGAAAGATAAACCATGACAAAGTGACCTATCGCCTCCTAAGATATGTGAGTGTGGATTTTCTCTCAGATCTGGATAAGCAATCCTAGTGACTTGACTACACCTAGATGGAGGATTTAAAATGATGATGTGTAAGCTAGATGAGTGTATGATTATGCAAGATTGATCCAAGAAGCTAATTAAGCTAATTATATGCATGATTAAGCTAGAAGATGATGCAATTAAGCTAGAATGTGATCAAATTAAGCTAGATCTAAGATGCAAAACATGATAACAATGCTAAAATAGAAATGAGATTTTCCTATAATAACGATGCTCTAAAATGATATGAGATTCGCCTATAATAATAATGCATGAGATTGAATGAGATGGGATGCTTTTTTCTCCAAAATGGGGGATATTTATAGGATTTCCAAGGCTAGGGGTGAGGTGGTAGAAATCAACAGTCAAGATTGAGTCTAAAGATATCAAGGGTCAAATTGGAGGAGGTTGGAGAAGAGGTTGGAGGGAGGGATACTTGTCATCTCTCTGGTGACAAGTGTCAAGAAGGCTTTCTCATGAGAGGGCAAGTGTCCAAGGGAGGAGACATGTGGCATAACTGTCATGTGTCTTAAGGAGAGAATATCCAACCCATAAAAGGTTAGAATAAGGAGGTTAGGATGGGGAGGTTTGGATAGGGTTAGTTCAACCCAGGGTTAGGTGGCATGGGTTAGGTTAGGTGGTTAAAAGCTAGGAGGTATGTGGGTGATTTGAATTTTAAAAATTTAAATAATAGGAAAAGGCTAATTAATTTTCAAAAATTCAAAAATTGATCTGTTTTAATTAATTAGAGGATTAGAAGAAATGAATGAAATGGGGTGGATTAATTAATTTAGATTAATTAATCAAAGAGGACTATTGAAATGAACTTATTAAATAAATTCTTAGATTTATCAATAAGTAGATGAATGGAGAGAATTTAATCAAATTGGTAATGAATTCAAGTAAATTGGGAAGGGGGATAATTAAATAATTTCTTATTTAATTAATTATCTTCAGGCCATTTTTAGGTGTATACGATATCAACCCACAAAGATTATCAAGATTTTACAAGTTCCAAAGATAGTCAACACTATATAATCATTTGTTGTTTTGCATTCTCATAAATTGATTCGTCAATTAATCAATGTTCATTCTCATCTTTGATTTAAAAAATGAAAAAAATGAATCCTCATTTTTTTTAATAAAAGGGGTAAAAATTTATTCAAATCAGATTAAATACAAAGCAAGGACATCAAACCGCCCTATCAAGATCCACTAAGTGACCTAACTGAAGAGATAAATATAGGGCTAACTAACCTTTATCCACAACATTCCAGTTATGCATGTGATCAGAGGCCCATTTGGGCAGACAATCTGCAACACCATTCCATTCCCTAGGAATATGCAAAAAAGTAACAGAATCCAAAGAAGCACTCAAATGAAGAATCTAGTTAACAACCAAAATTAACTGCCAACTAACATCCTCAGAATGTGGCTGAGTCAGCAAATTCACCACCACCTGTGAATCTGATTCACAAATGAGCCTGTACCAACCAAGAGCACAAGCTCGCTCCACAACAGATAAAAAAGCAGGAGCCTCCATCAAATCATTAGTATGACACCCTTGATAAATAGAAAAAATAAATTGAACATTCCCCAAACTATCTCTACCAACACTACCAATACTAGCAAGGCCAGAGCTTCCTCGTGAGGACCCGTCCATGTTGATTTTAAGAATACCCTACGGAGGTGGACTCCAACTCCCCACCCTATTTATTTTCTAAAGAGGGTGTCTACATCTATTTCTCATGATTGGGTTTTGTGAGGGAGGAAGATGGAGACGATTGTAGCAACTAACATCACCTGGGTCCACAGCTTCCGACAAGTCACATCTTGCTAAAATAGTTTCTCCCAGAGAGTGGAGAATTTTCCACCTCAAGTGTTGGACCCCCAACTAGACATGTTGAAAGATCCCATGATTCCTTTCCAGCCAAGTTTTCCAAATAATAAAAGAGGGGCCAAGAGTCCAAGCAACTTGAAGAAAATAGGTCTTAACAAGAGCCTTGCCCCATCTAACAAAAAACTCAGCCAAAGAAGAAACATGACAACAAGCTTGGTTCCACACATCCCACCATAAAATGCCAAATATGTATAGTGAAGGAGCACTACAAAAAGAGATGAGAGACACTCTCTTCACTATCACGACACAAAACACACCTTGAGAGGCCCTCAAACACACTTGCATAAATTATCCCAAGTAAGACATTGATTGTGGACAACCAACCACATGAAAAAATTGCACCTGGACCATGAAAAATTGTACCAAACTTGCTTTAACCAGGGAACCTGAGTGTCTCCAAAAGTTTATTATGTCAACTCAACATACCCAATAGAGATAGAAAACCTACCTAACAAATCTCTACTTGCCCAAGCCAGAACATCATTCCTAGCCAACGTAGTGCACTCATGACACTCTAGAATCTGAGCCAACTCTATCCTATCAACCACGAAACCTCCTATCGGCTATTTAGAAGGATATTTTTAGTGAAAAATGAACCACCAACCCATAGTTATAAGCAACCTTATAATGATCAACCATATCCCAACCAGTCGGAGTAAAATAATCACAAAGGTGTTGAAGGTGAGGATGAGTAGAAAGGATAGTTGGATGACCATCCCAAGAATCCAACCAAAAAAGAGCTTGTGAACCTATGTGAAAAATCCAAAAGAGACCATAACCAATTGAGCCCTCAATTTTAATGTATTCTAGATCATAGAACCTCATCCCAGTAGAGGAAAGAAAGGAACGTCAAACCCATTAGCATTGTTAAGATACTTGTGGGTTAGGATACGAACCCATAACTGATTTTGACTAGTACACCAATGCTAATACAACTTAGCTGCAAGAACTTGCCCATTCAAAATAGTGGATCATAAGCCAAGGCAACCTTCATTCTTAGGTATGCACACAATTTCCCACTTAACAAGGCTCCATTTAACATTTGAAAAATTACCACTCCAAAGAAACTGACAAGAAAGAGCGTCAAATTCTCAAAGAAAATACATGGGAGCATCTTGAACAAAATACTTGTAGATAGGTAAATCTTGGATAATAGACTTTAAAAGAGTCAATCGAGTAGCAGTAGATAACCAACAGTTAGTCCAATGATTAAACCTTTTACACAACTTATCGAACAAATTATGTCAAGAGGACTTGAGGCATCTACCAATAGTAAGAAGAATGCCCAAATAAATAAATATAAGAGACCCAAATTGAAACTATATAATATAAGAAATATGCCATTAAATGGCCTAAGGAGTATTAAAAAATAAAATACAAGATTTATGCTCATTAAATTTTTGACCTGAAGCAACAAGGTAAATATCCAAGGCTCATCGAAAAGACTCATCTTCTTGAAGATGATCCAATCTCATAAGAGAAGTGTCATCCATAAATTCAAGATGAGAGAGCTATAGTAAACCATTACCCCAATGCAAACCATGAATCAAGCCCTGAGAAACTCTACATTTGATAAAATTGCCTAGACCCTTAGCTATAATAATAAACAAGTAAGGAGAGACAGGATCCCCTTGGCAGAGGCACCAAATGGATCTGAAGATTCTCCATTCACAATAACTAAGAAAGAGGAATAAGTAACACAACTCATAGGCCAACTCACCCACTCTAGACTAAAATCAAAGGCTAAGAGAATTTTCTGAAGAAATTCCATTTAACCTGATCATAAGCCTTAGCCATATCCAATTTGATGAACATAAATCTCTCCTTTGAAGTTGTGATAGAGTGAATAACCTCATAAGCCACCACTACCCCATCCAAAATTTGTTTTCTAGCAACAGAGTCCCCTTGTTCCTCTGATATCACAATAGAGAGGCAAGATTTGAGCCTCTCGACAATCAACTTAGTGATAATCTTATATAGTACATTACAAAGAGAAATAGGACAAAAAAAATCAAGCTTATCAACACCTTCCTTTTTTGGGATGAGAACTAAGAAGGTAGAATTCAAGGCTTGAAGCATCTGCTTACTACAAAATGATTCCTGAACAACCTCCAATTGATCTTGATTAATAATATCCCAGAACTCTTGAAAAAATTCAACAGGAAATCCATCTCACCTGGAGCTTTAACTTTGTTTATCCCAAACACAATCTGTTCTAACTTAGGCAATGAAATCGAGCGGAGGAGAGAATCATTCATATAATTGGTGACCAAAGAAGGAATGCAAGAAAGGATCAAATTCTCCTCCTCGGCAGTAAGAGAGGAGTCTTTAGGAAAAAGATTAGAATAAAATTGATGGGCCTCATGAGACATAGTTGATAAAGAAGAAATCTGAAACCCTTATGCAGTAACCAATGAGGAGATGTACCCCTTATTATGACTTGATTGAACAAAATGATGAAAGAAAGCAATATTCATATCCCCTTCCCAAAGCCAATCAATCCAAGCCTTTTGTTTCCAATAAATCTCCTCATGAAACTCCCACTCCTCTACATCATGCATAGCCTGGGACTCAACTTTCCCAAGAGAGCCCGAAAAAACAAAATCCTGAATTTGGCATGTAATCATAGCAAGATAGTCTAGAGCATGCCTCTTCCTAGACTTAAGATTACCAAAACAAGATGTATTCCATTGCTTAAGGTGATATTTAACATATTTAAGTTTCTTAACAAAGACAAACATAGCAGTGACATAAGCAGGGTTTCCCTCTCTCCACCACTTGTCCATTAAGTCATGCAATAAAGAATCTTGAAGCCACATGAGCTGAAACTTGAAAGGATGATTCTTAGGAGTAGCAGAAAAAGAAGCAGAAAACTTAATCAAGCTAGTGATAACAACCTCTCTAGTCAAGAATTTCAGAAGTAGTAACTAAGCCACTACCAACCTAGAAACAGCAAACAAGAAACCTATCCAACCATTCAGAAATTTCTTCCTCTCCACTCTGACAATTATCCCAAGTGAACATCCCATTAGAGGGTTTAACATCAACTAAAGCAAGCAAATCCATCTGAGATAAAAAAAAAAATTAGAAGTTTCCCCTAACCTAGGTAACCCCCCTCTCTTCTCCTCCAGAATCAACATCGGATTAAAATCACCACCTGTGATCCAAAAAAAATAAGGGGCACATGAACAAACATAAATTATATGTGCCCATAACTGGAATTTAACCCAGATATCAATTGGAGCATAAACATTAGTAATCAAAATAGTCTCACCATAATCCAAGGTGGAAGAAACCATGGAGATAAAAGAAGGGCTAGAAATCCACCAAAGGGGAGCAATCTTGCAGGGATCCCAAAAAAGAGCCAAACTGCCAAAAGTATGTTGAGATCCAATACACTGACACTAACCAAAATACCTAAATGTGAGAAGCATATTGAAGTATAACATCAACCAAAACCTTAGTCTCCTGAATACAAAAGAGGTCTGATGAACGAAAAACAACCAAATCATGAATAACTTTTTAACGGGAGGTGCTATTCAACCCCCTTACATTCCATGAAAGAATAATCATGGTGGGGACTAAGAAAAGTGAACATCAATAGGCTCAACAACCCCATATTCCACCAATAAATCTTATGTAATTTAGATTCGCTAATGATTATTCTTACATTTCTTGGAAGAGTTATCAGAAGGACCTTTCTTAAGGGGACATTGATGCACCCCCAATCCCTAAAGAAACCCCTTACCCTTATTTGAAGCTAAAACCTCCATGGCGAGATCAACAAAAATCATATCATCTCGCAAAGGTTCAATCAAGAGCTCCTGTAGCGGTTTTCCTCCCTATTGATCATGACCTAAAGCTGGAACATGAACAACTGCCATACTCACATTAGCATGCATAGGAGAGAAACCTGGTGGAACCACTTCCTCCAAAGCTATAGAATCTAGCACTTTGAACCAATTAAAACCCTCATCAATCTGATGATCCTTTAAAGTCCTCTTCTGACCCTATAATTTGGTCCTAGGCTTAACAAGTTAAAAACCATCCTTATCCTTACCCAAATCACCACCTTGAATGGGATCATTCCCCTTGTCCTCTTTACCCATAGGCTAAGATGAAGAGGAAGGGACAGTTGTAGACTGAGGTTCTTTATGAACCTTCGGGAATTTGCACTGAAGATGGCCATAGTCATGATAAATCTGGCATTGAAAGGGAAGATATTCATAATCCAACTATTGTATCCATGAGGAAGAACCAAGACAAATTTCCAACTAATCCGACAAAGGATTATTCAAATCAATCTCAACACAAATTTGTTCGAAAGAAATCACCTTCTTGTCAAGAGTTTGTTGGGGCAATCGCAATCGGCTTTCCCAGAAGAGCAACAATTCATTGTAAGATATCTTGTTGCCAAAAATCCAAAGGGAGATGAGACAAATGAACCCAAACTGGGACCCAGGACAACAACTCTTTAGCTGGATTAAAATCTATATGCCATGGTTTAATAAATAACCCAATGTGATTGTAGAAATATGGACCTCCTTCAATAACTTGATTACGATCCGCCATACTGGAGAAAGCAACTATAAAGTAGCTATTACTAGTAAGCCTAATATCCATATCCCCATCAACCTACCATCAACATTGGATCCATGCTTCCAAGGCAGACAAAGGAATGTGAACACCAAGAAACTTGCAAATAAGACCATGTCGGCTCCAATACGAAACATAATCGATGATCAAATCAGGGGAATTGACCAAAACTGGTCAATCTTGGCTTAGAGGAAAACGCCCATTAAATTTCTTCACTTTTGAACCCTCACTCACATAAAACATCTTTGGTTGTTGTGCATGCAAGCCCGATGAAGGACCATTATGATTTGTATCCCCTCCAACAACAACCAAACTATAAGAAATTGAAACCCCCGCCTTAACACCACCTCAACAAAAAAGCAATTTTGAACTAATCGCAAAAAGAAAAATGAAAATCTACAATCACAAAAAGACAAAAATCCAACCCCAACCCCATCTCGTTGTCGTTATCCACAACCCACACACCTACATCCGCCCTACCCCACACACAACACTTGAACATGAACCATAAATATTATTAAGATTATCAAATTTGTATTAAGAGTGGTACATTAAGGATAAAATAAAGAACTTTTCTTTGTAGATGCGTCTAACACATAATTGATTATCAAGCAAATGATTATATGAAAAACAACTTAATTTTTTTAAGCATTTTTTAATATTATATTATTGTCTCTTTAATTAATTTAATTTTTTATTTTTTGGCAAAAGGCACAAGGTCTATAATATATATTTATAATAATAAAGTTTGAAATAGATACAAAATGCCATAAAGGCATGGCAAATCCAAAAAGTGACCGTGTTCAATTACATATTCTTTATCATCCTGAAAGCTATTAGAAGCTTACACAACTAACTATTTACTGCAAAACCATTAGCTATGATAAATATATGCAATAATTAAATTAGATTTGAGTTATTCAAACCATATAAAAGGACTCTGAATTGAATTTTCTCCCACTTCTTCCTTTCTAATGGCTTGAACTTGATTAGCTGGATCAGAGTGTAAGGCCACATTAATATCAATAATTTCCTGAGGAAGATTTGAATAACCATGAAAGAACTCATGCTTTAGCAAAGTAGAGGTTGCATGAAACTTGCCTTTGTAGTTGTCTATCTGCCTTCCCAATTCAAAATAATATTTATCCAAGAATCTATAGAGGAAACATGAATTGCCCATACCAATTGATATCTTGAAAGAGTCATAAAATTTTGCATACATGTCCTTATGCCACAAATAATGCCTTGGAAATAGACCACCAATATATGCATCCCAATCCCAAAAATCATAAGATTGAACACTTTTTAGTAATGCATTGTTTTCCAAAAATTTGCAATTGATAGATTTTACCATAATTTTTCCACCAATTCAAAATCACCCACTAAATCCACTATGTTGGAAACAAAAACAGAGATCAAATTGGAAGGAAATATAATTCTAGGTGACCTTGGATGTAGTATTTCCTCACCAATTACATCACAAATGGTAGTATAGAACACTTCACATTCCACCTTAAAGAATTGTTGAAGGTCTTCCACACCCAACGCACCAGAGAATGGATGTTCATCATCTGTAACTGTAAAGAGAACTATATGGTTGTGTGGAAGATAGTCTTTTATGAACCATTCCATCCTTCAAAGCAGCTTTGACACCACACTCGAATAGAGACCACTAAAACACACTCAAATAGAGACCACCGCAAGTTGTTTGTTTGGACGAATAATTTAAAATGTAATGACAGACTTAAGAAGCAGTTAACTAAAGTTTAAGAAGCCCATAATGATGAAAATCGATGGGATATGGAAATATATCAGATCGGATTAATGAAACATGTACCGTGAAACTTGTAGGTTGCAAAGAAATGAAAGAAGGTTAGATAAAAAAACTTAACTCTTTCATCAATCATCACACCCACACAACACCATCTTTTCTTATCAATGTTCCCCTTCTTATCAAAGATTAATAGAGCATACAACCAATCTGTTAATCCTTTCATAATTCTGAGGCAACAACAAACTTGTAATCTAAATTGCACACCATCACTTATGAATTGAGGTCAATTCCACATAAGCACAACTTAGTAAATTATGGATGCCATGTCACGCTCCAATATATCTTGAAGAATTCAGTAATTTTTTAAATGTGTGTCCACATCATCATACCAAAAGATTTCTTCCCTTTGACACCCCATGTTAGCTAATTGATCTATAAGTTTATTAACTTCTCGATAAGTATGAGAGATCTGGAGTTCTTCCAAAATCTCCAATAAATTCCACACTTGTTGCATAATATAACTAACAAACAATTATGATATTTCCTATCTTTGCACATGTTGATTATTAGTAACGAGTCACCTTCGACATGGAGTTTTGCAATCTAAAGTAGCTTTACAAGTTGAAGACCATACAAGATATCCAGAGCTTCTGCTCTATTATTTGTCCCATATGGAAAAGACACCAATTTGAATGCATTTGCATGACCCTTAAAATCTTGTATACAAATTCCAACCCCTGATATACTTGGATTTCCTCATGATGAACCATCAAAATTGAGTTTGAAGAGATCACTCTGGAGTGATTGTTATTTCACTGTAGCTCTATCAACATCTTGTTTGAACGGTGAATGCAAGCTCCCATTAAAAGGAAGATAGATGCTATTCCAAGATTTGAGAGCATTATTAACCAAATAAGTAAATAATGAGCTTATTGATTTATGACAGTGAACAAACACATTCACTTCTTCCACAACTAATTTTTTAATAAGTTGGCAAACACTTTGTTCTAATGAAGAAGTTTTCCTAAAGATTTTCTTATTTCATTCCCACTAAATGGCCCATGTGACATTGGCAAGAACTATGTGCCAAATGCAAGCAAAGAAAGAAGACTTATACAAAACTGGCCATGAAGAGAAATGATCGCAAATTGAGTTTGACAAGGGGGTAGAATAATTTAATTTTTGAAGCACAAATTCCCAACAACATTGAGAAAAAGGACACTATAGGAAGAGATGTTTTGTGCTTTCTAACTGGTCCCCACATAAAACAAAATTAAATGCATATGTTATTCCAATCTTTGGAAGATGTACCCCTGTATGTACTCTTTTCTTAAGCATAAGCCAAGCAAAGTTTCTTGCTTTTTGAAGAAATGCACTATTCCAACAAAAGGAGAAACCTTCATGAGATTGTAGCACCCTTTCTCTGTTAAGAATCGCCTTATAGCCTTGGCAAACAGAGTAAGAACCATTTTTAGAAGGTACCCATAAAATCCTATCAGGAATGTCTGATAGAAAAACCAACCTTTCTTGAAGAATTTGCTGCAAATGAACAGACTGAGCAGGTGCTAACTGAGGAATGGAAAAATACTTCCATACTACTTTTCGTGAGAAAAATTCAATTAAATAAATATAATGAACAAGCTTAGACCCCCACAACTGAGATAGAAATGGAATAGCAGATTGGATTTGTCGGTCATCTCTTAGAGGAGGGAGTCATTCGAAGAGTCTTCCTAAAATTTAACATCCTCACCTGAATTCACTTCCCAAGTAATAAATGAAGTCACAATGTTTCTACATGAGAGCATGAAGTTCCACATTTCAGAACTGCAAGGAGGATTCAATCTCATGAAAATTCTAATCGGATTCATAAAATCTAGATATTTGGCTTGCATTATTTTGCACCATGTTGAATCCATCTTAGAATACATTTTCCAAACTAATTTGTCACCAAAGGCTAAATTACATTTGGAAATATCATGCAAGCCCACACCACCTCTTTCTTTCTCTATAGTCATATTATTCAAAGACAAAAGAGGTATTTTCTTAACATTGTCCATATTGCTCTTCCAAATGAAGCCTCTAACTAAATTCTCTATGTGATCCACTACTTTCTTTGGAGCTTTAAGAACTGAGATAAAATAGTTAGGAATAGCAACTAACACTGTTTTGGATAGAAGAATACGACTTGAAAGAGATAACCAACAGGCTTTCCAAGCATAAATCTTAGTCTGAATCCTCTCAATAAACTTTTCCCAATAAGATGCTTTATTTCAACCCATAAAAAAGGGGATCCCCAAGTATAAATATAGAAGTTTTACTTCCTAAAAACCTAACAACCTTATGATTCTTTGTTTGTGTGTCACTCCAGAATTGAAAACAATTTTTTTTTACTTTTGTGCATTGTTTTTTTGACATGATTCATCCATATATTTATCCAAAATCCCCTTAATTTGTCTTGCTTTTGATAAAGATGCATTACCATATAATAAAGCATCATCAACAAACAAACTATGAGTGAGTGATATGTTAGTTTGAGGAATATGTACCCCTTGCCGCAAACCATGTACATGTTTGGTCTTAATTGATCTATTGAGATCTTCCACCATCAAAATGAAAAGGAAAGGAGAAAGTGGATCACCTTGCCTAAATCCTTGTGTTGAATTGAAAAAACCAGAGGTGAACCATTGATTATTACTGAAAAAGAAGCCCTCGATAAACAAGACAAAATCCATCTACTCCAATTTTTTGAAAACCCAAATTTTTCCAACACCTTTCCCAAAAAATCCCAACATACTTTGTCATATGCTTTCATCATGTCCAATTTTATAATAAAGTTCAATAAATGATTGGACTTAATTGAATGGAGAATTTTATGAGCTGCCAATGCTCCTTTTGAAGTTTCCCTTCCTGGCACAAAACCACCTTGCTCTGAAGAAATTATTTTTGGAATCAGCTTCTACAATCTCATATAAATAGCCTTTGTGAAAATTTTATATACCATATTACATAATGAAATAGGTTTGAAATCTACAAAAGTCTAAGGTTCTGAAGACTTTGGTAAGACTACAATGTTATTAGTATTAAATTATATCAATATTTTTTCAGATTTCCTTGACTCTTCTAGGGCCAAAATAAGGTCAAAACCTACAACATCCCAATATTTTTGAACAAACATAACATCAAACCTATCTGGGCATGGGGTTTTATTTGGCAGAAGAGAAAAGACCAAATTTCTTAACTCATTTGTGAAAGGTCTCATTAACAATTCATTCTGAGAGTCTGTATTGAGTTTTGAAATTGGATCAAGTAACACCGAGTCACCCAAAATAGCGTTTGTATTTTGTGGACCTAGAAGATTTTGAAAAAACCTTACACTTTCATCTTGGATCTCTTTATTATTTGATAGAACTTCTCTTGTATCTGCACTTTTGATTGTAAGAGTAGTTTTAATAGTTTTTTTTCTGAGTCGAGGCATGAAAAAACTTAGTATTGTGATTACCCATCTTTTAACCATAGCTCTTTATATTTCCAATGCCAATAGATGTCTTCCCTTTTACACTAGACTTTAATTAAATCTTTTTGACTAAAAGCCAAAAATTAAGGGGTATCCATTTCACCAAATTTAACCAAAACGAGATTATAATTTCACCAAGAGGCGATCTACAATGGCATTGAAGTTATTCGTAAATAAAATTTCACTTTAAGAAAATTTTGACATTTGCATGCAAGTCTTGCAAAACTTGGCAAGATAGTTGGTAGTGGTGGCAAGGCAGAGGTAGTTTGGTAGTAACCTTGACATTAAAAAATACTCCATTTGGCATAATCATGAAACGTTTGCATGATTGATAGAATCTAGTGATGAATAAAGAATTGCAGAACCATTACTCTTGCAGAACCATTATGACACCAAGAACCGTGTGGAATGAACAAATGTTGGTCTCTTTCTTTCCATCATTGATGGAAAAGTGATTTGATTAAAAAAAACCAACACCTGTCTATTGCCTTTGCTACATTTTTGCAGGCGGCATGTCTGTTACTGTCAACATTAAAACATAAAATCTTCCACTCCCCTAAATCAAACATGTTGCCCTAAATAGAATGTAATGCCAAGAAGGGTAGGGGAAGAGTGGTGACCTGCCAATAATAAATGAGATCGGGCATCTAATGGAGGAAACAATAACCTTATATATGTGCATGACATTTCAATTTCAAGAGCTACAGTTTGATATTCTCTCCAAGAAAAATCTCCATTTCTTTAGGATAGCAATAGTAGGTAAATAATCACCCACTGTCTTTAGGAGCAACAATCTCTTTCATTCATTATGTGTAGGGGATTGGAAGAATTAGCAGGCCATGCATGCATTTATAAGCTAGTGTTAATACTTCTATAAGCCTTTTAATTGAAGGATTGTTGATGAGGTTTTGTCTTGTAGGCTTCCACATTCCCCCAGTAACATGCCAAGGGAAGCATAATCTTCTATCAACTCTTGCATATTAGAAACGCATCGCACATAGGTACCATTGTTGTATTTCAAGCTTGTATTTTTTTATATTGTAGTCGTAGCTCTGTAGAAAAATGGATGCTTTGTCTAGCTTCATGGATTAAAAAATGTTTATATTATTTAAGTGTATGGTTATATATATGTGGATACATAATAAGAGATATCTCCTAGATTTTATGTGTTTAATCTGTATCAATTTGATTAGGTATGGCCAAGGCATTTGTCCAACAATAGAGTGAATGTAGCATTCTAGAATAGAAGCAATTGTACAACCTCTATCACTGCCAAATGGAAAGACATTGGCCTTTCATCCAAAACTGTTGTTTAGGCTAGACAGTTGTGGACCTACAACCTATTTTAGTAACTATTGAGAGGTGGAAGAGGACATGATCATTCAAATGCTTTTGTAGAGATACATTTTTTGAGATAAGATCCATTTTAGTTTTGAAAAATTTCCTTCTCTCTATTTCACCATTGATTTATTTTTGGATGCATAAATTGTTGGATGATTCAATAGCTTGCAACCTGGATGAAAGCAAAGATGAATATAAGCTCCATATAGTACAATGGGCATTTGAGTTTACAATCATTTTTGCAGGAATGAGTTTATAACCATTCTTCTTTATAACAAACTTATTAAAATGAATAATATAAAAGGTGAATAAATTAATACATTCTAAATATAAAAGGTGAATAATTTAATCCTCCTCTTGATTGTTTTAATGTTTTGATTAGATCTATATAGAAATCTTATTGACAACAAACTTGCTAAAATAAAAGCAATAAAATAGATTTCATTGTTTCCATTAAATCTGTATATAATTCCTATTTAAGATATCAATAGAAAACTTGCCAAAATAAACACAATGAAATATACAATGAAATTAGTACATTCTAAAATTAATTCTTTTTTTTTCTTTTTTTTTTTCATTGTTTTGATTAAACCTGTAGACACCTAAAATTAATTAAATTAATATTTAATTAATTTAAGTCTGTCAACATAATTAACCAATTTAATTGTATTAGTTACCTTCTTCTTAAGGTTAATTATATCAAAGCTAATCAATCTTATCACTATGGTCCAATAATTAATTTATCAATAAATTAATTATTTTCCCATTCTTCTAAAGTCACCTCAACCATTATTTCTTCCAAAAACCACTTAGTTAATTAATGTTAATTAATTAACCTAACTAAAGTGATTCCTACAAATCACTTTCCCTAATCTCCACTTAGCCTAATTAATTCTTTTTTAATCATACTTATCATTATTCTCCTATTTGATATTCCTCCACTCATTATCTCTTCTCATGTCACATCCTCCTAACTTTCCCACTTGTTCTCTAATCTCTCATTAAGCCACCTAATCAATCCTCTTAATCATTTGCACATCCCTAATCATCTTGATCCTTACTAAGAAATTTAAAATTCTTTGAATCTCCCCATGCATCCTCTTCCCAAGGAATTTTTAATTCCTTTATCCATTTAGTCTTCCCACACATCCACTTATTTTGGATTTTTTTATTCCTCCTCCCTCCCCTCAAGGAATTTTATATTCCTTTTTCTCTTCCCAATGTACTTGGGAGATCTTCCCCATGAACATTGAGAGGTGTGGAGATAAGAAATGTCTTTATGGAATATCTCTTGAATCCACACCTTGTCCTCTCAATGCATGTGCTCCTTCTCAAATCGATCTCAAACCTTCATTCCAAAATCAATCTTGGCCCTTCATTTTGACCTCCTCCAAACTATAAATTGGAGTCTCCTCTCCTCACATATCATCCACTTTCAGCCAATCTTATGTTGTCCATTTGGGAATCAAAATCATCCATCATGCCATCATAATTCCCAAATCATCTCACACTTAGTCATTATCATCCAATCCATCCATCTATCAAACATTATCCAATCTTGTTGTGTAGTGGAGAGCAATCCACATCCCTATTAGACAGTTCATATAACCGGAAGACAACTGAGAGGGGGGGAGTGAATCAGTTGTCACAGATTACAGGAACCATTAGCAATTTAAAATTTAATACTGGAACCCAAAACATTAATACCGGAATAGCAGATAAACAACTTAAGCATAAATGATAATCACAGAATAAAATTCATCCACACAACACCTAGATTTGTACATGGAAAACCTGGTAAAGGAAAAAACCATGGTGCAAAGCCTACCCACGGTCAAATAATACTTCTGCAGTAAGTATGTGAATTACAATTGAGGGACCTGCACTTGTAGGAAGGCCAACAACCTAGAGCACATTTCTCATCACAAAAGGAGCCTCACTGACTACATATAAATCTAAACTACAATCCAGAGAAGTGTTGAACTGCAAAAGATAGCATCTCCTATTCCTAAGTATAGTTTCGGTGAAGCTCAATACCAGAGGACTAAATCCTCTTACATAAACCCAATTCGATATCCATTGATCGATCAACTTTGTTGCCTGAATGATATTATATTATTCACACATTACAGTCCTTGACCATGACCTCTTACATATAACCATGATGATCTACAATGAGATCTTACATCTAGATATACAAACCCTCAACTGTAAACAATCAAGTCAGCCACCAGACAATAAACGAATTACATTATTACAAACCATGTTGTCCTTAGACCAAACAAGTAATATCAACACATAAGACATCCTAGAAATACATCAATAGGTTCTATCCACATGTTACATTAAAGTCGTTTCATAACCTAGATCAATCGGGACCAAGTATAGGTCCACACGCTTCAGCAATGAGCTCCAATAGCCAAGTCTCGAACATGATCATCAACAACATCCTGAAACTCCATTAGAAGTTGCACCAACACCACTTATGCAATTCATTAAAGATCTTCATCAATATCTCTACTGGTGAAACCCTCGTCGAGACCAGAAACCAATCTTCTAAGCAAGCAAGATAGTATCCAATCTCCAGACCAAAACCAACTAATCATATATGAGTTTAAGTATCATGAACAAGCCAATTCCATCACCAGATTATACCGGAGCCTACTGGATCATGTCAGATCTAAGTTGACCAGAAACCGCTCATCCTATTGGGACGAGAAGGGTGCCAGTAAAGCATCGAAATATCTAGTGTTGGCATCAATGACAAAACATCAATGCAACACATAATCAATTCCACCAAATAGCCAACAATCTCCACCTTTGGCATTGATGGCAACACTAGATGTGAAAAACATCTAAGAACCAAGAAATGCCAAACAAGTCTCCCCCTATGGAAGATAGTCAACAAACTCCCACATATAGCTCTGAATATCACTTTCCCTTTCTTTTTCACTTCTTTTCCTTTTCTTTTTCACATCAGTACCACTCACCCTTTGACATCAATGCCAAAAATTTGAGAAAAATATCAAAGCAAAAACATAAGCCTCTAAATCTCAAAGCTGACTACTCCCCCTGAGTAGTAGGATCCTACATCAGTGTCAAAATGAATAGTATCTTTGATAGTTCATGCCAGACTGGTGCCAAACTGCATCAATCAAGTCTCTATCGGAGGGGTGGAAACTCTCAATCTATCTCTCAGGTATTCAAATGATTCCTTGGACAAAGGTTTAGTGAAAATATTTGCAATCTGCTCTTTAGTGTTCACATAAACTAGTCTAACTTCATTTTCTTCCACCTTCTCCTTCAAAAAGGTGTACTTGATAGATATGTGTTTTGTTTTAGAATGAAATACCAAATTCTTTGATATATAAATAGCAGTAGATTTATCACAGTGAATAACTACCTATGCATCACAATCCACCTTTATATCCTTCAAAATTTGCTTCATCCATAAAACTTGTGTACAGTTAATAACAGCTGCAACATAATCAGCTTCAACAGTAAATAGAGAAGTACATGACCGATTCTTGCTGATCCATGAAACCAACTTCTTTCTAAGAAATAAAGTTCCATTGGAAATACTTTTTCAATCATTAACATCTGCAGCCTAATCAGCATCTGTATATGCACATAAAGTAAAGTTATCATCCTTAGGGTACCACAAGCCATATTCTGATGTACCTTGCAAGTATCTAAAAATCCTTTTCATGACCATTTCATGATTTTCTCTAGGATCACTCTGAAATCTTAAAACAATACAAACAACATTCATAATGTCAGGCCTAGTCTGAGTCAAATAAAGCATACCTCCAATCATAGATTTGTATCTTGTAGGATTTATCGATATAGAAACATCTTTTCTTGTCAATTTCTCACTTGTAGCCATAAGAGTACTTACCGGTTTAGAATCTCCCATACCAAATTTCTTCAATAATTATTTAGTATATTTAGTTTGATAGATAAAAATGCCTTTGTTAGTCTAAGTAATATGCAAACTTCAGAAAAATTTAATCTCACCAATCATAGACATCTCAAAGTCTTTCTCCATATTCTTAAAAAATTATATGCATAACTTATCTTCACCTCCAAAGAATGTCATCAACAAATACTTCAACAATCAGTATATCATCATCAATGATTTTATAATATAAATTATTGTTAGCACTGCCCTTAGTAAAACCAAGCTTCAAAAGATATTTATCCAACCTTGCATACCAAGCTCTAGGTGCTTGTTTCAATCCATATAAAGCTTTCCTTAACCTACAAACCATATTTGTATCATCTAATAGTAAAAAACCATTAGGTTGCTCAATATAAACTTCCTCATCAAGATCCCCATTCAAAAATGCACATTTAACATCCATCTGATAAACCTTATAGTTTTTATAAGCAGCATAGGCAATAAATAATCTTACAACTTCAATCCTAGCTACAGGTGCAAAATTTTCTCCATAATTAATTCCTTCCTTCTGAGAATATCCTTTACAAACCAATCTAGCTTTATTCCTTATAACTTGACCATCTTAATTCAACTTAGTTTTAAAAATCCGTCTAGTTCCAATAACATTTTTATTTTTAGGCTGGAGAACTAAAGTCCATGTGTTATTTTTCTCAATCTAATCTAACTCTTATTCCATAGCTTTCAACCAATGTTCATCTTTACATGCCTCAATTACTGATACCAGTTCAACTTGTGAAATTAAACATACCTCATTAGTTGTTAGTCTTCTTCTTGTCATCACTCATTTGCTCTTATCCCCAATGATTTGATCTTCAAAGTGATTCAATCTCACATACCTAGGAGTCTTATGACTTTCTATTCTTATTGCTTGTTCTTTAGTTACTTTAGAATTCTCTGATGTTGTCGGAGAAACTGGTTCAACTCTCTGTTGTGGTAAAGATGTTATCGGTTCAGATATAATCATTTCCACTGTCGGTTCCTTCTCATAAACTCTGATTTGACTTCTGTTCAACTCATCTACTTTGACATTAGCACTCTCAAAAATTCTCTGCAATCTCTTGTTATAACATCTATATGCTTTGCTTTCATTAAAATAACCAAGAAATAGGCCTTCATCACATGTAGGATCAAATTTCCCAATAATATCATCTCTCCTAATATAACATTTACTACCAAAAATTTTGAAATACTTAATTGTAGGTGTATTGCTAAATCATAATTCATAAGGCATCTTACCGGTTTCTCCTTTGATGTGTACTCTATTGAATGTATAAACTGATGTACCAATTCTTATCTCTAGTAGATATGAGGTATATTAGCTTCTATCATCATTGTTCTAGCAGCATCCAAGATAGTTTTGTTCTTCCTTTCCACAACTTCATTCTGTTGAGGTGTTCAGGGAGTAGAAAATTGTCTTCTTATACCATGATTGTCATAAAAGTTATTAAACTCACCAGATGTGAATTCTCCACCATGATCTGATCTCAAACATTTAATATTCAATCATGTCTCAGATTCCACTTTAGCCTTAAAGATTTTAAACTTTTCAAATGCTTTAGATTTTTCTCTCAAAGAAGTAACCCACATCATTCTAGAATAATCATCAATGATTAGCATGAAATATCTATCATCATGAAAACTTTTAACTCTAGCAGGGCCACACAAATCGGTATGAATAAGATCAAGAACATCATTTGATTTATCTTGTATACTCCTAAAAGAGGTTCTGACTTATTTACCCATTTGACATTCTTTACATACTGGATTATAGGGCTTCATAATCTTAGGTATATCCCTAACAACCTTAGTTGAACTAATCTTCACAATGCAATCAAAATTCACATGACACAACCTTTTATGCCATAGCCAACTCTCATCAATCTGTATTATCAAGCATTTCTTCTCACCCGAGTTTAAATGAAATATATTACCTTTTGTTTGTGTATCAGTTGCAATCTCAAAGCCATATCTATTAATGATTTTGTATTTTCCATCCTTGAACTGTATTTGAAATCTCTTATCTACCAATTATCCTACACTCAAAATATTATGCCTTAAACCTTCAACATAATAAAATTTGTTAGTATTGTTCTTACCATCCAATGATATAGTTCCTTTTCCTTTGATCATACATGCCTTGTCATCTCCAAATCTAACTAGACCACCATCAAATTCTTGCAAAGACAGAAACTTCCCTTTATCTCCTGTCATATGATGTGAACAACCACTATCAATTACCCGTTCATCCTTGTCTTCAATTTTAGAAGCAAGTGTCTTCTCCTCAGGTATATTCTCTTCCAGTGTTGGATCATCTTTCTTGATAGCCAGGAACACCCATTCCTTCCTATTATCAGATCCACTAGTAGAGTCTTCTGTCGGTTCATCATCTAAATCAGTAATACCTTCCTCATTTGCTATGTAGCATGATTTGTCTCTGTTTTTCTTGTATTTATACTTGTTTTGATATATAGGGTTAGGCTTACATGACCTTTTAACTCTTTCTTCAAATCTTGAATTCCTTTTAGGACATCTAGATGCAAAATAACCAATCTTATTACATGCAAAACATTTAAAAGGTGCTTTTCCTTCATATTTACTTCCTACCAGTCTTTTAGGTACTTTTCTAGCAAATAGTGCTTCAAGTTGCTCAAACTCATCATCTTCTCTCTTCATATCCTCTAACTCCTTTGCATATAAAGCTTTCTAGTCTTTCTTATTGGTTGTAGATGTAAATGAATGAAAAACAAGTTCAGTCTTCACAACTCCAGAAGGTCCAAATTCCTCAAGCTCAAAAGAAGATAGTTTCCCAACCAAAGTATCTTTGTTGACAGATGTGTTAGTCATTTTTCTCAACTCATTAATAGTAATAGCATTCATTTTGTAAGCCAATGGTAGGGCTCTCAAGACTTCAGAAATAATTTCATCTTCGCTTAGAGTTCCACCACAACATTGGATTCCCATAACAATCTCATTTACCCTTTCCATGAATGCAGTAATACTTTCATCTTCTTCCATCTTCAATTTTTCATCTCACCTGGTAACCATCAAGTTTAGCAATCTTCATTGTAGGGTCACCTTCATTAAGAGTCTCCAACTTATCCCATATAGCCTTTCTAGATGATTTATCAGTTAATCCCATTATTTTCTAATCAGAAAGTGCACACAAGAGGACTTCTCTTGCTCTACAATCATTCTCAAGCTCCTTGTTCAGGTTTGTCGAAGGAGGATTGCCAAATCTTGGATTATAGGGTGTGACAACATTTTATGTGATCTCCCGAATCTCCTTGCCGAGACATCTCAGATGAGTCTCCATTTGAATCTTCCATACTATGTAATTTGTTCCATCAAGCCTCAGAATATCCCTTCAAAAGATAGATCCAAAAGAACTAGATGAACTTGAATTGTTAGTCACCATAGGATCTTCCTCAAGCGGTTAAGCTTTCTATAGAGAGGACCAAAGCTCTGATACCAATTGTTAGAGTTTAGATAACCGGAAGACAACTAAGAGGAGGGGGGGTGAATTAGTTGTCACATATTACAGGAACCATTAGAAATTTAAACTTTAATACCGGAACCCAAAATATTAATACCGGAATAGCAGATAAATAAATTAAGCATAAAAAATAATCACAAAATAAAAGTCATCCACACAACACCAAGATTTGTACGTGGAAAACCCAATAAAGGGGAAAAAATGGTGGGAAGGCTACCCACAGTCAGATAATACTTCTATAGTAAGTATGTGAATTACAATTGAGGGGCCAACACTTGCAGGAAGGCTAACAAACTAGAGCACACTACTCATCACAAAAGGAGCCTCACTGACTACATATAAATACAGTCTTCAATCTGGAGAAGTGTTGACCTGCAAAAGATAGCATCTCCTATGCCTAAGTACAGTTTCGGTTAAGCTCAATGCCAGAGGACTAAATCCTCTTACATAAACCCAATTCGATCTCAAATGATAGATCAACTCCTCTGGCTGAATGATATTACATTCACGTTACATTCCTTCACCATGACCTCTTACATATAACCATGATGATCTACAATGAGATCTTACATCTATATATACAAACCCTCGACCATAAACAATCAGGTCGACCACCAGATAATAAACCAATTACATAATTACAAACCATGTCAGCCTTAGAACAAACAAGTAATATTAACACATAAGACATCCTAGAAATACATCAATAGGTTCTATCCACACGTTACATTAAAGTCGGTCCATAACCTAGATCAACCGGGACCAAGTATAGGTTCACACGCTTCAGCAATGATCTCCAACTGCCAAGTCTCAAACATGATCATCAACGACATCCTGAAACTCCATCAGAAGCTGCACCAACACCACTTATGCAATTTATCAAAGATCTTCATCAAAATATCTGCTGGTGAAACCCTTGCCGGAACCAGATACCAATCTTCTAAGCAAGTAGAATAGTATCCAATCTTTAGACCAAAACCAACTGATCAAATATGAGTATGAGTACCATGAACAAGCCAATTCCATCACCAGATTATACCGGAGTCTACCGGATCATGTCGGATCCAAGTTGACCATAAACCGCTCATCCTACTGGGACCAGAAGGGTGTTAGTAAAGCATCCAAACAGCTAGTGTTGGCATCAATGACAAAAATCAATGCAACACAATCAATTCCACCAAATGGCCAACAATCCCATCTTGGAGCCAATCCAATCAAGAGGAGCATTTGGGCGCATTGCACTTCATCAAAGGCTCAATCGGAGGAAGAGTAGAAGATAAGTTATAATGATTTATTTGTGTATTTGAATGCATTATTTTGTGTTTTATTTGGTTTATACACTAACCATTAGGTTTTAGATTTTTCACCTCTTCAAAACCTATATAGAATTCTTATCAACAACATCCTTGCTAAAATGAATACAATGTAAAACATAAAAATTAAAAAATTAAAAATAGTACATTCTAGAATTAATCCTCATTTAATTATTTTAATGTTTCTATTAAACCTATATAGAATTCTTATCCCCAATAAACCTTCTAAATGAACACAATG
Source organism: Cryptomeria japonica (assembly GCF_030272615.1). NCBI lineage: Eukaryota > Viridiplantae > Streptophyta > Pinopsida > Cupressales > Cupressaceae > Cryptomeria > Cryptomeria japonica. The sequence continues at coordinate 305,042,251 of NC_081406.1, read as the reverse complement.
TAAAATGTGAAGAAATTAATACATTCTAAAATTAATATGGATGTGTTCAACAAAGGGAAATATTAATTTTGGAGGTAATTGAACAAACCATATAAGAAAGGTAAATGAACAACATTCGATTAAGATTAGGATTAGGTTTTATTTAGGGTTAGACTTAAAGTTCATATTCAATTAGGGTTATAGTTAGTGCAATAAGTAGAATTATGGGTAGGGTTATTTAATGCTTAGAGATAAAATTAAAATTAGGGTTAGGGTTAGAATTAAAATTATAGATAGGGTTAAGGATTAAATGATGGTTAAGGTCGGGGTTATAGTTCAATTAGGGTTAAAGTTAAGGTTAGTGTTAAATTTATTTAGAGTTAATTTGGGGTGCAATTAAGGTTAGGATTAAAACTTCATGTGAAATTTGCTTTAGAGAAACTCTTAAGGTTTCTTGAAATTTTTTTTGATTAAATCTATACAAAAATCTATCAACAATAAACCTACTAAAATAAACACAAAAAAAACATATGATGAAATCACTACATTACAAGATTAATTCTTATTTTGATTTTTCATTGTTTGGATTAAACCAATATAAAAATTTTATCAACAAAATCCTTACTAAAATGAGCATAATGTAAAACATAAAAAAAAACATAGTGCATTCCACAATTAATCCCCATTTTAATTATTTTAATGTTTCCATTAAACCTATATAAAAAAATTATTAGAGTAAACCTTCTAAATGAGCACAATGTAGAATGTGGAGAAATTAATACATTATAAAATTAATATGGATATGCTAAACAAAGGAAAATATCAATTTGAAGAATAAACACAATAAAATGTGATGAAATTAGTATATTCTAAAATTAATTATTATTTTGATTTTTTCATTGTTTCCACATAACCTATATAGAATTATTATCTAACCATGTTATGAAAATGAACATAATGTAAAACATAAAAAAAATCAATACATTCCAAAATTAATCCTCATTTTAATTATTTTAATGTTTCCATTAAACCTATATAAAATTCTTATCCACAATATACCTTCTAAATGAATACAATGTAAAATGTGAAGAAAGTAATACAATCTAAAATTAATATAGATGTCTTAAACAAAGGGAAATACCAATTTTGGAAGTAACTGAACATTGATAAATATAGTTTAAAATCTAATAAGAAAGTCAAATGAGCAACATTCAATTAGGATTAGGATTAGGGTTACAGCTAGGGTTACGATTACAGTTAGAATTAGAATTAGTGATAAAGATTAGGATTAAATTATAGTTAAGGTTACAGTTACAATTTAATTAAGGTTAAAGTTGGTGTTAATGTTCAATTTGCTTAGCATTATTTTGGGGTGCAATTATGGTTACTAATTTGGGTTAGGGTTAAAGTAGAGTTATAGAAGAAATCTTAGAGTTAGGGTTAAATTATGATTATAATTCACATATGATTAGGGTTAAGGTTAGGATTCAATTAGAGTTATACTAGCTTATGTATATTTTATTTAATAATATACATATAATTCGCTAGTAAATTTTATATATATTATTAAATATAAAATATATAAGCTAGTTTAATTGATAAATAAAATCCTAAAGCTGATCAAGTCTTAGCAAGATCATAAACTTGTCAATAGATGCTTGATCTATTGGTGAAGTTGAATGGTTCTTAATCTCATAGCTGATTAAGTCTTAATGAGTGCAAGCCTCCCCTAGACAAATTTGACAAAATGGATACCTAATCATTGACTCTTAACCAAAAACAATTCAACCTAAAACTTGCACTCTAAATAAAAAATCATCCATTAAAAAAATAATAAACCACCATGCCCAGATATTCTAACCCCCAATGTTGACCATACTGCCATCCCCATAAATGAGTCTCCGTTCGTCAATATCCCCAACTCTCTCTCCATTTGTTTCTTGTCTTGGGATCAGATAAATTCATATGGGCAATGTCTATGGGGCCCTTTAAATAGCACCCAATAGCCTCAGTTGAAGCTATTCTGGCTCCAAAACAGACCTTTTGTATAATGTGTTAGCAACAGATTAGTCAATCGCAGTCATTTATTGCAAAATCGACGGTGTAAAACGCGCGACTAACAAATGTGTTAGTCAATCCGTATTGCCATTTTGGAGCCAGAATAGACACATCTTATAGCCCCTACTACATCCCTATTTTCTATGCACCTATTGTTGTTTCCTCTGACCTCCCCTATGCTCGCATGGGATTCCCCATTTTTCATGCTAACCTTCCGTATGCCCACACGGGCTTCGTTTTTCATGTGGTAAAATAGGGGGAAAAAATGTTTAAAAGGGAGGCGGGGACACCCCACTTTCCCGTGCATAACTACAATTTTTGCAATTACGCACGGGAAAGTGGGGTGCCCCGCCCCCCTTTTTAAACATTTTTTTTCTTATTATTAGAAAAAAAATTTAAAAACATTATATTTTATATTTTATATTATTTTTTAAATTTAGTCTAGTATTTTATATTTTTTATATAATAAATTTTTAATTATATTTTTAGTAAAAGTTGGTATTTATTTTATATTTTTTTTAATATATAATTTTTTAACTGTATTTTATTTATAGTATATTTTTATTTCTTTAATAAATTTTATTTATATTTTACTTAATAAATTTTAATATATTTTTAAATAGTTTTAATTTATATGTTTTATTTATATTATATTTAATAGATTTACTATTAGTTGTAAAAAACAAGCAATCATGTGATGTCACATCGGGTGCATAAATATGGAGGCCCCTTATGACACCACAAAAAACATGTTGATGTGCCATCAAATTTGATGATGTGGCCCTAAATCCTTAGTTATAAGCAGGGGACTTGCCAAGTAAGTTGTTGTAAATAATATAAATATACAATTTTTATCATTATAAACACAAGTATTATAGAATACAATTTGAAACATTGTAGAAAGACAAATAAATAAATTTTCAAGTGTAACAATTGGTTATTGTTTGGCTTATAACTAGAAATTGTTAGAATTAGGTTCACAATTGGGATTAGAATTAAATCTTTTCACCCTAATTATAACAATTTCTAATTATAATTCTTTAATTCTAATCCCAACTGTGACCCTAATTCTAACAATTTCTAATTATAACCCAAGCAATAACCATAACCATAATTTTAACATTAATTATAACCTTAACCTCAATTCTAACCCTAACACTTATTTTAATCCTTACTCTTTATAACCCTAACCCTTACTCTTTAACCATTAGTCTAATTCTAACCTAACTTTAAGGTTAATACTAATTTTAACTCTAATTATAATCTTACCTCTAACCCTAATCATAACCTAGTAGTTGAGCACCCTAACTTCGTGCTTCTCATAATCCTACATAGAAATTTCAAATTACTCCTAATTTTTTTACAGCAGCTTACTTTGGCAAGTCCCCTACTTGTAACTAAGGTTTCATGGCCACATCATCAAACATGATGCCACATCAGCATGATTTTTGCCAAGGTGTCCAAAATAGTCCCAAAAAAAGTGAGACCAATAGTCATGCATAAGGGGCCTCCATACTTGTCCAGCTGATGTGGCATCACATGATTGGTTGCTTTTTTACAACTAAGGGTAAATTTCTTTATTTGCCTTTCTACAACATTTTAAATTGTCTTCTATAATACTTGTATTTGTAATGATAAAAACTATATATTTAAGCCGAGAGGCTTCTACAATGGTAGCAAATTTATGAGTCAACATTTAGGGGTTTTAAAAAAATTTGACGATCATTTGGTTTTCAATTGTGTTTTCAATCGATTTAAGCCTTAATAATAATAATTAATATATTAGGATTGAATTAAGGCTTAAGTGTTTTCAGATGATTTAAGCCTTAATAATAATTAAGCAGAGAGGCTTCTACAATGGTAGCAAATTTATGTGTCAACATTTAGGGGTTTTAAAAAAATTTGACGGTCATTTGGTTTTCAATTCTGTTTTCAATCAATTTAAGCCTTAATAATAATAATTAATATATTAGGATTGAATTAAGGCTTAAGTGTTTTCAAATGATTTAAGCCTTAATAATAATAATTAATATAGTTAAAGCTTAATTAATAATAAGTAGTTACCGATACGGTTACACTAGATTATTAAAAATTGCAGAAACTATAAAGCACCATTCTTCGAATTAATAAAAAAATTTAGATGCAGAAGCAATTAATTGGAGGTATCTGATATTGTATGTTTTCATATGAATATTTTGCTTTTCATATTAGTTTCATATTGTATGTTTGTTGAAGATGATTAATGAGTCTATTCATTTTATCAATTTGTAGAATTAACAAACAAAATATTCTTCAACCTTTCAAACGTTACCTAGATTGCCTGTACACAATCATTAAAATACTGCCAATAATCATTTAATCTGCACTATCAATCATACAAATTCTTTTTAGTTTTTCCCATTCTACTCGATTCCATGAATTTGTTTTGTACATTGAAAATCGATTGGAAGCAAATTTATACATTTAAAATTTGGCACGCATAGATTTAAGTTGCAAAGAACACGCACTCAAAAACCTAGAATAGTCAACATTGATCTTTTTCCCTCTTTTCTTCATACGTTTCAATTGTCTTTGTAGTTTTAATGGTAGTTTCTAAATCGAGGAGCACTTCAGCAATTGTCTTTGTAGTTTTAATGATTGTTACAATTTTTACTGGCAGATTGTAAGTATAAAACTTAATGTATCCCTCATCTGCATACACCCTAAGATTGTGATTGAAACCTTGTACTGGCAATTATAATGCCAAAAAATAAAATAAGTTATGGTGTTTTTTTATTGGAGAATGAGAGTTTTTGCTTACTAGATGAACATTCTAGCCAAAAGAAAAGCACACACTGAAAAACAAATTACTAAATTGGGTTCATCTTTGTAGTTTCAATGGTAGTTTTTCAATCGGGGAGCACTTCAGCAATATCTAGATTGTTAGAAGTTTTCCTGGTAGATTGATGTAACTTTTTGTCATAGATTGTGATTAAAACTTTGTTCTAGCAGCTATATTGCCAGAACAATCAGAATGCATATTTGATTTTATATATATATATATATATATATATATTAATTAATTAAAAAATAATTCTTTCTATTTAAAAAATAAATAAATATGGTCAAATTTGCTTTTAGATCATAAATGTGCATCATGACTATTAGGTCAAATCAGTATAGAAAGATTTTCCTAACATTACATATTACAAATTTAAATACATAAGATCAATAAATTTTTAAAATCTATGAAATTAAAAATTTAAGCCATAAATGAATAGAACCGTTTATTAAATGTTTGGAAATTTCTCAATAATACCAGCTGATATATTTCAAAAAATTCTCTCCATTAAAAAAAGCCATAAAAAATTTAAAATACAATAACTTATTTAAATATAGTGTATGTCTCCAAGCATTGAACACTTTTAGTTCATTTATTTAGGAAACCTAAGCATTATTATTTTAATTATAAAAGATGACAGATAAGTAATTGGGACAAAGAATATTGAAATATTATTACTCAAACTAAAATGTAGCTTGAGGTAGCCATGATTTAGAGGTCAAACGTTTCCCCGAGAGGAAAAATAATTCCCTTATGGTATAAGTACATGAAATAAAGCCTTTCAATACAACGCTTAAAGAGATTTTCTGACCTATTAAAAAGCAGGTGAAAAAATCTATCTAAAATATTTGACTGTGCTCATATGCAAACAACAATGCTTTAATCCATATTGTGCCTTCTGTGATAGACCTTCCAGTTTCGTACCAAGGAAATTTTGTTAGATGTTATGTTGTGGTCAAACTATTGGCTATATAACCTCTTTCTCATCATTTCTTTAGTAATCATCAAATCATATTCAATTTTACAAGCGAATTCCCCATTAATGTGTTAAAATAAATTGACCAAATCTCCACCTTCAAATAGAAATGAGATCCAATCTTCATCACTGTGATCTTGGCTTTGATGAACTAATTTTTTTTTGTTCAATGAAAATAAATTAGCGGAGAGGGCATGTAATCTAATGGTGATCAATCCATTTATCCAAACAATCCCTAGGAAATATGTGAGACAATTACACAGCTCCCAAATTTCATCATCTCTCTCCAACGAGTTCAAGTAGAAAACACACATAACATCCTCTTGAATCTCCCCACAACTCTCTGCAAAACTCTAAAATTTGACGACAGACAATTTATTTTTAACCATGTCACCATCTAATTGCGATGAAAGGGCAGAAGAGATTTCTTGAGATTCTCTCTGCCCCAATGCATATTTTTCAAACAGTGCACTCTAAATTAGTAAAATAATGGATTTTAGGGTTGAGATTCTTGCCAGCCATTGGATTTACATAATCATTAAAACTTTATACCTTTTCTATTCCCTATAAAATCCCCAGAAATTAAATTTATATGTTAATCAAAATAAATCTTGTGACTTAAGTTTTCCACATGTTACAACATAGATATATATTTATTCCCTTCTTAAAATATTATGATAAATTAAACAACACTAACATTAGAATTCAAGTTTATATAATATTGTTACAACCTTAAAATTGAGTTGTATGAGTTGTATGCAAAGTTCATTACATATGAAAATGATTGGATGAAAATGATGAGTAGTTTTAATGAACTTTAATCTACTTAAAAATGATAAAAAGAAAAAGTAAGAAATTAAAAAAACCAAAAAATAGATATCCTATTTTCAATGCATCATTTTATTTTAATCTCTCTTTCGATCCATGAAGGTGAGTCCTGAGTCCAAATTTACCAAAAATATTGAATGAAAATAATGAGTAGTTTTAAAGAAGTTTAATCTACTTAAGAATGATAAAAAGAAAAAGTAAGAAATTAAAAACCAAAAAATGGATATCCTATTTTCAATGCATCATTTTAACGAATTCATAGGTAGAGGAGGGTTTTTATATAATGTTTTATTTTGTTGTATTTAATTTTGGGTTTTGCATTGTATATTTTTGTATATGTTGCATCGTATGAATAGCTTCTTTTCAATTTTAATAAACTCATTTGAATTGCAATGCATTACAGAAGGAATGCAAGATGGCAGTGAGAGTTGTAAATCTATTTTACAACTAATTATTCATTCATTTAACAATTAAAAGAAATGAATTTATTTCAATTTTAAAATCTAAAATGATTTACATGCAAAAAGAAAAGGTAGAATAAAAATGTTATATGTCTAAATGAATTAAAGGTTATGAGTAGGATAATTTTGATTATATAAAACTTTGAACTATTTTAAAATGTCTATATTTTAATTATAATAAACTTTGAAGCTATTTTAAAATGTATTTATTTCATTAGAAGAAAGCTTCATGGTAATTATTTCATAAAAAAATTCAAATAAAGAAAAACATTATTCATAAGAAAAGCTCATAATATTAAAGACTTTTTTAATATTTTATAAAAAATGACAATAAGTGTTATGAATGCATTATCCTACAATAGTTACCTATTTATAGCCTTACCTTAACACTAAACTCTAATTAACTACAACCTTAACCCCTAAACCTAATCTCTCTAAATAAATGCAAACCCTAACCTAATCTTCAAGTTAACTCTAATCATATAGTTTTTAAATTTTTCAAATTATATCATAAAAGTTAAAACCCTTAATTAATTTTTTGGTTTGATTACCATTAGGGTTTGATAAACATTCAAAAGAATACTCTAATCATTTAAAGTTATATAAGTTTTAGTTTTAAATTTATTCTAAAACTAATTGTTGATTCAAACAAAAAGGGTAGAATAGAAATTTTGTTAATATATTTAGATTAATTTCTTTTCTTTTTTTAATTTCACAACTAAAAGCATAGTCTAACAATTTAATATCAATTAACTTTTACTAATGCCTATAGAGTATAAGTTTAAGTTTTATTTTAAAATATATAAATAAGGAAACAAAATATTCATAAGAAAAGTACGTAATAATAAAGATTCTTTTAATATTTTATAAAAAATGATTATAAGTGTAATGAATGCATTATCCTAAAATAGTTACCTACTAGCCTTACCTTCAAACTAAACTCTAATTAACTATAACCTTAACCCCTAAACCTAATCTCTCTAATTGAATGCCAACCCTAACCTAACCTTAAAGTTAACTCTAACAATATAATTTTAAAAATTTTAAAATTATATCATAAAGGTTAAACCCTTAATAAATATTTTGGTTTGATTACCATTAGGCTTTGATAAACATTAAAAGCATACTCTAATCATTGTTTTAGTTTTAAATTTATTCTAAAATTAATTATGGATTCATTTAACAACATTAAAAAAATACAAACCCTAACTATAATGAAAACCTTACCATAATATAATCCTCACCTTGACAATATCTCTAATCTAGACCTGATTGAACTCTAAACCATAACTTGACCCTAAACTTAAATATAATCGTAACTTCACCCTTACTACAATCCTAACCCTAACCCTTAACACTAACACTTAACCTATTATACAAACCCTAAACCTTGAGATAATCTTAAATATAACCCTAATCCTAAGCCTAACCATAATCTTAACCCTATCCCTAACCTTAACCCTAACCATGATATAAATCCAAACCTTAGCCATTAGCCTAACCCTAATAATGATGTAAACCCTAACTACAATCCTAACCCTAACCCTCTAATATAAACCTTAAACCCTTAACCCCAATCATAATGTTGTGATATAAACCCTAACCCTAAATGCAAAACTAACCATAATCGTAAATCCTAATCCTAAACATATTCATAATCCCATGATATAAAGCCTAACTCTAGAAATAATCATAACAATAACACTCAATACTAATCCTAACAACAATTGTAAACCTAACCCTAACCTTAACCATAAATCAAAAACCTAACCATTAACCTAACCCTAATGGTGATGTAAACCTATACTGCAATCCTAATCCTAACCATTAACCTAACCCTAAAAGTGATGCAAACCATAAATATAAATCCAAACTATAACCATAAAAATAAATATAAACTGAAAACCTAGACACAATCCTAAATGTAACCCTAAATCCTAAGCCTAACCATAATCTTAACCCTTTTCCTAACTTTAATCCTAACCATGATATAAATCTAAACCCTAACCATTATCCTAACCTTCACAATGATGTAAACTATAAATATAATCCTAACACTAACCCTTAACCCTAACTGTAACCCTCTTATATAAACCCTAACCCTAACATTGTGATATAAACCGTACCCCTAAACATAAAATTAACCATAATCGTAAGTCCTAATCCCAACCCTGATCCTAAGCCCATGATATAAACCCTAACCCTAGAAATAATCATAACAATAACATTAAATCCTAACCCTGACAATAATTGTAACCCTAGCTCTAACTCTAACATTAAATCCTGACCCTGACAATAATTGTAACCCTAACTTTAACTCTAACCATAAACCCTAAATCCAAAACCTAACCATTAACCTAATTGTAAAAGTGATGCAAACCATAACCATTAGCCAAACCCTAACATTAACCATGTTGTAAATCCAAACAGTACCCATTAACTTAACCCTAACAATGATATAAACCATAAACATAATCCTAATCCTAACCCTAACCCTATGATATAAACCCTAACCATTAGCCTAACCCTAACAATGATGTAATCCCTAACTACAATCCTAACCCTGGCCCTTAAAACTATAACTCTAAGCCTCTAATATAAACATTAAACCCTTAACCCCAATCCTAATGTTGTGATATAAACCCTAACCCTAAACACAAAACTAACCATAATCATAAATCCTAATCCTAACCCTAATCATAATCCTATGATATAAAGCCTAACCCTAGAAATAATCATAACAATAACACTAAATACTAATCCTAACAACAATTGTAAACCTAACCCTAACCTTAACCCTAAATCCAAAACCTAACCATTAGCCTAACCCTAATGATGATGTAAACCCGTACTATAATCCTAATCCTAACTATTAACCTAACCCTAAAAGTGATGCAAACCATAAATATAAATCCAAACCATAACTATAACAATAAATATAAACCATAACACTAGACACAATCCTAAATGTAACCCTAAATCCTATGCCTAACCATAATCTTAACCCTTTCCCTAACCTTAATCCTAACCATAATATAAATCTAAACCCTAACCATTAGCCTAACCTTAACAATGATGTAAACCCTAACTATAATCCTAACCCTAAACCTTAACCCTAACTCTAACCCACTAATATAAACCCTAACCCTATCATTGTGATATAAACTGTACCCCTAAACATAAAATTAACCATAATCGTAAATCCTAATCCCAACCCTAATCCTAAGCCCATGATATAAACCCTAACCCTAGAAATAAACATAACAATAACATTAAATCTCGACCCTAACAATAATTGTAACCCTAACGCTAACTCTGACCTTAAACCCTAAATCCAAAACCTAACCATTAACCTAACCCAAACAATGATGTAAACCCTTACTACAATCCAAACCCTAACCATTAACCTAACCCTAAAAGTGATGCAAACCATAACCATTAGCCAAACCCTAACCCTAACCCTAACCATGTTGTAAATTCAAAATGTACCAATTAACTTAACCCTAACAATGATATAAACCATAAACATAATCCTCATCCTAACCCTAGCCCTATGATATAAACCCTAAATCCTAAGCATAACCACAATCTTAACCCTAACCCTAGCCTTAAACCTAACCATGATGTAAATACAAAGCATAACCATTAACCTAACCCTAAAAGTGATGCAAAACACAACTATAACCCTAACCCTAACCCCTAACACTACACATAATCCTAAGCATAACCATAAATCATAAGCCTAAACATAATCTTGACCCCGACCCTAACCCTAACCATTAACATAAACCTAAGAATGATGTAATATCTATCTATAATCCTAACCCTAACCCTTAACCCTATGATATAAACCCTAACCATAGACATAACCCTAACCATAATTCTAAATATTAATCCTTGGAACCACAATCATAAACTTAACTATAATCATAACCCTAATGCTAATCGTAACCCTGACGTTGTGATATAAACCCTAACCCTAAATGTAAAACTAACCATAATCATAAATCCTAATCCTAATCCCATGATAAAAACCCTAAACCTAGAAATAATCATAACAATGATACTAAATCCTAAGCCTAACCATTAACCTAACTCTAACAATGATATAAATCATTACCGCAACCATAACCCTAACCATTAACCTAACCCTTAAAGTCATACAAACCCTAACCCTGACCCTTAACCCTGAGTATAACCCTATGATATACATCCTAACCCTACACATATTCCTAACCATAACCATAAATCCTAAGCCTAAACACAGTCTTAACCCTAACCCTAACCCTGACTCTAACCATTAACCTAACCCTAACAATGATGTAAAATCTATCTATAATCCTAACCCTAACCCTAACCCTGACTCTAACCATTAACCTAACCCTAACAATGATGTAAAATCTATCTATAATCCTAACCCTAACCCTAATCCTATGATATAAATCCTAACCCTAGACATAACCCTAACCCTAATCCTATGATATAAATCCTAACCCTAGACATAACCCTAACCATAATTATAAATGTTAAGCCTAACCACAATCTTAAACTTAACCATAACCCTAACCATTGTGCTAACCCTCACCCTAACACGGTGATGTATAAACTGCAACCCTAAACATAAAACTAACCATAAATGTAAATCCTAATCTTAACCATAATCTTAACCCTAACCCTAATCATGATGTAAATCCAAACCATAACCATTAAACTCACCCTAACAATGATGTAAACCCTACCTATAATCCTAACCCTAACCCATAACCATAACCATCCTATCCCTATGATATAAAGGTCCTAACCCTACATATAATCTTAACCATAACCCTAAATCTTAAGCCTAACCAAAATTTTAACATTAATTGTAACACTAAACATGATGTAAATCCAAACCCTATCCATTAACCTAACCATAAAAATGATGTAAACCCTAACTATAATCCTAAACCTAATCCTTAACCCTAACCCTAACCACAATCATAACCCTAACCTTATGATATAAACTCTAATCATAGAGATAATCCTAACCATATACCTAAACATTAAGCCTAACTAGAACCTTAACCCTTACAATGATGTAAATCTAAACCCTAACCATTAACCTAATCGCAACAATGATGTAAACCCTAACTATAATCCTAACTCTAGCCTTAACCCTAGACATAATCCTCACAATAATGATAAATCCAAAGCCTAACCACAATCTTAACCTTATCCCTAATCCTAATCATGAAGTAAATCCAAACCCTAATCATTAACCTAACCCTAACAATGATGTAAACCCTAACTATAATCCCAACATTAATCATAGCCCTATGATATAAACCATAACCCTACACATAATCTAACCATAACCCTAAATCCTAGCCTAATCACAATCTTAACGCTAACTGTAACACTAAACATGATGTAAATCCAAACCCTGACCATTAACTTAACCTAAACAATGATGTAAACCCTAATGACAACCATAACCATAACCCTAATAGCAAGACAAAATGAACCCTATTCCTTATTGAATTAGGCCTACTATTTTAAACCAAATCAAATCCTAACCCTAATAGTGAACCATAATGAACCCTAATCATTATTGAATTAGGCCTACTATTTTGATTCCAATCCTAACTGTAATTATAAATCTAGAATTGAACCAAATGGAATCCTAAACTATACAACAATATAAATATTAAAATTAATTTATGTCATGTCTTTCAATTCATGTTGTGACTGCTACTAGCTTATATATATTTAATAATATATATAGAATAAGTCGAGAGCTATCCTTCTCGAGGCACCTATTGCACTTTAATGTTGATAAATCATTAAAAAAATAGGCGCCTCTAGAAGGATACCTCTCGGCTTATTTTATATATATTATTAAATATATATAAGCTAGTAATTAATATAGTTAAAGCTTAATTAATAATAAGTAGTTACCGATACGGTTACACTAGATTATTAAAAATTGCAGAAACTGTAAAACACCATTCTTCGAATTGATAAAAAAAATTCAGATACAGAAGCAATCAATTGGAGGTATGTGATATTGTATGTTTTCATATGAATATTTTTCTTTTCATATTGGTTGCACATTGTATGTTTGCTGAAGATGATTAATGAGTCTATTCATTTTATTGATTTGCAGAATCAACAACAAATTATTCTTCAACCTTTCAAACGTTACCTAGATTGCCCGTACACAATCATTGAAATACTGCCAATAGTCATTTAATCTGCACTATCAATCATACGAATTGCTTTTAGTTTTTCCCATTCTACTCGATTCCATGAATTTGTTCTGTACATTGAAAATCGATTGGAAGCAAATTTATACATTTAAAATTTTGCACACATAGATTTAATTTGCAAAGCACACGCACTCAAAAACCTGGAACGGTCAGCGTTGATCTTTTTCCCTCTTTTCTTCATACATTTCAATTGTCTTTGTAGTTTTAATGGTATTTTCTAAATCGGTGAGCACTTTAGCAATTGTCTTTGTAGTTTTAATGGTAGTTTTAATGATTGTTACAAGTTTTACTAGCAGATCATAAGTATAAAACTTAATGTAACCCTCATCTGCATACACCCTAAGATTGTGATTCAAACCTTGTTCTAGCAATTATAGTGCCAAAAAATAAAATAAGTTATGGTGTTTTTTTATTGGAGAACAAGAGTTTTTGCTTACTAGATGAATATTCTAGCCAAAAGCAAAGCACACACTGAAAAACAAATTACTAAATCGGGTTCATCTTTGTAGTTTTAATGGTAGTTTTTAAATCGGGGAGCACTTCAGCAATGTCTAGATTGTTAGAAGTTTTCTTGGCAGATTGATGTAACTTTTTCTCATAGATTGTGATTGAAACTTTGTTTTGGCAGTTATAGTGCTAGAACAATTAGAATGCAGATTTACTTATATATATTAATTAATTAAAAATTAATTCTTTCTATTTAAAAAATAAATAAATATGGTCAAATTTGCATTTAACTCATAAATGTGCATTGTGACTGTTAGGTCAAATCAATATAGAAAGATTTTCCTAACATCAGATATTACAAATTTAAATACATAAGATCAATAACTTTTTAAAATCTGTGAAATTAAAAATTTAAGCCATAAATGAATAGAACTGTTTATTAAATATTTGAAAATTTCTCAATAATACCAGCTCATATATTTTAGAAAAATCTCTCCATAAAAAAAAAGCCATAAAAAATTTAAAATACAATAACTTATTTAAATATAGTGTATGTCTCCAAGCATTGACAACTTTTAGTTCATTTATTTAGGAAACATAAGTAGTAGTATTTTAATTATTAAAGATGATAGATAAGTAAGTGGGACAAAGAATATTGAAATATTGTTACTCAAACTAAAATGCAGCTTGAGGTAGCCATGATTTAGAGGTCAAACGTTTCCCCAGGTGGAAAAATAATTCCCTTATGGTATAAGTATATGAAATAAAGCCTTTCAATACAACACTTAAAGGGATTTTCTGACCTGTTAAAAAGGAGGTGAAAAAATCTATCTAAAATATTTGACCATGCTCATATGCAAACAACAATGCTTTAATCCATATTGTGCCTTCTGTGATAGACCTTTTGGTTTCATACCAAGGAAATTTTGTTAGATGTTGTGTTGTGGTCAAACTATTGGTTGTATAAACTCTTGCACATCATTTCTTTAGTAATCATCAAACTCATATTCAATTTTACAAGTGAATTCCCCATTATTGTGCTAAAATGAATTGACCAAATCTTCACCTTCAAATACAAATGAGATCCAATCTTCATCACCAAATATCCACCTTCAAATAGAAATGAGATCCAATCTTCATCACTGTGATCTTGGCTTTGATGAACTATTTTTGTTTGTTCAATGAGAAGACATTAGCAGAGAGGGAATGTAATATGATGGAGATCAAGCCATTTATCCAAACAATCCTTATGAAATATGTGAGACAATTACATAGCTCCCGAATTTCAACATCTCTCTCCAATGAGTTCAAGCAAACAACACAAATAGCATCCTCTTGAATCTCCCCACAACTCTCTGCAAAACTCTAAAATTTGATGACAGACAATTTATTTTTAACCATGTCACCATCTGACCGCGATGAAAGGACAGAAGGGATTTCTTGAGATTCTCTCTGCCCCAGTGCATATTTTCCACACAGTGCACTCTAAATTAGTAAAACAGTGGATTTTAGGGTTGAGATTCTTGCTAGCCATTGGATTTACATAATCATTGAAACTTTAGCCCTTTTCTATTCCCTATAAAATCCCCAGAAATTAAATTTATATGTTAATCAAAACAAATCTTGTGAATTAAGTTCTCCACATGTTACAACATAGATATATATTTATTCCATTCTTAAAATATTATGATAAACTAAATGACACTAACATTAGAATTCAAGTTTATATATTATTGTTACAACCTTAAAATTGAGTTTGTATGAGTTGTATGCAGAGTTCATTACATAGGAAAGCGATTGGATGAAAATGATGAGTAGTTTTAATGAACTTTAATCTACTTAAGAATGATAAAAAGAAAAAGTAAGAAATTAAAAAAACTAAAAAATAGATATCCTATTTTCAATGCATCATTTTATTTTAATCTCTCTTTCGATCCATGAAGGTGAGTCCAAATTTACCAAAAAGATTGAATAAAAATAATGAGTAGTTTTAAAGAAGTTTAATCTACTTAAGAATGATGAAAAGAAAAAGTAAGAAATTAAACACCAAAAAAAGGATATCCTATTTTCAATGCGTCATTTTAACTAATTCACAGGTAGAGGAGGGCTTTTATATAATGTTTGGTTTTGTTGTATTTAATTTAGGGTTTTGCATTTTATATTTTTGTATATGTTGCATCGTATGTTTTCAATATCTTTATGAATAGCTTCTTTTCAAGTTATTAAACTCATTTGAATTGCAATGCATTACAGAAGGAATGCAAGATGCCAGTGAGAGTTGTAAATCTATTTTACAACTAATTATTGATTCATTTAACAATTAAAAACAATGAATTTATTTCAATTTTAAAATCTAAAATGATTTGCATGCAAAAAGAAAAGGTAGAATAAAAATGTTATATGTCTAAATGAATTAAAGGTTATGAGTAAGATAATTTTAATTATAAGAAACTTTGAAGTATTTTAAAATGTCTATATTTTAATTATAATGAACTTTGAAGCTGTTTTAAAATGTATTTATTTCATTAGAAGAAAGCTTCAAGGTAATTATTTCATAAAAAAATTCAAATAAAGAAAAACATTATTCATAAGAAAAGCTTATAATATTAAAGACTTTTTTAATATTTTATAAAAAATGACAATAAGTGTTATGAATGCATTATCCTACAATAGTTACCTATTTATAGCCTTACCTTAACACTAAAATCTAATTAACTACAACCTTAACCCCTAAACCTAATCTCTCTAAATAAATGCAAACCCTAACCTAATCTTCAAGTTAACTCTAATCATATAGTTTTTAAATTTTTCAAATTATATTATAAAATTTTAAACCCTTAATTAATTTTTTGGTTTGATTACCATTGGGGTTTGATAAACATTCAAAAGAATACTCTAATCATTTAAAGTTATATAAGTTTTAGTTTTAAATTTATTCTAAAACTAATTGTTGATTCAAACAAAAAGGGTAGAATAGAAATTTTGTTAATATATTTAGATTAATTTCTTTTCTTTTTCAAATTTCACAACTAAAAGCATAATCTAACAATATAATATCAATTAACTTTTACTAATGCCTATAGAGTATAAGTTTAATTTTTATTTTAAAATATATCAATAAGGAAACAAAATATTCATAAGAAAAGTACGTAATAATAAAGATTCTTTTAATATTTTATAAAAAATGATTATATGTGTTATGAATGCATTATCCTACAATAGTTACCTACTAGCCTTACCTTCAAACTAAACTCTAATTAACTATAACCTTAATCCCTAAACCTAATCTCTCTAATTTAATGCCTACCCTAACCTAACCTTAAAGTTAACTATAACAATATAAGTTTTAAAAATTTTAAAATTATATCATAAAGGTTAAACCCTTAATTAATATTTTGGTTTTATTGCCATTAGGCTTTGATAAACATTAAAAGCATACTCTAATCATTGTTTTAGTTTTAAATTTATTCTAAAATTAATTATTGATTCATTTAACAACATTAAAAAAATACAAACCCTAACTATAATAAAAACCTTACCATAATAAAACCCTCACCTTGACAATATCTCTAATCTAGACCTGATTAAACTCTAAACCATAACTTGACCCTAAACTTAAATATAACCCTAACTTCACCCTAACTACAACCCTAACCCTAACCCTTAACACTAACACTTAACCTATGATACAAAACCTAACTCTTGAGATAATCCTAAGCATAACCCTAATCCCAAGCCTAACCATAATCTTAACCCCATCCCTAACCTTAACCCTAACCATGATATAAATCCAAACCCTAGCCATTAGCCTAACCCTAACAATGATGTAAACCCTAACTACAATCCTAACCCTAACCCTCTAATATAAACCTTAGACTCTTAACCCCAATCATAATGTTGTGATATAAACCCTAACCCTAAACACAAAACTAACCATAATCGTAAATCCTAATCCTAAACCTATTCATAATTCCATGATATAAAGCCTAACCCTATAAATAATCATAATAATAACACTAAATACTAATCCTAACAACAATTGTAAACCTAACCCTGACCTTAACCCTAAATCCAAAACCTAACCATTAGCCTAACCCTAACAATGATGTAAACGCGTACTGCAATCCTAATCCTAACCATTAACGTAACCCTAAAAGTGATGCAAACCATAAATATAAATCCAAACTATAACCATAAAAATAAATCTAAACCCTAAACCTAGACACAATCCTAAATGTAACCTTAAATCCTAAGCCTAACCATAATCTTAACCCTTTCCCTAACATTAATCCTAACCATGATATAAATCTAAACCCTAACCATTATCCTGACCTTCACAATGATGTAAACCCTAACTATAATCCTAACCTTAACTGTAACCCTCTAGTATAAACCCTAACCCTAACATTGTGATATAAACCATACCCCTAAACATAAAATTAACCATAATCATAATTCCTAATCCCAACCCTAATCCTAAGCCCATGATATAAACCCTAACCCTAGAAATAATCATAACAATAACATTAAATTTTGACCCTAACAATAATCGTAACCCTAACTCTAACTCTAACCTTAAACCCTAAATCCAAAACATAACCATTAACCTAACCCTAACAATGATGTAAACCCTTACAACAATCCTAACCCTAGCCATTAACCTAATTGTAAAAGTGATGCAAACCATAACCATTAGCCAAACTCTAACACTAACCATGTTGTAAATCCAAACTGTACCTATTAACTTAACGCTAACAATGATATAAACCATAAACATAATCCTAATCCTAACCCGAACCCTATGATATAAACCCTAACCATTAGCCTAATCCTAACAATGATGTAATCCCTAACTACAATCCTAACCCTAACCTTTAAAACTGTAACTCTAAGCCTTTAATATAAACCTTAAACCCTTAACCCCAATCCTAATGTTGTGATATAAACCCTAACCCTAAACACAAAACTAACCATAATCATAAATCCTAATCCTAACCCTAATCATAATCCCATGATATAAAGCCTAACTCTAGAAATAATCATAACAATAACACTAAATACTAATCCTAACAACAATTGTAAACCTAACCCTAACCTTAACCCTAAATCCAAAACCTAACCATTAGCCTAACCCTAACGATGATGTAAACCCATACTGCAATCCTAATCCTAACCATTAACCTAACCCTAAAAGTGATGCAAACCATAAATATAAATCCAAACCATAACTATAACAATAAATATAAACCATAACACTAGACACAATCCTAAATGTAACCCTAAATCCTATGCCTAACCATAATCTTAACCCTTTGCCTAACCTTAATCATAACCATGATATAAATCTAAACCCTAACCATTAGCCTAACCTTAACAATGATGTAAACCCTAACTATAATCCTAACCCTTAACCCTAACTCTAACCCTCTAATATAAACCCTAACCCTAACATTGTGATATAAACCGTACCCCTAAACATAAAATTAACCATAATCGTAAGTCCTAATCCCAACCCTAATCCTAAGCCCGTGATATAAATCCTAACCCTAGAAATAATCATAACAATAACATTAAATCTCGACCCTAACAATAATCGTAACCCTAACCCTAACTCTAACCTTAAACTCTAAATCCAAAACCTAACCATTAACCTAACCCAAACAATGATGTAAACCCTTACTACAATCCTAACCCTAACCATTAACCTAACCCTAAAAGTGATGCAAACCATAACCATTAGCCAAACCCTAACCCTAACCATGTTGTAAATCCAAACTGTACCCATTACCTTAACCCTAACAATGATATAAACCATAAACATAATCCTAATCCTAACCCTAACCCTATGATATAAACCCTAAATCCTAAGCATAACCACAATCTTAACCCTAACCCTAGCCTTAACCCTAATCATTATGTAAATATAAATCCTAACCATTAACCTAACCCTAAAAGTGATGCAAAACACAACTATAACCCTAACCCTACACATAATCCTAAGCATAACCATAAATCATAAGCCTAAATATAATCTTGACCTCGACCCTAACCCTAACCATTAACATAAACCTAAGAATGGTGTAATATCTATCTATAATCCTAATCCTGACCCTTAACCCTATGATATAAACCCTAACCGTAGACATAACCCTAACCATAATTCTAAATATTAATCCTTTGAACCACAATCATAAACTTAACCATAACCCTAACCGTGATGCTAATCCTAACCCTAACGTTGTGATAGAAACCCTAACCCTAAATGTAAAACTAACCATAATCATAAATCTTAATCCTAATCCCATGATATAAACCCTAAACCTAGAAATAATCATAACAATAATACTAAATCCTAAGCCTAACCATTAACCTAACTCTAACAATGATATAAACCCTTACTGCAACCATAACCCTAACCATTAACCTAACCCTAAAAGTGATACAAACCCTAACCCTAACCCTGACTCTTAATCCTGAGTATAACCCTATGATATACATCCTAACCCTACACATAATAGTAACCATAACCATAAATCTTAAGCCTAAACATAGTCTTAACCCTAACCCTAACCATGACTCTAACCATTAACCTAACCCTAACAATGATGTAAAATCTATCTATAATCCTAACCCTAACCCTAATCCTATGATATAAATCCTAACCCTAGACATAACCCTAACCATACTTATAAATGTTAAGCCTAACCACAATCTTAAACTTAACCATAACCCTAACCATTGTGCTAACCCTCACCCTAACACGGTGGTGTATAAACTGCAACCCTAAACATAAAACTAACCATAAATGCAAATCCTAATCCTAACCACAATCTTAACCCTAACCCTAATCATGATGTAAATCCAAACCTTAACCATTAAACTCACCCTAACAATGATGTAAACCCTACCTATAATCCTAACCCTACATATAATCTTAACCATAACCCTAAATCTTAAGCCTAACCAAAATTTTAACATTAACTGTAACACTAAACATGATGTAAATCCAAACCCTATCCATTAACCTAACCATAAAAATGATGTAAACCCTAACTATAATCCTAAACCTAATCCTTAACCCTAACCCTAACCACAATCATAACTCTAACCTTATGATATAAACTCTAATCATAGAGATAATCCTAACCATATACCTAAACATTAAGCCTAACTAGAACCTTAACCCTTACAATGATGTAAATCTAAACCCTAACCATTAACCTAATCGTAACAATGATGTAAACCCTAACTATAATCCTAACTCTAACCTTAGCCCTAGACATAATCCTCGCCAAAATGATAAATCCAAAGCCTAACCACAATCTTAACCCTATCCCTAATCCTGATCATGAAGTAAATCCAAACCCTAATCATCAACCTAACCCTAACAATGATGTAAACCCTAACTATAATCCTAACCCTAATCATAGCCCTATGATATAAACCATAACCCTACACATTCTCTAACCATAACCCTAAATCCTAGCCTAATCACAATCTTAACGCTAACCGTAACACTAAACATGATGTAAATCCAAACCCTGACCATTAACCTAACCTAAACAATGATGTAAACCCTAACTACAACCATAACCATAACCCTAATAGCAAGACAAAATGAACCCTATTCCTTACTGAATTAGGCCTACTATTTTAAACCAAATCAAATCCTAACCCTAATAGTGAACCATAATGAACCCTAATCCTTATTGAATTAGGCCTACTATTTTGATTCCAATCCTAACTATAATTCTAAATCTAGAATTGAACCAAATGGAATCCTAAACTATAAACAATATATATATTAAAATTAATTTATGTCATGTCATTCAATTCATGTTGCAACTACTACTAGCTTATATATATTTAATAATGTATATAGAATAAGCTGAGAGGTATCCTTCTCGAGGTGCCTATTGCACTTTAATGTTGATAAATCAATAAAAAAATAGGCGCCTCTAGAAGGATACCTCTCAGCTTATTCTTTATATATTATTAAATATATATAAGCTAGTTATATTATTTACAACAGCTTACTTGGCAAGTCCCCTTCCATCAAATTTGATGCCACATCAACATGTTTTTTTGCAAAAGTGTCCAAAATAGTCCAAATAAAGGTGAGAACAATAGTCATGCCTAAGGGGCTTCCATACTTGTGTAGTCGATGTGACATCACATGATTGGTTACTTCTACAACTAAGAATAAATGTATTGGGTATAATATAAAATATAAAATATAAAAATATAACTATTTTATAACATATTAAAATTTATTAAGAAAAATATAAATAAAAATTTATTAAGTAAAATATAAATAAAATATATTAAAAAAATAAATATATACTATACATAAAATACAAATAAAAAGATATATAAAATAAATATTTTTACTAAAAATATAATTAATTAAAAAATTATTATATAAATTTTATTAAATATTAAACTAAAATTTTGTAAAAAATATATTAAATATTAAATATAAATTTTTTTTTAAATTTATAACAATAAAAATTAAAAAGTGGGTTGAGCACCCCCTTGTGCCGCAATTACGGACGGGAAAGTGGGGTGCTCCGCCCCTCTTTTTAAACATGTTTTTTGTTTTCCCTATTTTTCCACGTGAAAAACGAAGCACGTGCGGGCGTACAGAAGGTTAGCATGAAAAATGAGGAAGCCCATGTCGTGGGGAGTCTAGGGACTATAGGGTGTTGTTTAAAGGGCCCAATAGCCATTGCCATTCATAAGTCACTCTGTTGGAAAGTGGAGCACGGCAACAACTTCATTTTCTATAAACTAATATAAAAATTGTTGATACTGTGGAAGACTAGTTTTTCTTTTTCCATCTTTCTTCTACATAAACATTCGATGGAGCTTGTAAGTAGGCTAGCCGTAATCCACCCATTCGATCAACCATGGAGAGAGATGATTCAATTCGTGGCCATGGGCATGAGAATGATGTGCTGGAGCCACTAATAGCCAAGGAGGAAGCAGTTGTATTTAGAGATCATGAGCAAAACGAATGGAAGTGCAATAAAGCTCTAGTATGGGAAGAAGTAAAGAAACAATGCTGCATAGCAAGGCCCATGTTGTTAGTGAATTTGTTACAGTACAGCTTGCGGATGATATCTATTATGTTGGTGGGGCATGTAGGGGAGCTTGCTCTCTCTAGTGCATCTATTGCTACTTCCTTTGCAGATGTCTCTGGTTTCACTCTATTGGTAGAATAAAAAAACCTCGCTCTACTTTGGTTTCCTTTTATTGTAAGCGTTAAAAATTTGAGTAGTTTTGTCAAATTCTTTTCCTTTTTAACCTCCCAAAATGGGAAAATCTATAGAAAGTTGAAAATTAAAACCATTATCAGAGAATTTGGACTATTTTCCTTAAATTCTTAGTTGCACTGAGTCCTAACATACATGATTCCATAGAACTTGAAAAATAAAAGCATTATCTCAAAAGTTGGACCCTTTTCCTTCCAGGGTGGCTGTTGTCCTTAAATGATTAGTTGCACTGAGTCCTAATGTACATGATTCCATAGATCTTGAACTAGCAACTTGCCCATGTAAAGGGTAGAATCATAAGACATCAAACTGCTCTGTATTATAGATAAGCCATCCCCTGCAACCCATATTTGATAAACTTTTTGATCATGTAACTCAGTAGATATTTCATAATCATGCACTGCTCAATGAGATATCTCTAATAATAAGTGGTTCATGAGGCACAATACTTTAAAGGTATTTATTTTTAATGGGGTTGCACAATTCACAACAGTGAAGATTTAAGTTTATTTTGAAGTCATGGATGAAGTGTTGCATGCAAGACCAACAATTTTGTCAGATGGGAATGGGAAGTGCTTTAGTGTAAGGACCCGCTTGTCCTAACCCTAGTTAAACCAAACTTAAACTCACTATTTTAATTAAAAATTAAATTAACCATTATTGCACATCCAAAAGCAATGATTATCAACATGCAAGTAATAGATAAGTAACTGAACAACTATGCAACTCATAAATAACATGTAGAAATTAAATGTGCATGCGAAAAATAACAAACTAAAATTACGCATGAGGACTGAATAGAATGCAAACCATAATTAGTTAAGATGTTGAGTTATGTGTGCATATGTGTAGCATAAATCATATGCATGAAATTATTACGAATTAAATTAACATGCAAAAACTCATAATTAAATAATCTACCAGATAATTAAATATGACCATGCATGCATGCGTAAATGAAAACTAATCTAAGTAAATCATGCATGTTAGTGGGTTAGTATGTTAGTAGCCTTTTTTCTTCTTTTTTTATTTATCAGCTACATTGCATGGCAACTTCTTGTCGCTTTACATCATGTGATCTTATAGGACCTTTTTCATAACCTCTACATGCGACCATTCTGGTCTTACAATGAAATAAAATATACATCTTTAATTATTACATAAAATTTTATCTGGAATCTCTAACTTTCTCTGTCTTCGGATGTGTCGCCTCCATTTGACCTAGATAGCCTCCTCTCGCAAACCAGATGATAGACATATGACCCAGGCATTTTATCCGCCCAGCCAAATGAAGCATAAGCTTCCCGGTGCTCTTGATAAACTCCCGTCCCTCACGACGGAGTATCCTAGCAAGCCGGTACCAACTAGTAGTAAAGGAAGCCTGTGCAATCATGTAGAACTAACAACCCATCCTGGTTGAACTAACTACATGTGTTATGACAGGGAGATAAATAAATAAATAAATATGATGGCCATCATTACCCTATGACCAAGGAGGGGTTTTTCTAGCTCGCCAGTAGCAACCTAAGTATTGGAACCTTGTGCAAAGTACCCAATTAGATAAGCAATTAGTAAATTAAATAAGGGAGTTTAATATAAATGATAAAATTAAATTATTAAAATAAAATAACAAAATAATAGTAAGGATAAATTATTAAATATACAAGTATTTAATATTACTAGCTTGATTGTAATATTAAATACTTGTATATTTAATAATTTATCCTTATTATTATTTTGTTATTTTATTTTAATAATTTAATTTTATCATTTATATTAAACTCCCTTATTTAATTTACTAATATAATTAATTTCTAGCTTGATTGTAATATTAAATACTTGTATATTTAATAATTTATCCTTATTATTATTTTGTTATTTTATTTTAATAATTTAATTTTATCATTTATATTAAACTCCCTTATTTAATTTACTAATTGCTTATCTAATTGGGTACTTTGCACAAGGTTCCAATACTTAGGTTGCTACTGGCGAGGTAGAAAAACCCTTCCTTGGTCATATGTCTGCCTTCGACGATTAACCTGCAACTTACTCCAACTCAACAAAAGGTCGTCAGATCACAATAATAAAATGCATTATTTATATTATCAGGTTTGAAAATCTAATTAAAGCATCAATATCATTAATGATCATAATTAAAAATAATAATTCATCATCATTAAATAACGATATTATAAAATAACTGACCATCATTAATGTCATTAAACCATAAAATACCATCTAACATCATCCATCTAACATCATTAAAAAGCTAATCAAATAATTACGTTTAAAATGTCAACATTATAAGTATCTGGCATAGAAAAGTAAATCTAACTAGGGTCTAAGTCGGGTCATGACATTTAGAAACACTATGTGGACAGGCCTACGGGGCAAAGCAATACCATCTGCTTGGGATTCATCTGCAGAGAGCAATTTTTGTTCTTTTTTGTGTAAGCATACCGGTGGCTGTGGTGTGGGCATATATGGGCAACATTCTAACTGCATGTGGGCAGGACCCTTTAATATCTTTTGAAACAGGGGGATTTGCCAGATGGATGATTCCTAGTATGTTTGCTTATGCAGTTCTTCTACCCCTTATAAGATATCTCCAGACACAAAGCATTCTCTTTCCCATGATGCTATGCTCCACAATTACTTTGTGTTTCCATGTTCCCATCTACTGGGCTCTGGTATTTAAAACTGGTTTAGGTAATAAAGGGGTTGCCCTGGCAAACAACATTTCCAACTGGGTCAATGTGGCACTTGTTTTACTATATGTTAAAATTTCACCTAAATGCAAAAGGACATTGACGTCCTTTACAAGGGAGGCTTTGCATGATATTAAGGATTTTCTCAAGCTTGCAATTCCATCTTCACTGATGATCTGGTATACTACTTTCATCTCATTACTGCAAAATTTGATCCAAGTTATCTGTGTACTACTTCCTTTTAACCCTTTCGAAAACTCAAATTTCATAGCATGTGAGGAACAATTTGACAAATATAACAGATCCGTTATTGTTCATCACACAAGTTATTAATAATGCATGGTAGATTATACCAAAATGTTTTTTAAAACTTATTTTGTTTCCATGGTTGTTACAGCTTGGAGTTTTGGTCCTTTGAAATGCTTATTCTTTTGTCAGGCCTACTGCCCAATCCAAAACTTGAGACATCAGTTCTTTCAATCTGGTATGTATGTTTAATGTGAGAGTTTTAGTTATGAATTAATCTTAATAAGGGCATTTTATTGCCTCGAATTTGTTGTTATCTGGGCTAGTTTTGATATTTTGTAGCCTTAACACTAGTGCCCTATCCTATATGGTTCCCTCTGGTTTTGCTGCTGCTGCAAGGTTAGTACATTTTACAGCTAACTAGTAAAC
Source organism: Cryptomeria japonica (assembly GCF_030272615.1). Lineage (NCBI taxonomy): Eukaryota > Viridiplantae > Streptophyta > Pinopsida > Cupressales > Cupressaceae > Cryptomeria > Cryptomeria japonica. The sequence continues at coordinate 305,015,772 of NC_081406.1, read as the reverse complement.
CTACTAGTCATTTGTCCTATTCAATATACTAGGAGCTAGACACTTTCATGATGTTTGCATGGTAGTACACAAGTTTCAAATGAATTGGGAGCTAGACGCTCACAAGCTGCCCGTTTGGTAGTGTATGTAGTGTTCTTTATGACAATCATGGAGGCACTCATCGTAGGATGTCTTTTATTCTCTATACGAAATGTATGGGGCTATGCTTACAACAATGAAAAGGAGGTCATTGATTATGTTGCAAGCATGATCCCTCTACTGGCAGCTGGCTCAATTTTGGATGCAATTCAAGGCGCTCTTTCAGGTTCAGATTACTCTGCACAGTCATAGTTGGAACTACAAACATTTTTGTCTTGAAGTCATGATATCATAACAGCACTTTCTTTTTGATTGAAAATAACATTTTAGGCATTGCTAGAGCATGTGGGTGGCAAAATTTGGTGCTTATGCTAATCTTGGAGCATACTATATGGTTGCCATTCCTATAGCTGTCATTTTGGCCTTTGTACTGCATGTTGGTGGCAAGGTTAGTTACACTTCCCTCATTGATTTGACTTACAAAGCTCTGAATTTTATGTTCTAAATGCTTAAGTTAAAGATGCAAACTTTGATAAAAGAAACAAAGCATATCTTAACTGTCAGAGTGAGATTTTTGACAGATAAAGGATAAAGAAAGTTAAGTCCATCTAACCTGTCAGAGTAAGATTTTTGACAGAAAGGATAAAAAAATTAAGTAAATCGAACCTATCAGAGTAAGATTTTTGACAGATAAAGGATACAAACCTTGCATTATGAAAGTAGAACAGTTATTGAAATCCTAGTTCTAGCGTCCTATCGGCTAGACCATTCTCAGTGACATTGAGAATATAAATTATTTTCCCTGTTATAGGTAATGCTATGAAACATTCAAATTTAGTTAGCGCAAAACTGAGAATGATGATCTGTTCATTTCTCAAACTGAGAATGAAGCCAACTTCATATTATATCTTATTGTCTAGACTTTATTTTCACATAATTGTTTTACGCAAACAATTTTTCATAACAAATTTTACTTGACCATGTTATAAATGATAATATTTCTAGGATTAGAGTTTACTTCAGATTATATCTTATTGTCTGGACTTCATTGCCATATAGCTGTTGACTATGCTTCATGTAAACTATTTTTCATCGCAAGCTTTACTGGCTGTATTATAAATGATCAATAACACATTTCTACGAATAAAGCCAACCTCAGATTATATCTTATTGTCTAGATTTTACTGTCACATAATTGTTGACTATGCTTCACACAAACTATTTTCCAGGGCAACTTTTCTTGACAATAACACATCTCTAAAAATATAGTTAATTTCATGTTATATCTTATTGTCTACACTTCATTACCTATGTTTCACACAAACTATTTTCCATCACAAATTTGACTATTATAACATATAACACCATAATAAAAATACCAAAATAATAAATATGAAAGAAACCTCCAAATGTCTCCTCTTAACAAGAATAGAGGCAAAATGTAGTTTTTACAAGAATACTTAATATTTTAATTTGTTGCTTATACCAATTTTTTATGGATATTTCAGGGACTCTGGCTTGGAATTACCTGTGGCCTTTTTGTACAAACAGTTTTACTGTTCCCGATAACTTTATGTATAGAATGGGAACAACAAGTGAGTAGCTCCAATGACTCTATCCATTCTTAAGGATGGACTTAAAAATTCCAACAATTATTAGTATACATACGAAAGAACACATGAACTTTATCTATTTTGGAGCAATGATGGTGTATAGGACAGAGAAACTAAATCTATTTTGATTCGGCCATCACAATGAATGCTTTGAATAGAAATACACCTATTTTGTTTACTAACAACGTTGGTTGTTTTATTGCCAGGCAAGAAATGCAAGAGAAAGAGTATATACATCCGTATTGTGTGTGTGAAAAAGTGGAACTATAGCTGCAAGCACAACACTTAAATTAAGTCATTATATGCATGGTTAGTAATCAATAATCAATAAATAAAAACCATAACAAAGCGACCAATTGCCTTCTAAAAGATGCGAGTATAAGATTGCTCTCATATTTTTATAAGCAAGACAAAAGATTTAATCTATATGATATTAAGCTTATATGGATGCAAATAATGGATAAATAATTCAAGCAATAATTGTATATGGTGAAAATGGATAACAATAATAATGATATTGAAAGGCTAAATGAATTCAACCACAAAACCCTAGCCTAACAACAACAAAGATCCACCATAACATATGAAGATTACCTAAGACAATGCAAATCAAACGAAATCACAAAGATTATACCATCACATGTCCAATAGGGTTTGGATCTCTATTTTTCCTATCTCCATTGATCTTGCTTGATATATTTTCTCTCAGATTTTATGTGTGCACAAAAGCTCAACAAAAAACGGAAATGTAGTTGCAAGTAGGATCGCATATGCCAAGTAGTCAATTGATCAAGTAGTTAGGTTGATTAGGATGATTGATTAGGGTTTGATAATGAAGGAAACATCTCTTTATATAGAAGACACTATATGAAATGGAGGGATAAGATTGAGAGGTGTAAAAGGAGGTCGGCTCTGATTAGAGGGTAGGTAAAAGAAATAATAAAATAATGAAAGGGGTAGGTAGTGTATGAATTAAGAGATGAATGACATGTGTCATGGGTAGAAAAGGTTAATGAATTAATTAAATAAATAAAGATTTATTTAATTAATAGAAGGAGTGAGATCAATTAAATAAATAAGATATTTATTTAATTTAGGAAAAGGATAATTTAAATAAATAAATGTATTTATTTAAATGAGAAATAAGGCTAGAAGAGGATAAATGAATTAATTAAATAAATAAAGATTTATTTAATTAATAGATGAATTAGGCTTAAAATAATTAAATAAATAAAATATTTATTTAATTAGATAGGACAATTTTAGGTGTCTACATTTTGCCCCTCTTTGAGACAATGCGGCTTGTCGCATTGTTTCAAAGAAGATAAGATGAACAGATACAAAGTTACCCCAAGATGGGAATGATATGCCCCCTCGAGAGATTGGATGAAAAAATGTTTGAAAAGATCGCAAACAATCTCTCGATAAGAAAGATGGGATAGAATGGACTGACCGGATAAAGTGACAGAGTCACAGGATAATGAAGACTGACTCGAAAAACGAGGGCTAATGCAGTCTATAAGATAGACCACGAGAGAAATACATCCTCATTGTCATCTACACCTCCAAGAGATTAGAGTGCAGAGAGAGAAAAGAGCAGCAACAATCAACAGCGATGGCTTTGGTTCACAGATTCGATCGCGTTCATCGATTCCAGAGGCCAGCAGAGGTAGGAGAACTAGTAAGTACCACAAAACCTCCTTGTACTTTGATGCATTTATTGTTGTCATTAATGCATGCTAGGTAATGTAACAAATGCACGTTTATGTCAAGAAAATGCATTTGTGTCCAAAAATGTGAATTTGTGTCTTCTAAGTCAAATCGGCAGTTCTGTGATGAACATACACTGTCAATTGGATAAGCTGCTGAGAGGATACACTCAAGCAGGTCCTCTAAGGAAGACTAGGATTGCAAATAGGGCTAGGATTGACAATTTTGTGATAGAACATACGTTGCCAATTAGGAAACTACTCAAGAGGATTCACTCAAGCATAGGCCCTAGGATAAGATAGATCAAGGCACTTTGTGATGAACAGTGAGTACCAAGATATAGTACTTTGTGATGAACAAGGAGTACTAAAATATGAGTAGCACTTTGTGATGAATAGTGAGTGCAAATGTGAGCAGCACTTTGTGATGAACAGGGAGTGCATAACATGTAGTACTTTGTGATGAACAGGGAGTACCACTAGGATAAATAGCAACACTTTGTGATGAACAGTGAGTGTCACTAAGATAGATAGCAACACTTTGTGATGAACAGGGAGTGTCACTAGGATAGAATGCCATATGCATTTAGATGAAAAGTAGCATTTTGTGATGAACATTGAATGCCATGATGAATGACATGATTGATTTTCTTGACTACAGGAGTATTTGCCTATGTTGGAGTCACGGGAGAGATTCCCGTCGACACAAAGATTGCGACCTGAGCTGACCTTCGAGGACCGAGTGGCTATTGAGGCTATGGGTCTGAGACATATTCTGTATGTGCCTAAGTTTTTTGCGAACATGGGACTGCTAACTGCACTAGCGGAGAGGTGGCACTCCGAGACTTGCACTTTTCATTTAACGATGGGGGAGATGACAGTCACCCTCAAGGATGTATACAGGATTCTGAGGATACCGATCGATGAGGAGCTGATTCTCTATGATCGAGATGGAGATAGGGAGGCCCTAAGATGAGTGTTCTGGGACCTAAGACTGGAGATGAGGGTAGGACATGTGGCTTGGGACACCATGACAGCTACAGAATTAGCGCTGCCAGCAGTGATAAGAGGAGCAATCAGTGGGTTCTTGTGTTCTGATAAAGCGACACGAGGGTTGGCTGTGGGCTGGGGAGGTGCATTGGAGACACTGGTGACATAGCACACCAGATATGCCTGGGGACCGTGTGTGCTGGCACACCTCTATTATGAGTTGCATCAATTTGTGTACCATGGGTCAGTGGGATTGGGCTGCGGGGTCACATTGTTTCAGGTGTGGGCCTATGAGCATCTACTAGTGACGAGACTGATATATTTCAAGGGCAGAGGTCACAGGTGCAGTTTCGTACACTTATACGACATGATCACCTCACAGCCACGAATTGGCAGGTTAGAGCATTGGCGGCGAGTTATTGATGATATTGATATGGTTATATGGAGGCCATACCTAGGATGCGAGCAATGGGAGGATGGTGCAGTAGAGCTTCCCTACACCTTCCGAAGCAGGTATCTTATTGGGCGAATGCCCTATGTACTTGAGAGGCAACTAGTGGACAGGGTGGGCAGGCAGTTTGGTGTGATCCAATGGATGCCATGGGGTTCAGGCATGTATGCATGGACTATCAGGGATCAGGTGCAATTTGGGCCCTTATTATCATATGATCAGGCTGTTAAACAACTAGTAGAGATGATGCCCCTACCCTAGAACATGTGGCCAGAGATCGAGGATGCTGGCATGGATGCCGAGTACACAGCATATTGGGCCAAGCATCCATTCCCCCACCTGACAGATCCAGGAGAGCTACTAGATAGAGATGGTGGTGGGGATGGCGATGATGATGGAGATGATGGAGGTAGAGGCCGACGGAGGAGGAGGGGGGCAGTTGGAGAGAGGAGGGTGGCACTATGGAGGGAGGGTGGAGAGGGGTCGCGGTGGATTATTGCTACAGGTGCCAGTAGCACAGGGTCCCAAACAGGTGCAGGTACAGGGACAGATACAGGGACAGGCACTAGTATAGGCATAGGCACAGGGGTAGGCACCCGTACAGGGGGAGCCATAGGCAGAGCCACAAGGGGCTGAGGCAGAGGAGGATGAGTTGATGGAGCTGAGGGAGATCTGCTAGGGACAGGCAGATGAGATCCAGGACCTGGAGAGGGAGAGGGATAGACTCAGGAGGCAGTTGAGAGATACTGAGCAGGAGCGGGATCAGGCCATTCAGTGCTACATAGAGGCTGAGATAGCATTGAGGGTTGGGAGGCAGGCAGCAGAGGACACAGGGGCTAGATATGCCTACGTCCTATGGGCAGGGGAGGAGATTGCCTACTAGTGGGATCTCTATTATGGTGCAGTGCCAGCTGATCAGTGGGTGAGGAGCTTCCATAGACCATCGCGAACAGCAAAAGCTATAGGAGGGAGCCAGAGGAGACAGGAATCTAGTGGTGGGGTTATGGGTCCTCCACCACCACCAGATAGAGGGGACAGGAGGGATGATCCTGGGGTGGGTCCTTCGAGGGCTCAGATTCTATCGAGGCCAGGCAGCTCCAAGGGAGGGAGTTCATCATAGCCATAGAGGGCTCCCTATGTATCAGTATTGTATCATTTTTGTATGATGATGTAGACACCTTCGGGTGATTGTAGCCATATGTATTTTGACATCATTGTATCATGACACTTTATATATATATGAGATGATTCTTCTTTGCAGTAGCTATATGCATGTGTACCTATGTGATGAGATGTTTTATGATGTGATGCTTATGATATGGATGCAAATATGTATATGATGCAATGCAATATTTTTGTTCTTTTATGTTTTATATGTGTATGCATGATGCAAATGTGAATGTATGAAATGCAGATGAATATGATAATACAAATGTAAATTGTGCTAACAGGTGTTGTGTGCAGGATGTGATGCAGTTGTGATATCTATATGTATGTATGAAATGCTTATATGTGGTAATGCAGGTGCAACTACATGAAATGCAAATGTTTTTGGTGTGTCATTATACTCAGTCATGTGATAGCAGGCTGCGCGGACTCGAGAAGGATGATGGAAATTAATCAAGAAAGGGGGATGGAAGATAGAAGATATGAAAGTGAAAGAGCTTCTTGTGTGTTATCATCATTGAGCTTTATTATGGCAAGTAGGTTATGACAATCGAGGCATATGTTCGACCCAGAAAGTCATTGTACTTATTTGCATGGAGATAAGATAGTCACAAACAAGGAATGCCCCAGTTCATACTAGAATCATAGTGTCCTCATATCCTTGGACAAGTCATAGCATTACTAAGAGACAATCCACAGACAACAAATACAAATAGGTGACGATACCCCATCCTCGCCTTTCTAGTCAAAGACATCCTAGAGATAAAATCTCTAGTCAGAGACATCTTGGAAAAGCTAAAAGACATGTCACCAAAAGATAAAATCAAAAGAAAACCAAGACTCGACACCAACATCCATTGTAGTCCTCAAATTTAGTGTCTCTTGTCACTTGTATAAGTCTTATTTGATTGTGGTCACAATGTTTACTTTCACAAAAAGGACAGATAGCACGGAAACATATGTTGTCTGAGTCTCTTGAAAGATTTGATTTGTTGAAGCCCATTGTTGTTGTTGTGTCTCATTTGAAACTGACTAAATCCATGAAACTAATACTTTATTGTGGAGAATACGAAACTTTATTACGAATCGGCGATGCAAGTCTTGCTTTATTGCGAATTGTGTGCGGATAAACTGAAGGAAGCTGGAAGAAATTGTACTCCTCAAAACATGTGATGTTCTTAGTTCCACACCCATCACTAGATGTAGGATTTTCCTTAGCCATAGATAGGAGCTGATTTATTATGGATGGAAAGGAGTGAAAAGGGAGGTTTATTATGAATGGCAAACCAATCTTAGGTAGATCAATAACAAGCCATGATGGGAATGTGTAAGTTTATTATGGATGAATTGGTCATGAGTGTGTGTAAAGTGAAGTGATGAAAGAGAATCCTGAAAGAGGGAGGAGCAATGTCTCTACGCATGGCATTGGTGACCCAGTTTTCACCATGGTACTTGCCCAGGGTGCCACCAAAGTGGTTTTAACCGTTGGACGAAATATTTTTCTTTACTTTTTTGATTTTTTCAAAAAAAAATTTGTGTCACAAGGCGCCTATTTGCCAAGTTTTCACCAAGTAATGTTTTTTTTTGTTTTATAATTTTATTTTTTTTGTATTTTTGAAATTTTTTATTTTTTTGTATTTTTGAATTAGGATACTCTGAAGAGCTATGTGTAAAACCTGCGAAGGTGCATGTTGTTGATAGGATCCTCCAAAGGTTCACCTTCTGTAGTTGAGAGCTGATATGCCCCAGATCCATATGTTGTTGTAATGATGTAAGGACCAAGCCAATTTGGTTCGAACTTTCCCTTCTTCTCTTTGTCTTGCTAATTTTTGGGATTTTCTCTAAGAACCAAATCACCTACCTCAAATGTCCGAGGCTTGACTTTGTGATTGCAGTTGCGTTGTTCCTTGACTGAATGATGTGTAGCTTGAGTGACTGTCTTCCTTGATAAAGGAATTGAGATAGAATTACTAATGTGTGGACTATGTAGGCCCGTATGCGTATCACCTAAAGAAGTTTGGGCATCCTTGATAACAAAGTCCTTCAAGGAAGCTCCATTAAAGGTCCATGATGTATCACCAGAAGGGAAAGGATGTGTGGAACAAGTAGATGAGTGATGAAGGCTTATGATTGTGAAAAGAAATGAAAGTATCATGACATGATAGAGACTTAGGATCAACAAGTATACGTTTTGACTTAAAATTGTAGAACTTTTGCCCCCAGTTATTTTGATATTAGGGGAGATCATCTCTTGTTCTTTTTTCTTCATGGGATTTTTATCCTTGACTTTTATTTTTTTAGAGTCCAATAGCTTTTGATTTTGATTTAGACTAAAGGACTTTTCTTTATTATTGACTTTTAGATTTTTCTTTTCAAAGCTTGATTCTTAATCCCTAATGAGTAAGGGTTTTTGTAATTCTTGTTGATCCAAGTCTAGAAGTGGAGTGCAAATGGAATGAGTGGATGAAATGGTAAAGATATGTGATTTCTCAAGAGGGCTGGTGATACGGTTAATAGATTCTTCATTGGAACCACTCTTAGGACTATTGATATCAAGAGTTGATTGCACCACTAGAGGAGATTTGCATTCAGACTTAGTAGCCACAACACTAGGTGGTTCACACCCAATTCCTTGGTCTTGTATATTGCTTGTAGATTGTTCCTGTCGACAAAATGTGTTAGGAGATAGTGGGAGTTGATCAACATGAAAGATATACTCACCACATCCTAGGTCTTTAATCTTGAACTTTTCTTTTAGCTCTGCTTGTTTTGATGTAGAAGCTTTCAAGGATTCTGGATCCACATATGCTGAAGAAGGAATAGCTTATCGATTGACTGGGATTGTTATTTCTGATCTAGGTCATAGATTGTTGCAATATATGAATGGATTTGGGTCAGCTTTGATAGTCACTTCAACTCCATTGTGTGGAAACTTGATGCATCGATGATATGTAGATGGGACTGCACTCATTTCATGAATCCAAGGACATCCTAACAATATGTTGTATGTGAGATCAAGATCAAGTACTTGACAAACCACATCCTTTGTAAATGGCCCAACTCTTAGAGGTAAGGTGATTGTGCCTTTGGATGAACGCTCTTCATCATCATATGCTTTGATAGTAATTTTGTTTGTAGAATTCACAGCTTTGTCGGAATATCCCAATTGTTTAATAGTGCTCAATGTACAAATGTTTAGACCGGCTCCTCCATCTATCAGGACTCATTTGATTCTATGTTTGTGTATGAAGGCTTCAATGTGTAATGGTGCATTATGTGGCTGACTTACAGAGGCATCATCAGCTTCTGTGAATGTAAGGGAGTGTGGAATGGAAAGGTATCCCATCATGGCTTGAAACTGGTCCACGTTCAGATCAATAGGAATAGTAGTTTCTCTCAAGATTTTGTCAAGAATGGATTTATGTGTGGGGGATATGCATAGGAGCTCAATAATTGAGATGAGCGCGGATGTCTTCCCTAATTGTTCTACAAGGTCATACTCAAGCTTTGTTGATGAGGAAGCGGTGTTCTTGGCTGGAGCACCTTGCAAAGTGATTTTACCTTGGCAGGTTGTAACATGACATTCAGAGGTAGGTTCGGGAGAAGATCCAACACCTTTTAGGACAATCTTGGGTCTCCAAGTAGAATTCTCAGGGTTTTTGTCCTTGATGATAATGGTAGAGACGTAATTGTCCATTGAAATGTGATTGATAGTTAAATCATAGTTATAGGTTGCTATGGTATAGTTCGTTTGGTCATCTGTGGCTTTAGCTTTTCCCTTGTCATGCTTTGGGAATGGTCCTTAAAAATCTCATGTTCTTGATTGGATGAGTGCCCTTCAATCTCAATGTCACCCCTATCAATGAGATCTTGTATGATGTTCTTCAGTCGATGACAATTTCCTGTCTTATGACCTTTGCTCTTATGAAATTCACAATATTCATCATCATTCCACCAATTTGGTTTAACCTTTGGTTCATATGGAGGAAAATCTGGAATAGTGATTACCTTGTTTACCACTAGCTTTTTGAAAACTGACTCAAGTGTTTCTCCCAATGGAGTGTACTTCCTTCGTGATTTAGAAGTTGTTTGAGTATTCACCTGATTTGATCCAGAAAAAATGGATTTGGGTCACATCGTATTGGCATCAACAAAACCATCATTGACTGTGTTCTTGTTTTTATTCTAAAATCTTGGCTTGTCTTTTCCTTTAAAGTCCTCTTTGTTTTCCTTGAATATCTTAATGACTCCTTGTTCAATTAGGACCTTTTTTGTCATTAAGCCTTTTTCAATGACATCCTTGAAGGTGGACAAACAAGCTTTCCTTAGATCATAGCCAATGTCTTTGCTAACATTTTGGGTGAACATCTCTACCATTTGTTTTTGTGGAATTTCACAAGAGCGTCTGCTAGCTAGATTCCTCCATCTTTGTAAAAATGATGAAAAAGACTCTCCATCTTTTTGCTTGGTGTTGCACAAAGTAGTGACTGATATGTCTGTCTCTATGTTGTAGGAGAAATGTTGAATAAATGCCTCTGCTAAGTCACCCTATGACTTAATTCCAGGTGGAAGTTGGGAGAACCATTCCATAGTTTGATCACCTAGGCTCTGTGGGAATAATCTCATCAAATATGTCTCTTCTAATTCTATCTCAATGCAAGCTATGAAAAATTGTCTTATGTGTGCCTTAGGATCCCCTTTTCCTCTATACTTATCAAATTTAGGCATCACAAAGTGTGTAGGAAAAGGAGGCACTGGAATGCTCTTGTCAAATGGATAAGGACATATGTCTCTCATTGTGTAAATTGGCTTCAGTGTATTTATGTCCTCCATTTTCTTTTGTAGGTCCTTGATTTGTTGCTCCAAATTATTCTTAGGTGGAGACCGACTTCTTGGACCATACCCCATGCTTGAGGCACCAATTGGAGGAGAAGCATGTTGCATATATGGATGATATTGATCATACACATGTTCATATGGAGGAGGTTTGTAATGATGCTGCATATATGGACCACTTGGTATATATTCATGTTGAGGAACGAAATATCTATTTTGTCCATGTATACCATACTCTATAGGAATGTCATGTTCTAATGTGTTGCCCCCAAATTTGACACGAGGTTTCCTTGTGTCCAAATTTTGAGCATGCCTTTGAATATCCAATTGCTTTGGTGGTTGATCCGTAGCATTGATATGTGATTGAGCATATTTCTTCGCATAAGACTTCCATAATGGTCTGCGAAGGTGAGTATCACATGCTTGACCATGTGTATGTGGGATCTCTATTTTTTGAAACAAAGACGATGGTGATTCGGGCACAAGATGTGGTCTTCTATTGCCTCCACTATTAGGCCTCCTTTGATCCATGTTGGAGTGAGGTTGTTGCAAAGGTCGATTTTCCATTATTTGAGACATGTCAAAATCATGAGGTATCTTGGCTCCACTTTGTGCCATCATTTGTAAGAAGTATTGTCTATCCCTCCTCATTATTTCCTCAACCAATCGATTGAAATGGGGATCCATAATGGATTCTTCCACATCTATTGAATGTACTAAAAATTTGTCCATATCATCAGTGTGTGTATCATTGTTGTTTGTAGTGTCCATGTTCTCAACATTTGGAATGTTTCTATAGGCATCCATGTCAGGTAATGTAGTATGATCAGAATTGAAAAAGATATCATTGTCATACTCATAAGAACTCATGTTTGCGAACTCTTGAGCCTCTTTAGTCTCTCTCCTAGATTTTTGAAGATGGGTTTCAACCATGAACAAGGTATTGACCGGGATGTGTGAGACTAGATGAAAAATGGAAAAAGTATGGAAGACCAAGAGTTGGATGGAATGTAAATGAATCTGAGGTGTACTTGTAATGTCCAAAATGTAAGACCAAGTATGTATGTAGTAGAGTGGGTGTGACTTCCAAAGAGAGGATATTTTCTCTTGATGAGGTAAGTTGACCTTGACTCTAAGTAAGACTAAATGAGACCCAAAGGTGATAGACCTTGATGAGGGACCACTTAGCAAAATGTTGTTGTATGTAGTGTGTTGACAAAATATGATGAGGACAAGCAAGTGACCTTTTGACTCAAGTTTAGACAAATGTAAATTTAATGCAAGATGTAAAGAAATGATGGACTTTGTGAGACCCAAAGACAAGTTGAATGCTAGATAAAAACCTGGAGAAACAACCTAGGAAGCTCAAGAATTCTGAAACTGATTGCTCTTGTTTGCTGGACTGTAAAAATTTTCCAATTTGTGAAGTTGTTGGTTGTGACCAAATCTAAATGTTTGACTATTTTTCATGACAAGAGGACACAATGTTGATGAGGACTCAATGTTTGCAAGTGTTTAGACTCAAAATGACTCCAAGAAAAGTGTTTTGTTTGATGTAAAAATGTTTTGCATACACTTGAAGACACAAAAGACACAATGTTTTGCTGTTTGGTCTTGAATGTTTTGAATGTTTAAAATAAGTCAAGCACAATTCTTATGGCTGGCCAAGACAATAGTTATTGATCCCACATGGGTTTTACCCCCGAGGCTACGCTATTCAGAGCGGAGACTTAGATGCTTGACCTCACTGGCTCCACCCTCGGCACTCACTTCTCGGGTCAGCCAAGCATCAATCCCCACGAAAACACCCCATAGCGAACTTTGTATCTCTACTAAGAACCATATGTGTGTGGGCTGCTACCAGAGGTCCGACCTCCTACCCCAACAACTAGAAGGATTTGGGCTTCTAAAACAAAAAGGTGCTAGTAAGGGCATTCGCTTGTGTGGCCATACATGCGGCACTTTCAACTCTGTAAATACAGAAGGCTCCCATCCGATAGGGGTTACACCCTACAACTAATCAAATAAATTTGATCAAACGGGTTTATGGGGAGACATAGTGTCGGTATGAACTAATCAGCACATGTTATCCATAGTTTTCACCATGAATACAGTTGTTTATAGTGGTTCGGAAGAGGTGGGTTTTCTTCGCTACCACTTGGGTCATTCTCTTCTCACTAGTAGTCTTAATGACCACACGGGAAGACAGGCCCTCTAAAGATTAAACAAAAAGAGCCTATTGCTCAAGACACAAAAGACAATGATTCAATTTTAGTGCACCAATTGAAGTGTTTGCTAGTCTATGAAAATAAGGCACACAATAAAAATCCAAAAACCCTTCCCAAGGACCTGCAACAAAGATTTATTAGTAGTTTGGATTGTTTCAAATGATCACCCCTTCCTGCAAGCACACAAGTTAGGTAAATTTTAGATCCAAAAGACTTTGTGAAATAGGGGCCTTCAACAATGCGTTTTGTTGACCAATTCAAAGATCCGATTCATCATTAAAAAAAACACCTGTAAAATTTCAAGAGATTTCCAGAAATGTAAGAAAATCCAAAAAATTTGGTAATTTGTTCCAAAAATTAATTTTTCATGAAAAATCATAAAAAATTCATATAAAATGCAAAATCGATCCAAAAAATTTGAAATTTTTATTGGAGAGTCCTAATGGTCTTCCAAACCTACATAAAAAAATTTCTGCAACAAATCAAAGCAGTTTGTGAGATATAAGTAAAATAATGCAAAACCTTAATTTTCAAAGATTTGATTTTTGAGGAATGATTTGCATCAAATTTAAAATCACAAAGAACATATCCTATGTATAATTCTGAGAGATTTCCAAAAATGTAAGAAAATCTGAAAACTTCACTAATTTGCTCTCAAAATTAATTTTTTATGAAAATCATAAAAAATTCATATAAATTGAACAACTGATCCAAAAAATATGAAGTTTTTATTGATTCCTTCTGATACTTTTCTTGACCTGCATAAAAAATTTGATGTCAAAATTCGAAGCCGTTTGTGAGATCTAATCAAAATAAGGAAAAACCCTAATTTTTAAAGATCTGATTTTTAGGGAAATATTTTGCATCAAAATTAAAATCACAAAGAATAGATCCTGTGTATAATTCTGATTGATTTCCAAAAATGTAAGAAAATCCGAAAAATTCTCTCATTTTCTCTCAAAAATAATTTTTTATGAAAAATCATAAAAAAATCATAGAAAATGAAAATGTGCTCCAAAAATTCTGAATTTTGTATTGAGAGCTCCTAATACTTTCTTCAACCTACAAAAAACATTTGGTACAAAATTTACTAGCCGTTTGTGAGATACGATCAAATCTCTCCAAGATCTTGATTTTGTGTCCAAAACCCTAGCTGCACAAGGTTATTCTCCAAATTGTTTTACAAAACAACAATATAGGGTTAGAAAAATCTGCAAAAAACACAGATCTAACAAAAATCCATGTCCCATGGGGCGTGCCAAAATGTATATGGTGAAAATGGATAACAATAATAACGATATTGAAAGGCTAAATGAATTCAACCACAAAACCCTAGCCTAACAACAACAAAGATCCACCATAACATATGAAGATTACCTAAGACAATGCAAATCAAATGAAATCACAAAGATTATACCATCACATGTCCAATAGGGTTTGGATCTCCATTTTTCTTATCTCCATTGATCTTGCTTGATATATTTGCTCTCAGATTTTATGTGTGCACAAGAGCTCAACAAAGAACGGAAATGTGGTTGCAAGTAGGATCACATATGCCAAGTAGTCGATTGATCAAGTAGTTAAGTTGATTAGGATGATTGATTAGGGTTTGATAATGAAGGAAGCATCTCTTTATATAGAAGACACTATATGAAATGGAGGGATAAGATTGAGAGGTGTAAAAGGAGGTCGGCTCTGATTAGAGGGTAGGTAAAAGAAATAATAAAATAATGAAAGGGGTAGGTAGTGTATGAATTAAGAGATGAATGATATGTGTCATGGGTAGAAAAAGTTAATAAATTAATTAAATAAATAAAGATTTATTTAATTAATAGGAGTGAGATCAATTAAATAAATAAGATATTTATTTAATTTAGGAAAAGGATAATTTAAATAAATAAATGTATTTATTTAAATGAGAAATAAGGCTAGAAGAGGATAAATGAATTAATTAAATAAATAAAGATTTATTTAATTAATAGATGAATTAGGCTTAAAATAATTAAATAAATAAAATATTTATTTAATTAGACAGGACAATTTTAGGTGTCTACAATAATCAATTCAAGCAAATATGGATTCAAGCAATAATGGATGCAAACAATCTAAAAAAACACAATGATCTTCAATGACTCCAGAGCGAAATTAGCATGATAATAATCTCTAAGCGTGTTCTCAAATATCTCTGGGGTAAATTGGAATGAGAGCTGAAGACTGAATTTATAGAGAATTACAAGAGAGATGAAGAAAAAGCTCAATTTAGGATTAATTGAAAATAATTGAGAAATCAGATTCAGTTAACCTTGAGATAGATTCTAATTATAGCTTAATTGGAATGCATTTAGATAGGAAGTTCAAGTTGCACTGGAAATAATAATAAATTAATTCCATGCATTTGTAATAAAAATAGATAATTTCATGCATATATTTGATTTAGTCAAGAAAAGAGTCTTTTCAATGCAACTGAACTTCTTTTTTTGAAAAGCTTTGAGTTCCATTTTTAGAGAATAATTCATTAATTCAATTTAATTGCTTTTCTGATTTCAAGTTCTAAATTTAGAAAAAGAAATAATATCTCAAGTTTGATTTCTCTCTCAATTCAATTCTTTTTGTTTTATTTTCAATTCAACTCTTGATTTGTAATTAATTCCTCTTTTGTAATAAATTAATTCCTTTTGCATGATTAAATGGCAAATTTATTAATTAATTAAATATACAAGGATATTTAATAAATTAAAATAGAATAATTGATCAAAATGATATTCTTGGAAATGATTTAATTAATTAAATATATATTTAATTAATATTGAGTAATTGATTTGCCATGTGATATTTGATGATTAAAGAATTAATTATGTGTTCAAGATTGATTTAATTACCTTTGGTTAGGACCTTGGTGATGTTGTCGAGATTAGGGGCCCATGGTTTAGATGACCATTTTTAGGGTATTACATTTGCCCTTCTTTGAATTAATGTGCGAGCAGTGCATTGGTTCAAAGAATGTGTGATGTCTAGGAAATGTCAGTTCTGAACTTGATTGATCACAAACTAGATGAAGAGCAAGGTGTTTAGCTTGATTCGAAACGACAAAGCTGAATGAAGTCTTATCAAAGCAATACCGATCCCGAACTTGATTGAACTTAGGAATGCTAGAAAACAAAAGATACCGAACTTGAACTTGATTGATCAAGAAGCGGGTCTTACTAATCTAGAACTTGATTGATCTAGACACAGCAAGTGAAGATAAAAATCTATCTTGAACTTGATTGATCAAGATACGATGAGTGAAGAATAAACTGTCTAGCTTGATCAAGAAACGAATACTGAACACCTGCCTAGATTGAGTGTGATCAAAGATACTCTTTAAACTTTTGATTGAGTTTAAACGAATAATCAGCTTGATGTAAAGTGATAAAACTAATTAACGTTAAGAGATTGATTCAGAAAAAGACAAATATTAGCTTGATTTGAAGCGATGAAAGTGATATGCCCCTAGCAATTGATTCGATTCAGATGATCAAGATATCTCAACTTGATGTGAAGCGATGAAGATGAGATGCCCCTTAGTAATAAGGATTGATTGATTTTCTTTAGTTGAAAAGATTTTGCTCGACTTTTGATGAAGATTTGAAACAATTTCTTGACTATGAAGATATAAGGTCATAAGGTCACGAGAATGCCCCCTCAGGAGCGAAATCGAAAAATAGCGAGGGTACTTGATTATAGGCGATTACTAGCGAAAATAAGTTATTTGAGCACAAATTGATTCTAAAGAATATTTAAAAAATTCGGCGTTGATTGATCAGAAATTAAGTGTAGAGTTGATTTGTAGAGTTGATGTGTAGAATGAAATTGAATTAAGATTCAGCGTTGAAATTGAGCGCAATTTGAAGAAAGAATGAGCTTTTGATGAAAAGAGTGCTAAGTGGTCCAAATTGTGAAATTGACTAGCAAAATGATCTCAAATTTTGATTTCGATCCCGAAAATGGAATCAGAATGGTCTAATTAGCTAAGGGTACAATTTTCATGTCCATTGGAGCAAGTTGAAAATTTAGGATTTTGGCTATATATGGGACAAAAGTGTCATTTTCAAATCATTTTAACTCTCCAAGTTTGAAAATTCAAAAAGCCTTCTGCAAGAAAAATGGTGGTCCCTACCCATGAGCATCGATTCGAGTGCCAGAGAAGACATAATTGACCCCAAAACTATGAGCCAGCGGTAAGTGATCTATCTTAAGCCTCTTTATGTTTTCAATTTTGAATTTTTTTGTTCAATTTTCAATTTTTCGCATGTTAAGGGTTGGGTTTCACGTTTTATCGTGTGAGACAGGATCCTGTCTCGTACAAGTAACTAGCATACTTTCTTTTTTCATTTGAGAGCATTAGATTTATCGTTTGGATCCTACCCTCGTTTCGTACGACACGTCTGTAAAAAGACCATTTTGTTGTTTGGAATGTAATAATTTGTCGTTTGGGAATGTTTTATCGTACAAGATCCATTCCTAACTCATACGAGATGCTGCCCCTCTGTGTTTTGTCGTTTGGGGAACAGTGAGCATTTTTTAGGGTCTAAACTTGAAATTTTGATTTTACACTTGACTTAGTTAGATTTGCGTGATGTTTTATTTCTCTTCTAGGCTCATTTGAAATTTTTACTGATGTTCGTTATTGGGTTTTTTGCAAGTTCGATCACCTCCTGTGCTTTTTAGATGTGTATATCCTCCCACCATGACGTTAGTATGACATTTATCTAAGGTTGAGTAGGCTTAGGTTGATTTATGTGGTTTGACTCATCTCCTTGGTTTGCCAGATATCCATGTTAATCACAGTATCACTAATACATTTGGACTAGATTTTCGACTAAGGTTTCCAACAAAGAAGGTATATTGTGGCCAAATTTGATTTTTTTTTGAAAAAATGCCCGAATTCGTCGTAATTCCAATGGCAATTTGCCATTTAGTTTCGACGAATAAGGCATTAGCAATGAAAATTTTCTTTTTTTCAAAAAAATGCTCGAGTTCATCATAATTCTGACGACAGCGGCCATTACTTAAAAAAAAGAAGAGGGCAATTCATTTATGCATTGCAATCCCACATAGGCATCGATGGTGACTTCAACCCCCAACAACATCAAACTCACGTCGAAGGCATTTGTGACATTGCTTGCAATCCTGCACAGGAGGTAGATTCTTCACCTTAATTTCAAGTTGCAAAAAATATACCATTCAAGAGATTCCTTTATTATGCAAAAGATGTTAGGAAATGAGACATGTGGTGGTTAATTGCCCTAGTTTTTAATGCAAATTGGTCAATCTCGTATTCATATTGATTATCCAATCTCAGGTCGGATGGCTTCTAGTCAAAGGTGTGGTTCCCTGAATGCATAATACCCTATAGGAATCCACTCCTTGTAAAACCATAGAATTGTGATTGAGGAGTGAGCGTTCAATTTTATCGCAGCAATCCCTTCCTCTCGTATACATGCATGTTGATTGTTCACATGAGATCACATCTCTTTGTGGCATCATATCAAACAATTCATGAGCCTTGTCCATGTTTCCACATTTTTCATACATGTCAAGCAGGGCATTTGCAAGTACAACACCTAACAAAATTCCTCTATCTATTATACTTTGATGGATGTCCATACCCTATTCCAAAGCTCCCATTTTTGCACAAGAAGGGAGGATGCTGGAAAAGGTTATGGAATTTGGCTTTATGCCTGCCAATTTCATTTGCTTGAAAGTGTCTAAAGCCTTTTTGACAAATCCATTTTGTGCATATCCAGCAATCATTGCAGTCCACGGGACAACATTTCTTTCAGGCATTCTATCAAACAGTTCGCATGCCTTGTCTATGCTTCCACATTTTGCATACATGTCTACCAGGGCAATTGCAACTACAACATCTAACAAAATTCCTCTATCCTTTATGCTTCGATGAATTTCCATACCCTATTCCAAATCTCCCATTTTGGCACAGGCAGGGAGGATAGTAGCAATGGTCATGGAATTTGGCTTTACACTTGCCGATTGCACTTGCTTGAAAGTTTCTAAAGCCTTCTCAACAAATCCATTTTGTGCATATCCGGCAATCATTGCAGTCCAGGAAACCACATTTCTTTGAGGCAATCTGTCAAATAGTTCCTGTGCCTTGTCTATGCTTCCACATTTTGCTTACATGTCTAACAGAGCAATTGCAACTACATCTGACAAAATTCCTCTATCTTTTATGCTTTGATGGATGTCCGTACCCTGTTCCAAAGCTCCCATTTTGGCACAGGCTGGGAGTACACTGGCAAACATAACTAAAGAAATGCAATGATCAGCTCCAAAGACATCAAACCACTATTAACAAAACTAAGAGTCTAAAATATGATAGGGAATAGTGTGAGTTGTCCTGAAATAAAATATTTTATTTTCAATTTCAACTAAAACATAATTACTCAGCCATTTAATGTTATTAATAAATGTTTAATTTATGAAAGAGATAAATGGTTGGCCACAGGTACATGAGTTACTAAATAAGTGAATTTGATATTCAAACCTATCTACAATGAATTCAATTCTTGTCCATTAGTCATTTATGTTTGCAATAAGCATCTTTCTTTGTTTTTCTTAATCTTTATTCATAGTTATGTGCATATTTCACATTCTATAATTAGGATATCAAAAGCTATGGCTGAACACTAGCATGATGTTTGTGTTGTGGTATAGATGCATGAAAACATAATTATGGGATTGTTATATTATAGAGATCATAAATCTAGATATCGCATATTAGCTATATTATAGAGATCATAAACACAATAGAGATACCGATGGAGACTTAATTGGATGTAGCATGTCACACCAAAGTTGTTAGAGTATGCTAAGCTAGCACATAATGTTTCCTAAAGCCACATTAGTATTTTACCCAGATCATTATCTACCAAAACTAACTATAGTAATCCTTTTGAGGATTCATTTCATGGTGCTAGATCTTCATTTAGTTCCACTTCTTGTTGGAGAAAAGAACAGTTATTTCTTGAGGTAGATGAATATCCCATCAATAAAGGACAAGACCCTTTCTAGAATATAACAAATTCTACTCCAACAAAAGATCATGGGGGTTTCACTAGAGATATTGAATAAGAGATAGAATTCTACTGTTACATTAAAGCATTGGCATGTTCTTCATTTATTGATGTAAACTCTCTATGACGCCACCACAACCAACAAAGGTGTAAAAAGTTGTTTGCAATGCATGGATTTTTAGGATTGTCCTTTGAGAAAACAAATTAAAGTATGGAAGCAGGATATGCCAACTCCTGAGGGAATCTTGATGAAAAATAACTATAAAATATTTGGGCGAGCTTATATGCAAAAACTCATGCTTCCTGATGGGTTTATGTCTGATTGTTTCTTTTGTACGGAGGCAGGTGCGGTATCTTTCCTGCAAACAGAAGATTATATCCCAGAATATTTTATATCATTACAAGATTAATATTACAATTTTGGTATTTATCATAATCCAAAAGTGAGTATATCTAGCTTTCAACAATTGTAACTAGAAAGGTAATAAAGCTATCAGTTTTAAGGAATTTTTGTCAGGGATCAATTATTTTCTTTACTCATTCACAACACGGGTATCAAATCAATACTGGGTACAATGTCAATGCTGAAATGGTACTGATTATACTGGTCTCAATGCAAAACCTGACCATCTATAGAAGGAATAGGCATTATAGTTTGATTGATGAGAAATATAAGGTTTGTTTGATTACTCAAGGTCTTCATACATTGGGTATGTCATATGTATGCTCATGGATAGCATTTGACATCAAGGAGACAATAAAGAGACAAAACCCAGGCAGTAGCATATACCCAAATCCATGGGGAGATACAGAAGACATTTTCAAAGTAATATCTAGGCACAAAGCATCTTATTGAATTTAAATTTCTAGTTTGCTTATGGTACATAACACAACATGAAAAACAAGAAATACTCAATGAATAACAGGATTCATTGATCTAGTATTATCACAATCTGCACTTGGCCTTCAATATTTTCTCCTCCTAACATTGTTTATCCATTACCTGTCAAGTATAGAACTCTAAAACCCAGGGCTATTAAAATACATAAGACAACATTGTAGCATCTTATAATCATCTATTATAAAACCAAAGCACTTGGGAGTGATTCTTTTTTTTGTCACAGTCTAGGAAAATGGTGTCTACTAGAGCCTTGAATAACTGACTAGAAAGATTTTTAATTCCTTTTCTTTTTCCTTCTGATTTTTTCACTGTCACTTTCATCCTCTGAGTTAGATGCCTTCGCCCTTTTCTTTCTTCTTGTTTTTTCATACTCATTGTCATGATTTGAATTATTTTTCTTTCTTGGTGACTCCTTACTGCTCTCACTGTCAGTTTCACTCTCAAAATCTAAGTCTGACGTATCAGAATCTGACGAACCTGATGAACTAGAAGAATCATCATTAGAGGTAGATTCATCTAACTTAGGAATAGACTTTTGCTGCTGCATTATAAGCCTTGGCATATTCTTCAAATACTCACGTAAAATCTCAGTGATACCACCAAGACCAATAGAAGTAAAGAAATTGATAGCAAATCCTGAATTTTTGGGATTGTCCTTTGGAAAAATTGAAACAAAAGACTCCTGAATTGCTGGATCGTTCAACCTTTCATTAAGCAAGAATATACCAAGCTGCTCTACCAGCTCCTGGAAGAAAATATTTATAAAAATACGGGAAGAGGAAGTAGTATCTTCCTCTGTTAGATGTATATAAGCAAGACAATGCCATGGAAGAGCATTTGTGCCAAGTAAGTGGGAAAAAACTTTGCAACATTACGTAGTTTATTTGTTTCCAGTCTGTGTATCATAGAATATTGTTGTACAAAACACTTATCAAAAAATTCCTAATAAATTTTATTGATCATACATAATCTTTGCCCAAGAAGACCATAATAATGAAGGTATGTTCTCTCTTGACTGCAGCATTATAACAACATGATGCATAATTCCATCTCTTGACCAGGTTCAAGCTTGATCTTTAGTAGCTTATGACTAGCTTCCTCGAAATCAACACTTGACATGATTGTCAAATAAATTGTACATCTTAAATTGACCAAGTTTGTCTCTGTCTCATCATGTATTCTCAGTGCTTCCTCACCTTCCTCTTCGTCATCATCATCATCATCATCATCATCATCTAAATCATCACCTGAATCATTCTCCCCTTCTGCTTCATCTCAAGAAGCATCTCCAAGTATATCTTTCTTCAGTTTTTCATAGGTTGCCTCATGCTCTAAGAAATTAGGATCTGGCTTGAAAACATCCAAACTAGCTTCTTGATCAAGTTCATCTTCTAGGAAAACTTCATGTGTTAATTGATCTTCTTTCTCTACAAGGTCCAATTTTGGACGCATAGCTGGATGACCCTTGAACTTAGCTTTGCGAATTGCAAAAAGGCCTTCAATTAAAAACTATAGTCATTTGTCAATTTCCCCCTCATGGAGAATACCTCTAAATCTTTCAAAAATCCCATAGAGACCTTTGGGTGAAAGGTCTTGCAACAAAGAACCGCATTCTTTCGAGAACCCAACAACAACCTCTACACTGTCATCTGTGGGGTTCTCTAGTAAAAGGGTGAGAAGTTCCAAGGCAATGATCTCATGTGCAACTTGTTGATTCACTAAACGATCTATGAATTTGGCTGCTACTATCAACATGTTCTTGTTATTGCATTTGTATGCCCTCTTAAGCTACAAAATAATTCTTCGCAAAAGCAAATTGCCAACTTCAGGAAATTTTGTATTTACCACAACAACCAATGCAGCAAAAACATCTGTAAATCCAGGGGATGCCATTTGGGATTTCATAAAAGACCTACAAAATAGACCCCTCCCATGGATGAGATTCTCTACAAAAAACTCTGGAATGATGTTCTTGATGTTAGATGCATTTACCTTGTTTACTAACCCATTGATACTCTTCCGAAGGGCATCCCATGTCATGCACTGGTATTCCACACTGCACTTGTCTTCCACATCTTTCATCATTTGAGCCAGCTTAAATGGGGGAATGTAAACACCCCCACTTCTTCCAACACCCTTCTCAACTCCTCTTACAGCACCTTCACCATTCCCATTCTGAGATGGAGCAGACACAACACCAGAAGTTTTCACTTCCACTGCCTCTCTGTCCCTCTTGTTTCTAGAAGCCCCTTTACCACTTAATTCATCCTTATTTCTATACATAAACCCATCAAGAAGCATGAGTTTTTGCATATAAGCTCACCCAAATATTTTACAGTTATTTTTCATCAAGATTCCCTCAGGAGCTGGCAGATCTTGCTTCCATACTTTAATTTTGTTTTCTCAAAGGACAATCCTAAAAATCCATGCATTGCAAACAACTTTTTATACCTTTGTTGGTTGTGGTGGCATCACAGAGAGTTTACATCAATAAATGAAGAACATGCCAATGCTTTTAATGTAGCACTAGAAGTCTATCTCTTATTCAATATCTCTAGTGATGGTTCTTGTAGGTCCTCCTATTCAATATCTCTAGAACTGGCAATTTTGGAAGTGTGGCATTGTTGAGAGCCAACACTTATGTGTGAACCCCATCTTCACGTATTATGATTAGTTGCCATATCGATACTTGACCCTATCCTCATGGTGTTGGCTCAATTCATATTAGTGTGTTTTGTTGAAGAAACATGATGTGAGAAGTTTGATGCAGAGGCAAGGGTAGAACTCAGTATTTCATATTAGGACAGCAACCACATTGATTAGGCAAGTCAGATAAGGTCTCTCCAATGTTTAGGATACTGAATTCACATTACACACTCATGGACTACCCCAATTAGACATCAATCAACTTAATATCTTATACAAGGATTGCATACCACAAAGCCGTTAGATATGTTTTGAGATGAAAAAGAAGAGTTAGATGGTTTTGGTTCAATGATGATAATTTCTATTTTCAAGTAATTTGATTCGGTATATTATACTGAAACGTGATTTCATAACTAACATTTCAACTTCTATATAACTAGTTCTATAGCCCAATTTTCTTGCTTGTGAAGAAAGACCATGTCAGACAATATCAACAAACAACAAAATAAGGAGATAATTACTAGATTGTGGTCTAACTTGAAAAGAAAAGGTGATGGAAAATGTTAGTCCATGCAAAATTTGTAAGGGGTTAAAGACTAGAAGACTTCTAATCAAAACAATGAAGAAACATTGTAGGTTGCATGGTCACATTGAAGGTGGACATGATTATCATCCATTGGTAAGTTTTTCATTATATCGTTTTAACAATTTATATACATAATAAATCACGTGATGATGAGATCATGATCACAGTTTATTTATGTTTATCAATTTTATATAGGTCAAGCACCCCGAAGCACATGGTATGGATCAACACAACCCTAAGAATATGGTTTTCAAAGTGGACGAACATGGAGGTGTGAATATCGAAGCTAAAGATAATGATCCCATGGAAGATGACGATCATGAGCCAGAAAAAACAATTGAAGATGATGGTGCAAATACATTGATCCATGACTCATTTAGTACTCGTACAACTGATCATGATGATGAAGATGACCTTGATGTTGTTCATGATGTCCCTCTACTTGAGAAGGCATCTGAGGCCCTTTACGAAGGCTCACAGGCAACTCTTCTCTCCACTGTATTGTTTTTGGTGAACTTGAAGGTTATGAATGGTTTATCCAACATAACAATGTCACGTATGTTAAGGTATGTCATATATGTCATAATAAATTGTGAATCATGTTGTACCATTAATATTCTTTATATTAACAAATTATATTTTTTTTGTTGTAGATTGATAGGTGAGTTTTTGTTACCACCATCAAATATTCTACCTCGCTCATACCGAGAATTATCTGCTGTTATGAAAGATATTGGAATGGAGTAACAAGCAATAGATGCTTGTCCCAATGATCATATTATATATCACAAACAACATGAATTTCGAGCTGAATTCCCTGAATGTCATATCAGTAGATATCGAACAGATCAAATAACAAAAAGGGTTCCTCGCAAGGTTCTTCACTATATTCCCATTATTCCACGTATGTAACGATTATTCAAGTGCACTAGCTTGACACAATTTATGGATTGCCATGCACGTAATAGAAGTCGAGATGACATTATTCGAATGCCTACAAATGGTTCAACATTTATGGACATAGAGGAAAAGTGGCCACACTTTAAAGAAGAACCTCGTAATCTCAGGCTTTCATTGGCAGTAGACGGTGTCAATCCATTTGGAGAGATGAGATTTGTTTACTCAGTGTGGCCTATTTTTGTTATCAACAATAACATTCCTCTATGGATGTCAATAAAGAGGGAGCACATAATGTTGGCAATGATTGTTCCAGGTATTTTATCATTTAAATACAGTCGTCTAAATTTAATTATAAATATTGCAGTAAAATGGTCATAATAATTATGTAATGTTTTTGTTCATTCGATTAGGTAAGTACCAAGTTAAAGATATGAATGTATATATCGAGCCTCTTATCAACGAGTTGATGGAGTTATGGAGTGGCGTCACTATGTATGACATCTCTAGACTAATAGGACAAAGACAATTTCAATTCCATGCGATGTTTCTATGGACAATACATGTTGCCCCGAGGCTAACACATTTTTGTGGTATGTTATAGTGTTTATGTTGTGCATGAACATTATAATTCAAAAAATTATCATATTTGTAAAGCGGAAAATCGCGAGCGAACCCTAAGTGTTCCCCCCACTACTCCAAGGGGAAAGGGGGTCACTTAGGATTGACGGTTTTCACTTAGGGGAGACTTTACATTCAAAAGAGGGGTTGAAACCCACAAGATCCAATCCCACACAATGCAAGATTGGATTCTAAATGAGTTTCAAGGGTTAAGACAGCAAGGCTACCCTCTTTTGTAAAGAATGTAGATAGAATGATTAAGCTAGGAATGCATGAAAAGTGAGAAAGATTCACTTATAAATAGAGATAGGAATATAGGATGAAGCTGCCGACCTGGATCTAGTAGTAAAATGTCGAGACGGCGCTGTCCTGCAAATTTGAGCAAAAGTTGACGGGACGATGGCGCCCGGCGTGCACACGGTCCTCCGAAAAATCCGCGAAACAAAGGGGGATCTGTTCGTCTCTACACAAGGATTCCAGATCTTCAATTATAGCCGCGTACCTACAACCTACACATAGAAAAGAGAGGATGACTGGGGGGTTAGGGATTAGGAGTTTGCCCTTAGGTCAAACCCCGGTTTTGGAATTAACCAAGAAATGAGAAATGTTGTAAATGTAAGTGATTGTAAAACAAGTACTAGTACCTTGTTGTAAGAATGTTTGTATTCTTACATGCGAAGGTGTAGATGTTGTTGTATGTTGTATGTTGTATGTGGTATGTGATCTCCTCTTCAATGGTTGAATCCTTGTCTTGAATGCAACACTTAGCCTTGAATGGAGACTTAGAATGATCAATTGCTTGAAGGAATGCTTGAATGCTTGAATGTTTGAATGTTTGAGTATCGCTTCCGCCTTTTTTCCATCTTACCAAAATGGGAGAGGAAATGTAGTTTATATACTTGTCAATTAGGGTTGATAGACTAATTTTTCTGACCTTAGGCCGACTAGGAAAGGTTATTTTCTAATTTGCAAACTTAAAGACCCGAGGCCCCAAAAGAGACCGGGCCCAAAAATAGGGCCAGGGACCAGGGCGCTGGGTGCCATGGTCCTGGGGGACCAGGGTGCTGGGTGCCCTAGTCCTGAAGGACTAGGGCGCTGGACACCATGGTCCCACCTCTAGGGACAGCATGGTGCAAGGAGGATCAGGCCAGGGTGCTAAAAAATGCAGTTTTTGATGTCATGGACAAGTTTCGGGGTCTCCATTCAGGTTTTGTGTTGCATCGCCATCGTGAAGACCCAAATGCGGTCAAAATTGCAAGTGTCACAATTTTAGGACGCTACATTTAGCCCCCACTTTAGCGGGAGTATAAGTGTACGCTCATACTTCCGGTAAAGTACAAGGAAACAACATTGAAAAACTCTCACCACGTCAAGAAGGCAAGATATACCAAGCCCCCAGTGGACTAAGGATCTTATGACTTTGATTGACTAAGTAAAAGGGAAGATCGCAAGGGAGAACCATGACTGTCAGTAGTAAGGTTCCCTCACTATGAGTCATGCAAGAGAAATACCAAAAATTTTCAAGACAAAGCTAAGTTCGCCAAGAAATTTTCAAGTATCCTGAAGGGATAGACGAGGTGTATGCCCCCCTACGTTAAAGCGATCGCACATTCCTCAACGGGGGTGATTGCTTTAAGGTAGTGATACACATAAGAAATGAGAAGGGAAAGGAGCACGTTATCACAAAGATTTAGCCCCCAAGTGTGAGATAAACCCAAGGATAATAGACACAAAGCACAAAGCACGAGGTGACTTTGCTTTCCTTGGGGTCAGTATGCTGTATGATAATTTATGTATATCATATGTATGTATGCATAATTTTTCTTCATTCCCCAATCAAGGAAGGTCACCTAGAAGAAGGGAACACATGTGTCTTTTGAGTCAACATGAGAGAGACCAAAAGAGATCTCAATGCTTTGCATCGTCCTCAAGTAGACAACACTAAGGACAACAAATAGAAGAATGAGAATAACACATAGAAGAAGTAACAAAAGAGAGGAGGAGAGAGTCTGCTATGCTAATGAAACTAGTCTAGCACGTCATCTACCCCCCGATCTTGCTGATCAATGTTTCGGGAAGGCAGGGAACATGCTAGAGGAGGAACATCCAACACAGCAGATGGAGCTATCACAAGATCCAAACAAGGGCGATGTTCATGTTCCAAGCCACGTTGTTCTTGTCTAGGAGCTAGGATAAGTGCTTTAGAAAATTCGTTAGATAAATGGTTATCAACATCAACAAATTCATATTCACTATCAGAAGCAAGAGAAGTAACATTTTCATCATGAATAACATTTTCATCTATATCATCATCAAGATTTATAAAAATAGGGTCTTTAACTCGCACAGGATCAAGACCATCATGCATCTTATGTTTTGGAGATTTTGGAGAAAATGGAATAATGCTTGTTGAAGGTGTTTTTGGAGATTGCAAAGTTTGAGAAGTAGCTGCCTGAGCTCTAAGACGACGCTTTCGTCAGCGTTCACGTGCAGAACAATTTCATCTAGTCTTAGTAGGAAGTGGAGAAGATTGAGGAGGAGGAATGTTCTCATCCTTATCACTTGGGTGTTTAGGTTGTGGTCTCTTAGGCTGAATAATAGGAGAAGAAGAAGGCCTCTTCTCTTTATAAAAAGAAGGAGGAGGAACTACTCCGTATAAAGGAGGAATATTTGGTTTAGGAAGGAGACCAAGTCCATCATGACGAGGAGGTATAGGTCTACTTTAAGAAAGTTTATTAGACATAGACATAGTCACATCCATAGGGATGGGTTGGGAATCTTCTTGAGGAAAGACATTAGTTTTATCTTTCAAAGGAAGAACTTCCTTCTCAAGAATGATAGGAATATCTAGTTTGGGTGTTCTAGGTTCACTTAAAGATAGGATCATATCTATTTTCCACTTTTGATAAGATTTGAAAAGATGATCACTTCACGGAGGAAGAGATTGGAATTGTTTAGGCCAAAAATAATCAATAGGAACGCTAGAAGTTCTTTCAGCTGGTTTAAAGAGACTATGATTGACAGTAACAACTTCACCATTATGGGGAAATTTTAAACACTTATGAATACGAGAAGCAATAGCTTTCATGGAAGATAGCCAAGGATAGCCAAGCTTCACACGAAATTGTTCGGATGAATGAATAATAGCAAAGTTCACATCAAGGGATTTGTTATGGACTTCAATAGGTAATGTAATAGAACCAATTGCAGGAGAAGAAAATGCATCGAATAATTTCACAACCACATCTGTTTTGTCATAGATCACTTGATTCAATTGCAAAGTAAAAAGGAATTCTTCAGTAATAACATTAACCATGCAAGAAGGATCAATAAGCACTCCACGACAAGGTGTATTCTTGACTTTTGCAACTATGTATAAAGGACCATCAGGTGCCCTGATAGTTTCACTAGAATCAAATGTGATGGAAGGTTCTTTAGGTTTTTCTTGCTGCTCTACAAAGTTAATCACATTCGGAGTCATAGAAATAAGACCATCAGATGAGAAAGAAGAATCATTAGCCTCAATCGCATTAGAGGTATGAGAAGGTAATGGATTAGTAAAAATTTGAAGATTTTGGTTAGGAGGAGCTACAGATGTATTGCCTTTATCATTCACTCCTGAAACAGAGATAGTATTATTATCAATCAAATCTTGAATTTTACCCTTTAAAGCGAAACATTTTTCAGTATCATGCCCAAGTTGACGATGAAATTGACAAAAAGATTTGTTATCAAAATAGGGTGAATTAATCTTTGTAGGATCAATTTGCCTTATAGGAGGGAGAGTAAGAACATTTTGTTCCAATAACTTATTCATAATACTATGCAATGATTCATGCAAAGGAGTAAACTTTCTTTCTTTCTTGAAAAATTTAGAAATAGGAGGCACACCTGATGCTGCATTCACATTGTTGTTGATGATGTTTTCATTGAATTTAACGGACTCTCTGTTTGGTTTAAACTTCCCAAATGGTTGTTGACTACTATCACCCTTATCACTCGGAGCCATAGGATGTGATTGTTCCATTTGACTCACAGTTAGTTGATAATTGTGAAGAGTTGCACACAACTGTTGGAAAGAAGTAAACTCAAAAAATAGAAGTTTATCTCGAATATCTTTTTGTAAATTAGAAATAAAGATTCTTTGAATATCATTGTCAGGCACTGGAAAAGAAATTTGAGCATACAAATGTTTATATCTACCAATGAAATCAGTCACTTTTTCTTTAACACCTTGTTTACAATGCATTAAATCAATCAAAGTAACTTTAGGACTTATATTGTTTTGAAATTGTTGAATAAAAGCATTTGCAAGTTGTTCAAAAGAAGTAATAGAATAAGAAGGCAACGAGCAATACCATTGTAGGGCTTTATCTCTTAATGTTCTAGTAAATAGTTTTGCAAGCAACCTTTGGTCATAAGCAAAATTGGTACATATTGTTTGAAAAGTCTTAACATGTGTTAGAGGATCACCTTTACCATTATAAAGCTCCAAATGCGGGATTTCAACATGTTTAGGAGGGATAGCTCGAACAATGTCAAGAGAAAATGGGCTCGCAACATCAAATGTAGGCACACTAAACTTAGATTGATTCATAGAGGCAATTTGTTGTTGTACAGAAGAGACAGTGTGTGCAAGATTGTTAATGGTCGCTTCAGTTGAAGAATTCATATTAGATGTGTTAGATTGTGATGGAGGTATTATGTTATTGAAAGAAGGTATTGATTGAGAGTAAGGTGGCGGGACACTATGATAGTTAGTCATAGGAGATGATTGGAAAAGAGGAGTACTACAAGGAGGAATGGAATGGTTGAATGAATTGCCCCCGTGCATCATGTTCATTTGTGGAGATGTAATAGGAACACTCATTGAAGGAATGAATGAAGAAGTCGGATTAAATGAAGGAAGAGGGTTAATTGAAGAAGAAGGATTGCCCCCATGACTGGTGATCATAGGTGGAATGTCTTGTATAGAAGTAGTCATTATGTTTGATGTAAAGGTAGGTATGCTAGCAATAGAAGCTGTCAAAGGAACAGAATGATTGACTTGAGTAGGAGGTTGTGTATAACCTAAAGTTTCAACACAACTCTTCATAGGCATCACATTCGAATCCACAATGTGTGCAATACCACGCAAAATATCAATTCCATTCTTATCACTTTGAACCATACATTTTAGACCCTCAATTAAAGGAAGAGCTTGACTATCGGGGTATTCTTGAGACATCCATTGTCGAAAATTGTCAAATTGGTTATCCAATTTCGAAAGTTGTTCAACAGAAACCTCATGGAGATCTTCTTCATCATTAGGAGGATTAGAGGAATTACCCGTGTCCTCGTTAAAAAGGCCATTCAAATTAGGTTCCATCTCCTCAGTAATTAAACCTTGGAAAGACTTAATTCTAAGACTTCGTCTAACGGGAATAGTGTAAGTAG
This sequence comes from Cryptomeria japonica, assembly GCF_030272615.1. Taxonomy (NCBI): domain Eukaryota; kingdom Viridiplantae; phylum Streptophyta; class Pinopsida; order Cupressales; family Cupressaceae; genus Cryptomeria; species Cryptomeria japonica. The sequence continues at coordinate 304,984,537 of NC_081406.1, read as the reverse complement.
GGCTTATTGTTGTAAAACTCATGCACTAGGGAGAGAGAGAAAACTTTGAATTTTAGAGGTAGCAAATTTCAGTAAAATCATCCAATCTCCTAGATTTAAGCTGTTAAATGCAATCACGACAATCTCCCGAAATTTTGGAAAAAAAGTCAGGGACCATGGCGCTCGAAGTGCACACAGTCCTCGCAACTTTTTTTCGAAATTTGCAGGGATGACAGTTATGATGATTTTAGAGCTAATCTGAAAAAATTGAGTGATTTTGTGATCTGTAGATAGGCCAAATTAAAGTTGCAATCTCAAAATTGAACCCTACCAAGATTGTTGAAAAATACAAAATTTGAATTTCGAAAAAGAGAGGGAAACGGAAATTTTGAATTTTATGATTTTAGAGGGAATACCAAAAGCAATGCAAGTTTTGAATTTTAAAAGTTGACTCAATTTCATGCAAAATTCAATTTTGAAAGCGGAAATCAAAGTTGGTGTAATTAAGCACTTAATTTCAAAAGTCACAAATTGCAAAAATTTGAATAAAGCACTGAAATTTAGAATGAATGCCGACACACTTTTCAGATTTAGGATAGTAAGAACATAATTTTGACACAAAATTTCAATTTCAACAATTTTTGAATGATTAGAAGCCTTAATCCAAGCAATCCCTAGACCAATTTTGACTTTAATTTTGAAAGTGTTGTAATTGACAAAATCAGCCAAAATTCTGGATTTTAGCAGAAAAATACAGTAAGATCTAGCTCCCGAAATTTCGGAAAAAATGTCAGGGACGGTGGTGCTCGGGGTGCACACGGTCCTCGCAACTTTTTTCCAAATTTTCAGGGATGAAAGATATTATGATTTTGTTGCGGAATCCAAAGTTACAGCTGATTTGGAGATGTTTTGATCAGTGAAATTATCAGTCAAAGGTTGAATCAAGAGGGTTTCAAAAATTAGGGTTTTGACACTTAACCACTTAATTTTCAAAATTAAAGCACAGATATGAATTGACAATTTGTAATAGAAGGGTAGATCTGAAACAAGCATTAACAATTAAACATTTCACAAGCTCAATTACTGAAAAGAAAATTTAGGGTTTTTATGCAATTAACCTCTAAACTTTGCAAAATATCAAACATGGAAATGTAATCAAGGAAACCAATTTTCAGATCTAATCATGAAAAATCAGAAAGGATGTTCACGTCGGGTTCACCAAAATGTAAAGCAGAAAATCACGAGCGAACCCTAAGTGTTCCCCCCACTACTCCAAGGGGAAAGGGGGTCACTTAGGATTGACGGTTTTCACTTAGGGGAGACTTTACATTCAAAAGAGGGGTTGAAACCCACAAGATCCAATCCCACACAATGCAAGATTGGATTCTAAATGAGTTTCAAGGGTTAAGACAGCAAGGCTACCCTCTTTTGTAAAGAATGTAGATAGAATGATTAAGCTAGGAATGCATGAAAAGTGAGAAAGATTCGCTTATAAACAGAGATAGGAATACAGGATGAAGCTGCGGACCTGGAATTAGCAGTAAAATGTCGAGACGGCGCTATCCTGCAAATTTGAGAAAAAGTTGATGGGACGATGGCGCCCGGCGTGCACACGGTCCTCCGAAAAATCCGCGAAACGAAGGGGGATCTGTTCATCTCTGCACAAGGATTCCAGATCTTCAATTACAGCCGCGTACCTGCAACCTACACACAGAAAAGAGAGGACGATTGGGGGGTTAGGGATTAGGGGTTTGCCCTTAGGTCAAACCCCAGTTTTGGAATTAACCAAGAAATGAGAAATGTTGTAAATGTAAGTGATTGTAAAACAAGTACTAGTACCTTGTTGTAAGAATGTTTGTATTCTTACATGCGAAGGTGTAGATGTTGTTGTATGTTGTATGTTGTATGTGGTATGTGATCTCCTCTTCAATGGTTGAATCCTTGTCTTGAATGCAACACTTAGCCTTGAATGGAGACTTAGAATGATCAATTGCTTGAAGGAATGCTTGAATTCTTGAATGTTTGAATGTTTGAGTATCGCTTCCGCCTTTTTTCCATCTTACCAAATGGGAGAGGAAATGAAGTTTATATACTTGTCAATTAGGGTTGATAGACTGATTTTTCCGACCTTAGGCCGACCAGGAAAGGTTATTTTCCAATTTGCAAACTTAAAGACCCGAGGCCCCAAAAGAGACCGGGCCCAAAAATAGGGCCAGGGACCAGGGCACTAGGCGCCCTAGTCCTGAAGGACCAGGGCGCTGGGCACCATGGTCCCACCTTCAGGGACAGCAGGGTGCAAGGAGGATCGGCCAGGGTGCTGAAAAATGCAGTTTTTGATGTCATGGACAAGTTTCGGGGTCTCCATTCAGGTTCCCTGTTGCATCGCCATCGTGAAGACCCAAATGCGGTCGAAATTGCAAGTGTCACAATTTTAGGATGCTACAATATTTAATCCAATTATACATTATCTTGTAGGTCTTCAAACAAAGGGAAAATTTGCATGTCCTGTTTGTGGTCCAAAAATGAAATCTCGTCATTCAAAAAGTTTAGGAAAGTGGGTGTTTGATGAGTATAGGCACTTTCTCCACAAAAATCATAAGTATCAAAATACTAAAAAACATCTTTTCAATGGGAAAGAAGAGAATACATCAAAGCCATGAAAAATGACACCTCCCCTGTGGAAGTTGGAATATAATAGAATTAATCGTCAAGGTAATGCCATTCCATCTATAGGTTTGTCATAAAACATCTTTTCTATTTTGTTTTGTCACTAATGATGTGATTCATGATCATGAAGGTCATGAAGGCATAAATGACCACCTTCCTAAGGGACTAAAAAGTTATCCTCGACAATTTAGTAGGTTGCCCTACTACGAGCAGTTACAAATTGTTCATTTGTTTGATAGTATGCATATTGGAAAGAATATAACAGAGATAGTATGGAAAATATTGGATGGAAGGCATGACAAAGAAAAAATTGTCAAAATATGTAGTGACATTCAGGATTCCAATCATGCAATGATAAATGTTATTCAATCAAATAGCCATGGAGACCAGATTAATATAAGTGAGCTTCTTTGGTTATTAACGGACCAACAAAGCAATGCTATAAAAGAAGTCATACGAAAAATTTGACTTCCCACAGGATTTGCTACAATAATAAACAATCTCATATCAAAGAAAAGTGAATTTGGGCCAGGGATGAAAACGCATGATTGGCATACCTTCATTAAGGTAATTCATGTTCTTGTGTTTTTAGTATGTATTTAAGTACTGCGCGTAAGTGTAATTTTCATTGTATTATGTTACAAAAAAATGAAAAGATAATTTTATAATTGTTGCAATATGTTCTACCTCTATCTCTCCCAGACGACTTCGACAATAATGTCAAGCAAGTCATATATGATCTTGGAAAATGCATGAGGTAAGTAGTGATATTTGTTCAGTTCATTGTATAGATATTATATTTGTGATTTGTTTTACTTGTTATGTAATATATTTTTTTGTGTCTTGAATACCTTGTAGGTGGTTGTCATGTAAAGAAATCCATAAAGACGATATAAAATATTGGAAGAGAAAAATTCCTCATTTAATGTGTGAAATGCAAAAGTGTCTACCTCCAGCTTTTTTCAATGCACAAGAACACTACCTCATACACCAAGTTGAGGAGATTGAATTGTGTGGACCTGTACACACTAAGTCAATGTGGATGGTTGAGAGGAACTTGAAATTTTTCAAGGCTTTGGTTCGACAAAGAGCACATCCTGAGGGTTCTATGGTGGAGGGATATATGGTATACCAGACTATGGTGTACATTTCTGAATATCTTCCTAAGTTTGCAGCAAAGATCCACGTGGATCGCATTTGGGATCCCAACACCATTAACAAATTTGAAGGGGAGTACTTGACGGGGAAAGGTAGATTGAGGAAAGTGAGAGGTAATTATAAGATGTTATTGTAGTTAATTAATTCTTAATCTTCAAAATAAATCGATTGTAAGACGTCTATTTATTTTTTGTATAGTTGGTCGAGAGTGGGATGCACTACATTTGTATATTGCAAACAATCTTGATTGGATGACAATATGGATTGAACATTAACATGGGAAGGTGTGGCTTCATTGGTTAAAGAAGCACATCGTAATGGAGATTCCAATGTTACGCAAAGGGAAATTGATTTAGCATATGGTTTAAGAGATAAACAAGTACGTATAAATTTATTAATCACCCATATGTTTATCAACTCATAATGTAATAAATTTTACATGTTTGACATATCACAGGTCAAACACTACAACGCTATGTGCTGCAATGGTCATAAATTTCGCATAAAAAAGTTGGATGACACAAAGAAAACTTGTGATTCTGGCATCACTACAATCTTCAAGGTAACAAATATTTCATCGAGAAATGACATACATCCTCAATAGTCTCAAAATTGATACTATGGCATTTTGGATGATATACTTGAGTGTGACTTTAATTCCTTCAAATTAGTTTTGTTCGTCATCAAATGGTACAGGCTATGATTGAATAAAAATGATCCTGATAGAACTGTTATTGAACATGATAATGGTTTTATAATGCTAAATACAAGGTCATTTGAACCAGTTGGGGATGAGCCCTATGTTCTTCCAATCCAATGTGAGCAAGTATTTTACTAAGATGTTCCACATAAACCGGGTTGGTCATTTGTTGTTAGACATGATCCAAGAGAAAGGCCGATAAAGTATAATGTGATGGAAGAAGAAGATATCAAAGAAGTAGAAGATGAAGTGGATGATGATCACGATCGACAATTTCTCAATGATGATGAAGAAGAACAAGAAGAAGAAGAAGAAGAGTAGAAGAAGAAGAAGAAGAAGAAGAAGAAGAAGAAGAAGAAGAAGAAGAAGATGATGATGATGATGATGATGATGATGATGATGATGATGATGATGATGATGATGATGATGATGGTGATGGTGATAGTGGTGATGGTGATGGTGATGATGGTGATGATGATGGCGAAGACGTTGATGGTGATGGTGATGATGATGATGATGATGATGATGATGATGATGATGATGATGATGATGATGATGACCTTGATGTTCATGATGATGAAGAATGAAATGTATGAGTTATGCGATTAGTATATTATCTATTTAATATTGACTTCTTGATAGAATTTTTTTTACATAGTTAATTCATTATGTTTTGAATTCTAATGCCATTACATAATTAATTCATGATGCACCTTTTAATATGGAGATGGAGATAGGGAGAGTGACTATTTATGAGATATTTTTTTAACTGTGTTTATTTATGGAAATTGGATTGTTTATTAGCTATGTGATGGATGTTGATTTAAAATACATATGTGATGGATCACATGTTTATGATGATGCATGTGACATTTTTTGAACTTTGTGTTTATTTATAGAATGTGGATTGTTTATTAGCTATGTGATGGATTACATGTTTATGATGACACATGATATGTGATGCTAATTGTGATGCTCAATTACATATATGATGACACATCATGTGATGCTTCTGATGCTTATGATACATATGTATTTATTGTTTATCAACTTACAAATGTAGTAATGCTTATGATGCTTAATTGATGGTGTTGATTTCAGGTATAGTCCCTTTGTGATGATGTCACCCTTGGTGGGAACAGGTCGTTGACTACAGACATCGTCAACCATTTAGTTGAGGATCCTGCATAGTCTACATAAAGTAAAGGTAAGGAATTAAAAAATTTACAATGATTTTGATGACATCATATTTTTATTATTTAATACTCTTTTTGTCTACAAAGTTCATGTTGTTCATGTTGTGTACTATGTAATTTTTAGCTAACATAAGATAATTGAATTACATTGTACAGGACCCTGAACCCCTTTGACGAGGATCCTGCACAGTCTCATGGATGGACAGGTATAACTAGTCAATACACCCTATAGAAACAATTTATTTTTGAAAAATTACTTGGAAAACAAACTTCCTCAATTTTTCAATCCTCGACATTAGCAACAAATCTAATACAGTTATCAACACTTGAGGCCCCGGTTGGACTTATTCCAATTTTCATCCCAAAATCAACTTTGGGGCTGACTTCTTCATCAACATTACCCTCATTTGCAAAATTTCTCTCTCATTACCAATTAACTCTCTCATTTCATGGAGTTTAGGTACCCCCAAATAGGTATTTGTCAGATCTATCTTCATCGAGTGAGGAAAATGTAGGAATAGAAAATAAAAGTGACACATGTAGTAGGTCTACAATAGGGAGATCAACAAGAGGTCAAAGCATTAGAAGAAAATTCAATAAACGCATGAAATTTTTCCTTGCTCAAGGGGGGTCATGTTCTTATGATGATGAGACCAAAGACAACATTGAGGTGCCACTGAGGTACAAACATCTACAGAAATAATGGGTGCCCAAGGAACTTCCCCCAATAAACACCGATTTTTGTGTTAACGATGGGATATATCGCATAGCATCTTCGTCGTTACATGGTTTAGGCTTATTTTCTATGGATGACATAAAGGTCTGTTACAATAGAGTTGTTGAATTCATGGAGTTTGTTGGACCTTGTTACAATTACAATCATTGGATGCAGATTGTTAAATATAAAAAAAGTATGCATAGGTATGCATTGTCAGAAAATTATATACAATGGAAAGATAGTGATCAAAGTAAACGAGTGGCTGTATACATTGTTGGTCAGCCAAAAGCAATAGGGAATATTCTAGGTTTAATAAATAGTATGCGACCTGGGTCAACTAATAAACAACCAAATTGCATATTTGAGGCGCAAGAGGGAAATTGTGTATTTGTATGTGCGATAAAATCAATAAGTGCAAGCGAAGAGCTTCTAATCGATTACAGTTTGAATCGTATAGATACAAACAAAGTTGATATCATGGGGGTGGTATGTACTATATACCATTTAAATTAACCAACCTCCAATTAATGAATCCAATATACCATTTTATTATGAAGTTTTTTTGCTAAGTCTATTGGTTTAATTTTGCTAACATTTTTTATATTTTTTCTTTGTCACGGGCCGACATGGATCCATCACATATCGCAGACAAGGATGTAGCTTGTGACACTTCTACCGAGCAGGTAAACCTCATTGTAATTGTACAAATTAGATAGAAGCAAACTGTTACATTATTATGTTCTTTTTTTTAGTGATTTAGACTAATTTTGTAATTGTTAATGATATTCTTGACACAGACGGATGTTCGGGGAAAGGGAAAGGGAGTTGCAGTACCTGAGCACCTTTCTAGGGATGTGGAATCAGTAGGGTTAAGCAATGATGACCCTGAAGATCCCACACACCTTATGAAATTCTTTAAAATGCCTCTTAGAAAAAATAGAAAGAGATTGTTGCTTTGGCAGTCGTGCATCCTATTACTGATGAGATATGAGAGAGGGTGGAATTATTGCTTCGGATAGTAGAAAACTTGCAAGTAAGTAGTAATGAAAGCTTTAATTATAACAAAAGTTTAATAATGGTTTATATTTTATTCTCTTTTATGTCATTAACTAAAATATGTACGTAATGTTTTTATAGCAATTTATCTGCCCTCATCAAAGTCGTTCCCACGATCACGGTGTTGCAGGATCTTCAGGTGATGATGATTTTCTTGTATTATCACTTGCTTGGCTTATCACTCTGAGTACCCAAAACACATCATACTTGATATTGTCAATTTTTAAAATAAAGGTTCATCCTTGTTTACAATTCTTGCACTTTTGATATATTTAATGTATTATTCTTTAGGTGTTGTTAATGTTATTGTGCAAATGTCGTCACCACCTCATCAGGGGTTACCCTCACCTATATTGCCGACTGCAATGTCGACAACACGTAGCATGCAAACATCCTCTAGTGCACCTCATATTGGCTCGCCCACTGTTTGTAGATCCCTCTTTTTCTCTATCTTTTGTCATGTGTTTATTTCCCTTCAAGCGTTCTTTCTTGAATTCTAATGCCATTTCATAGTGGATTCATTTTTTGTAGGAGGAGATGCACATGAGGATGTGCCAGAGGCGACTACTACTAATAACATACCATCATTTCTTGGATCTTCTCGTATTTCTAGTACGGGAACGTTGCAGGCCACATTGGTGGTGAGCGATGAAGAAATGATTCCCTTAAAGATACAAAAGGTTCCAGGTACTTTAGAATTATTATTATATATACTCTAATTGTAATTTACTTTATGATCACTCGTTTTGGACTAATGATCCCATGAACTTTTTGCAGGCAATGATATTTTCTATAAACATCTTAGTGACATTGAATTACAAATATTTGGGCCCACCATACGTAAAAGGTGGTACATCATATGTGAACTAACCCTAATCCACTTTTGATTTCATATCATTGCTAGAATAGTTTTCCTTTGATCCATTTCTTGAAGTGTAATAAATGTAGCTTCAGTTCATTTCTGAATCTAACAAGTTTGTTTTTGCTTTAAAAGGTGGAATGACCAAGAAAAAAGGTTAAAAAATGAATTGACAAACCAAATGGTTGAGTGGTTTGGAAATGACACCTTTGACAAAACCAAGCTCCTTGAAAAAGCTGGCACATATCTAAAGTATGTGAGGAACCAATACAGGACCCATTTGGAGAGGAACCTAAAGTACAAGCGTCCCCCCATGATTCCAGAGAGGGAGTGGAAGGACCTGATTTTGGATGCCAAGGAGAGAATTGAAAGGAAAAAAGGAAATACACCACTAGACGCCAGAAGAAGGTATGGGATACTATTAAGAATGTAATTATGTACTAATTAATTACTCTTTATATTTATATAATCTAACATATTTCAAACTTTTTATAGACTGAGTGACATGTCAAAGGCAACCAAGGCAAGGCAAGAAAAGCATGGGTAACACAAACTCGGCTCTGGTGGTTACATGAAACTTGTTGCACGAATTGTAAGTATCTCATGTAAACGAAATATAGCATCAAAATATTAATAAATTGCAAAAAAATTTTTTTTATCAAACAATGCAAGCAAAATTCACGGTACCAAGCAAAAATGCAGGGCTCTGAATTCAATAGAGCACCCATAGAAGATGACAAGAGAATTTCCTACCAGCAAGGCTATTCAGTCGTGGCTAATCAGCTACGAGAATTGAGTGGGCATACACAACATTCGAGTACATCTGTCACACAGGTAAATATGGTAAATGGAAGTTGTTTCAAATTGAATACTTTACCAATAATCTAATTGATGTTGAGTTCCAACATAAAGTGACTATATTTGTTTTAAATAAGAAAGCAATGATAACAATGTGCATGTCATTGGAATGCAGCCTGCTAATCGGGAAACACCGCCTACACATGAAGGTCTGGATGTGCATCTCAGTAGTGGAGGTATTCATTTGCTATTCAAATTTATTTTTTTAGCTATTAATACAATTAAACATCTTAATTTGTAATTAGAGAAGTAATTAATGTAACCTTTTTTGTTAATATTTTAGAGCATGTAGTCAGTGGTGAGCAAGTGGAGCATGATGTTCCCCACTCAGGTAAAGAGGACCACTGTTATTGCTTTAAACAAATATAATTGAAATTGGTGTTCAACATTAATGTAACCTTTAGTATTTCAACTCCAGATGATCTAGAGGGTGTTCAGCATGTTGAGGTTGAGGCTACACAAAATGATGTGGCCCCATTAGGTAAAGAGCACAACAATTATGTTCTCTAAATTAATGAAATACTTGTAACAATAATTTTATTTTTTTTTGAATTTAATCCATTTCTTTGTTATTGCAGAGGAACCCCCTTCACTTCAGTGTCCTCGTCCTCAGTATAGGACTAGGCATACATTGAGATCACGAGCAGTTGGCGAAACATCTGCAGAGGGGGGAAATGATGAAGAAACCGATGCTCCACTTAGTCTTTTCATAGCTTCAAAGAAAAAACAAAGAAAGAAATGATTGTAATCTAACTTATTTGATAATGACTGATTTTTATGTGTTAGTGAATGCAATTATGTGCTAATTAATGGTTATGGATGATATGTGTTAATTAATATTGATGAATGTTGCGTATTAATTAATGTTAATCAATGTTATGTGTTAATGAATGTTATGTGATATTAATGAATGAATGCTATATTTTATTAATGGTAGAAAGAATGAATGAATGAATGTTATAAGATGTTAACGAGGAATTTAGAGTGATGTTAGGGGGGGGAGGGGCCAAATGAGCTTCAACCTTCACGTGGTTGACCCTATTAAGTAGAGAATATTAAACTATTCTCGAAACCAAGCGAAGCTCAACAAGATAACACACTTTTCAATATTTCATTATGTTGCACAGTTAATCTTATTGAATAATGTATATTGAATCTTAATTGCAGGGTCCAACAAAGCCAACATGAACAACAACACCACAAGTTGCTGGGTATAATGAACTCCCATATTGTCTTGTCTGTACATGAACAATATGAGTTGCTTCTCGTGTTGATATCCAAGGTGGGACTGCAAAAGTTATGAATATGCCTCATCCTTGTAAGTTTTTTTATTACTCTCACTCTCACATTCACAGTTGTCAGCTTCTTGCTCTTTGTTTTTGTGAGTTGAAACAAAAATAGGAGGCAGTTTTATAAAGTTGGTGGGGTTTGGGTGGGGCCCATAGGCTATGACGGTTTGACCTTGAGCATGGAGTTTGAAAAAAAGTTTTGATTTTTTTTAAACCACTTATGGGTTGTTGGGATGGTCAAGAGGCTCTTGGGAGTCCCCCAAATGTCTCAAGGATGTCCTAGAGATGTCTCAAAGATGATGTCATTGGATTGCACTAGGGCAGCAGGGGGACGTCCCATCCAAGTCCCTGTATTCTGAAGGTGTCCCCATTTCAAAAACAAATAGTTTTGGGGGAGGAAATATCCTTGTGGAAACGGGAACCCAGTGAGGACATTACGAGGGCATGAAGGCACAACCAAGGGCCATTGAGTAGAAGGCAAAGGAAAAATCTTGGAAACAAGAGGAGGAGCACTTGGAGAAGAAGGTAGGGAAAATAGCAGTCCGACCAATAGAGAAGCTTAACTATGAGGACAAACTACTAGAGATAGCAAGAAACTCTCCAACCAACGCAGGGGAGACAAAACCAACAATCTCTACTAAGGGAGGAGCTCTAGACCCCAAATCTGAAGAAAGAAATAGAGCTAAAGTGAATTGGATAACAACAAGAATGTAAAGTGCACCCCTGATTTGCTAACCAAAATGCTCAAAATTAAATGAAAATCTTTAATGAATATACAAAACTATATACAGATGCAAGCACACCATGGTTGAGATGGTCCAACTCCCTAGTCTCACTCTACGACTAAGCTCATGCCATATCTAAATCAAAGACATCTCAAATACATCGTTGGTGGAAAGCTGCAAAATGTCATTTTCATACATAAGCAAGACATACACAATTGGGCACAATCACCAAGAGAACGGTAAAAAGTGTGTTTGAGATCATTGTCCTAATTGTGGTGTGGTCATGAAGAGATCACCATAAATTTGTCAAACTTTACGGTGATCTCTTCGTGACCACACCACAATTAGGACAATGATCTCAAACACACTTTTTACCATTCTCTTGGTGATTGTGCCCAATTGTGTATGTCTTGCTTATGTATGAAAATGGCATTTCGCAGCTTTCCACCGATGATGTATTTGAGATGTCTTTGATTTAGATATGGCATGAGTTTAGTCGTAGAGTGAGACTAGGGAGTTGGACCATCTCAACCATGGTCCGCCTGATCATATTAGCTTGAAACCATGCGCCTCATATTAGCCTCAAACCTATGCCCCTACTAGTAGGTGGTGGGGATAGAATATCATTCACTGTACATATCAATGACTAGATAATAATAATAAAAAATTTGATAAAAATTATCATCATCGGATTTACGACGAATACCAAGCTTTTGACTGACAATGTAATCAGCGGACATACAACGTTCTCATTGGTGAAATGTTCTAGAGTCATCGCACTTACGACTCAAACCAAATAAACATCTGATGAGGATGTTGTATGTGCGATGACACTTCATAGTCAGATGGTCATCGATGTCTCTGAATGGACCGATGACACAAGCGGCGGACAAACAGCATCACCATTAGTGTGAAGTTCCAAATCGTCGTCAACTTTGCGACAAAATCTACTAATTTCGATGACTTTTTTGACCGTCGGTAGAGTCCATGGGATTGTCATATTTTCGATGGGCATGGCATTGTTGACCAATCCAACAATGAGTTTTCAATGGCTACTTTTGTCGGCACTCCGACGAAAATTAGTCACAAATCCAACAATCGGCCGTCAGAAATCAGCTCTGAATGTACTAGTGTATGCTCACAGCATTGGTTGAGCATTTTCATTCAGAGTATAACACATTTCATTTGCCAGTGGGGGAGATGACCATCACTCCCAAGGATGTGTACAGGATCCTTCGTATCCCTTTTGTTGGGGATAAGGTGGATTATGATACCACATTGTTACCTGGACTATAGGCAGTTATGCACGTATTCAGGGATCCAGACATTTTGACCTGTTCCATGAGTTGGGACATTATCATGAGCAGATATAGCGAGGAGTTTCCGCTAGCATGAGTTCTAGCAAGTTTCATCAATTTCTTTTTGATGCCAAATAGAGGGCAGCAGGGTTTCCAGTGTGGATGGGGTCGGATGCTGGAGAGATTGATGGAGACCCCTTAGAGGCTTGGCTGGGGTTCATGCATTTTGGCACACATGTATCGAGAGATGCATGAGATTTTGTATAGAGATGGTAGGAGCATGGTCGCGGGTGTGTACATTTTACAGGTGTGGGCTTGGGAGCACCTTCCTGTTTGTCAGCCTATAGTAGATGACAGCAAAGAGCCTGGGCAGTCGATGATATACAGGTATGTCGGATATCTTACACAGCCCCATTTGGGCAAGACAATTTTATGGCGGTGGCAGCTTGATGACCTGATAGCCGTGGTGCGGAGGCCTTACAGAGGCTTAGAGTCATGGGATGACTAGTGGATGGTTCACAGGGACCTTTTTGTTACATGCCCTCTCATCGAGAGATCATAGACCATTGTTGAGCGATTCGTCATTTCACGAGTGATGAGGCAGGATATATCTGACCAATGAGATCAAAGGCCCATTGCTGAAAAGGCCAGTGTGTAATAAATGGTATGAGGTCCCTTGCTGAGGAATGTATGAGATTTCCATGAAGCTGACATTTCTCACAAGTCTTAGCAAATTTGATGGCATCTTTTTCCATGTCTGGCTAGTAGTAGCCAGCCCGTAGTAGTTTCTAAGCTAAAGTAAGGCCATTTGAATGAGATCCACAAATACCTTCATGGACTTCCGATAATGCTTGTTTAGATTCTTCAGTTTCTAGACATCTAAGCAATGTACCATCCAAACCTCATCTAAATAAATCGTTAGCTATGATAACATATTGTGAAGCATTTCAGGTTAAGCTTCTTTTCTCATTTTGGGTAAGATTTCCAAGGATAATTTGGTCGCGTAGATAGGAATAGATGTGGTTGTATCGGGATGAGTCATGTCCAATAATAGAACAGACTATTTGGGTCTCAGGGGAATCATAGGCGGGGTAATATATCTCTTCCACCAGGAAATCAAAGTGAAAATTGGACTCTTGTAACTTAGGTATAGATGCCAAGGTGGCCATAGCATCTACTGCTCTATTTGTAGATCTAGGAATCTATTGGAATGATACAAAAGCAAAATACTTCTTAAGATCATCAACCATCCTCTTGTAAGGCATCAATTTCTCATCTCAAGTTTGATATGTATCATTTATTTGATTAACCACCAGCTGAGAATCTCCATAGATATACAATTCTACAACCTTCCATTCAATAGCTAGTTTTATCCCATTCACCAAAGCTTCATATTCTACAATGGTGTTTGTGCAAGGGAATAGAATCTTGTAAGACTTTGGGATTGAATACTTTTAAGGAGTGATGAATAATATGCCAGCACCTAAACCATTTTGAGTAAAGGACCTATCAAAGAACATTTTCCAAGGTTGTTGAGTAAGGTGCATTATAGATTCGTCTGGAAACTCTATGTGTAGTGGTTGAGAGTCTTCAAGTGGAGCTTCAGCAAGTTGATCAACAATTACCTATCCTTTTATGGCTTTTCATTCCACATATTCAATGTCAAACTCTATAAGGATCATGACCCATTTCACCAATCTTCCGGTGAGTGTTGTCTTATTGAGAAGATACTTGAGTGGATCAATTTTGGATACCACCTTGACTGAATGTGCTAGCATGTAGTGTCTTAGTTTTTGTGATGCAAAGACTAACGCCAAGCATGCTTTTTCTATTATAGTGCAGTTCATTTCATAAGACACCAATATCCTACTGATGTAATAAATAGCTCGTTCCTTTTTGTTGTCATCTTGTTTTGCCAAAAGTGCCCCCAGTGATGAATCAGTTGCTAATATATAAAAGATTAGTGGTTTACCCTGAATCGGTGGCATCAATATCGATGGATTTGACAGGTACTCTTTTATCTGCTAAAGATGTTGTTCAGACTGCTGATCCCAGTTGTATATTTCTCCTTTTCTCAATAATTTTGTGAAAGGTTGAGCTTTGTCTGCTAGCTGAGAAATGAATTGTCTGATGGATTGGAGATGTCACTGTAGACTCCTCATTTGATTGATGTTCTTCAGAGGTGACATTTCCATTATGGCTTGGACCTTCTTAGGATCAATCTCGATTCCCTTCTTTGAAATGATGTAGCCAAGTAGTTTACCAGATGTTAGTCTGAATGCACACTTCTTTGGATTTAACTAGAGTTTGAACTTTTCCATTTTGTCTAGTATAGGACCTAACTCTTGAATATGCATTGATCTCTTCATAGTCTTCACTAAGGTGTCATCAACATAATCTTCCATATCCTTATGCATCATGTCATGAAAGATGGTAGTAACTACTCTTTGATAGGTTGCTCTTGCATTCTTTAGCCCAAATGGCATGACATTCCAGCAAAAGGTTTCCCATGCACAGGTGAATGTTGTCTTTTCTTGATCTTCAGGAGCTATTTTGATTTGGTTGTAGCCAGAGAATCTGTCCATTAGTGAGTACATCTCATATCTGACAGTCATGTCGACTATCATGTCAATGTTTGGTAATGGAAATTCATCCTTCAGACACACCTTGTTAATACCTCTGAAGTCTATGCAAACTCTGATAGATTTGTCTGCCTTTGACATGGGTACTATGTTTGAAATCCATTCAGCATAATCTATAGCTCTAATGAAGCCAGCTTTTAGTAATTTTTCTAGCTCAACCTTGACCAATAGTGCCACATGTGGGTGCATCTTATGGAGTTTTTGCTTGACTAGTTTAACTCCTGGTGTAATTGAAAGATGATGCATAATGAGATCAGGATCCAAGCTCGGCATATCAGAATATGTCCATGCAATTTTTTTATTTTTTTTTGAGAATAGATGAGTAAACTCCTTCAATTCTTCTACTGATAGTGATTGAGCTACATGAATGATGTGTGGTGTCTCTTGACTCCCAATATTCACTGGCTGAGTTGGCTTGATCAATATGGAGGACCTTTCCTTGAAATGACTTAGCAGTATATCAAGTATCTCACCTTCATGCACCTCAAAGAGGTTTTCACCTTTAGGTGTGTCCTTTATTTTCTCTCTTTTAGATTCTGATACCACCACGATGTGGTTTTCGCCATCAGATCTTTTATTTTTATTTTTCTTGTTTTTGCGACTAAGATACTTGATATCCGCTTCAGTCATGTTTTCACTCTATTCACTAGTGGAAGAGTCCATAGGTTCAACTACATTGAGATAATAGGCTAATGTATAATCATTGGCAAAATTAGGTATATTCATGGGTTGGTTTTGTAACGTGTAGTCAATCAATTCAGGATGTACTAATGATAAATTTTGGATAGGTTCAAGAGTGTTCATGGTATTGTTATCACAGTGGTGGATGCAAAAGGATTGGCATCACCTAGGATTGTAATTTCTACACCGTTATGAGGGAACTTGAGACACTAGTGGTAGGTGGATGGAACAGCTTGCATGGTGTGTATCCAAGGTCTTCCTGACAAAAAATTATATGACAGAGAAAGGTCTAGAACTTGACATATGATGTGCTTCACCACTAGGCCCACTCGGATTGGTAACACAACGACTCCTTTGGATGAACGCTCTGCAGCATCATAGGCTTTTATAGTTATATTTTTGCAGGGATCCACTGATTCAATTTCATATCCCAATGTTGTGACCAATTGTAATGTACAGATATTTAGGCTTGCTCCATTATCGATCAAGACTTGCTTGATTTTATGTTGGTTGATAAATCCTTCAATATAGAGTGAGGCGTTATGAGGTTGCTAGAAGGATGTATTGTCACTTTCAGAGAAAGTGAGACATGGTGATGACCTAAGATTTCCAACCATAGCTTGGAATTGATCTGTATTTAGATTTGCAGGGACTAACACCTCTTGGAGAGCTTGATCCAAGATTGTTTTATGAGATGGGGATAGGGGCAACAACTCTAAGATGGATATAAGTGTGGGCGTCTTATCTAACTATTCCACAAGGTTATACTACTTTGGGATGGATGTTGTGCCTTGTGGAGCTGCTTTAATGGTGATCTTGCCACAACGTGTAACAACATCGCAGGTAGAGCTTGGATCTTTAATGGTAATGGTTGCAATTCATTCATTGGCATCATAAAGGTGATTCACAATGTAATTATAGGCGGCTCGTGTATAATCAATGGTATCTGTGTTTCATCCTGAAGTGGAAGGACCCCTTTGATCTTGTGATGGAAGTGGATTCTTAAACATAAGATGATCATTATTTGTAGTTTTTTGGTCGTGTCCTTCTATTTCAATCTCGCCTCGGTCAATTAGATCATGAACAAGATCTTTTAATCTGTGACAATTACTTGTTTCATGCACTTTCCCTTGATGGAATTCGCAATGTTCATTGTCCCTCCACCATGAAGGTTTGACTAGTGGTTCGTAATTTGATGTCTTTGGTAAGGTCACCGGATTTGAAGAAACCAACTGATGTAACACTGTTTCAATAGGTTCCCCTAAGGGAGTGTATGTTCGTTTTGGTTTAGAATTTTGGAGGCGTTGTTTGGGTTCCTCTTGAGGTACATTGCATCCTTGATTTAGGGGAGCAACTATGTTATTCTTGGGTGGGGGGTTTTGTCCCGCAAATCAGACTACAGGTTGTGCACTTTTAATAGTTCTTGCATCTACAACCCCATCATTGATGATGTTTTTGTTTTTATTCCAAAAGTCAGGTTTATCACTATTGAAGCATAGGCGAGGGTCGTCCTTTGGTTCATTGTATATTTTGATAAGCCCTTTTTTTATGAGAGCCCGTTCACATTTTAAACCCGTGGTGATCATGTCATTGAAGGATTTTGTGCCTTTCATATCTAGGTGGAATTCCATTTCTTCGTTTAAGTTGAAAATAAATATTCCACCAATTCTTGTTCAGGTGACTGAAGAGAACGTCTACTAGACATTTGATGCCATCGTTGCAGTAAAACTAAAAATAGCTCTCCTGGTTTTTGCTTAGTGTTACATAGATCGGCCATGGTGATATCACATTCAATGTTATGTGAGTAATGTGCAAGTAATTTCTGGACCAATTCTTCGAATATCCTAATGCCGCCTAGCAGTCAGGAAAACCATGATGTGGTTGTCCCTCCCAAACTTTGCGGAAAAAATCGCATTAGGTATGTCTCCTCATATGCCACTTCTAGGCAAGCTGAATGGAATTCTCTAACATGATCACGAGGGTCTCCTTTTCCTCGATACTTTTTGAACTTAGGTGTTTCAAACCCTCATGGAAAAGGTGGCATATGTAGGTTCCTATAAAAGGGATAGGAACAAATATCATTAAGTGAAAACTGGTTTGTTTTCACACCACTATGGAGTTGTTGGGATAAATTCTCGACTTGTTGCCTCAACATGTCAATGTCATTTGGAGGAGGAGGAGGTGGGGGATTTCCTTGATGAAGTTTGTATCTAATGTGATCTTGAACTCTTTCATCCTCATTACAACTTTGGCATTTTGATGCTTGCCTTAGTTGTGTAGTATCAAAATCAAAGGGTAATTTGGCTCCCTCTTGGGCAAGTCTTAAAAAGTGAGCATCAGCGTTGCTCCTGAGTATTTCATCAAAAAGTCAATTAAAGAGAGGGTTGTGTTGTGCGCTTTCTATTATTGCAAGAGTAGGAGTACTTGGATTTTCATCATTTGGGTTTCCTCCAAGGGCTTCTTGGAATTCATTGATATTTTCCTCCTCTTCTTCCTCAATTTCCAATTGTCTAGATCTTGATCTGGTTTGAGCCATTTTGTTTACAAGTTATTGTTGAAGTTTGGTAAAAATGATGATGAGTTGATGATGAAATGAGAGATAAATGTTTGGTGAAGTGTTTTGCATATGAATCTCTAGCACTAAAGGTAGATGTTTCCAAAAGTCCTATCTTGAATTGCTTGTTGTGTTTGGTTGACAAAGTTTGATATGATAAGGTTTAGAGAGATCTGAGATGTGTTACAAACCCAACTACCTAGTAATGAGAGGATTCACTCATAGACTAGTTTTAACCAGCGTAGAAATGCCTCTTAGGATGAGCTTATCCTAGATATAAAGACACTTTAAAAAGTGATGTGTTGTGTTTGATTCAAGCAATATCGAAAGAGAACTTGGGACAAAAACCTCTTTACGTTTTGAGAGTTGGAATGGATTGATGATGTGTGAATGTGATAATGGAGGAAATGTTAACTTCAATAGAAACTTTGTGTTTCAAAAGGAACAAACTCTTCCTCTTCTCTTTCAGGGGTTGGTGGTTCTTCCCTAGCTAAGTTATATGTGATGCAAATGTCTGGAAAGAAGGCGGGATTGATTTTTCCTCCCTTGTTTTTATGATAACTCAAAGCTCTATGGTTTAATGACTCTTGATCAAACTCGTTTGATTTTCCTTGAAGATATAGATGCATGTGACATAAGAAGGTTCTATGTTAGACAAAGATTTGTCTATTAAGATATAAAAATTTCCTTCTTTCGATGAAAGCCTTTGAGCTCAATGGTCTTTTCTTCAAGTTGATATGTTGATGAAGATTCTTCCTTCTCAAAATGTGAAGAATGGTCATATAGTTTGATACTTTTGTTTTTTGCACCTTGATTTTGATCTTTGTTGGTATTTGAAAATGTTTGTGTTGGATGAATACTTGTTTTTGGAATTGATTTTTGATGTTTCTTTGACAAGAAAACAAAGCAACAACACAAACACAAGAATGTTGCCTCAAAAGGCACAAAGAAGTGTGGGTCTAGATTAACCCAATCTTTGGACTTTTATGACCCTTTCCTTCCAAATGTTTTTGAGTGTTTTTCCAAAAAACAAAGCCTAAAGTTGGCTCAGTTTATCACTGGTCTTGACACAAAACGAAGAGACTTCAAACACTCTTTATCCCTAAGGTCAAATGGCCAGTTGCGATAATTTTAGCCCACATCTTGATATTTCTTCAACTTTGGTACTACATAACTTATGAATCTCGCTATGGCAGGTAAGGATGTGATATACTAATTCTTGCACGAGCATAACAAATAGATGATTCCTATGATAGGCGAGTCACCACTTTTATCAGGCTACAAGTAACCTTTCAAAAAGCCATGTTTCTACTCATGGAATTATGTATGGTGAGTATCTTGGGAGCAAAACCTTATATGCTCTTGCACTAAACTTCTCATAAATATCCTCAATCAATAGAACGGGTGGGCTACTACATAAAGGTGTTTAGTAATTTTTTATGTCTTTGGACATAAGTTCATTCTGCAGTGACTCACTTAAGAGCCTTGTAACTCGTGGTGGGGCCTATTTGTTCTTTCAGCAAGTTACACTGTAGGAATAACTATACCCAAGGCTACAACTTTCACTCACACCTGATTTCTATAGCAGCTCGAAGGATTTAATGTGCGAGGTCATTCCCAAGAGTGATGTGTCTCTTAGCAGGCCTCTTTTAAAAAGATAAACTTTGAGTGTTACTAACACTTTTCTCTTGCACCTAGGACCATGAAAGCCAAGGGAGAGGATATTGATGAATACTAAGAGGGGGGGGGTGAATTAGTATACCAAAAAATATTGTACTTAAACACTTAAACAATCTAGCAGTAAACCGATAAAATAGTTTTACATACAAACTGGTTAACACACATGCAAACCAAATAGCAAATAAGGCATTCACCCACAGAAGCACAATCACCATAACACGAGAGATTTTTACATGGAAACCCAAATGGGAAAAACCACGGTGAGATGAAACTCACAAGTAAATATCTGCAAAATAGTAACCAGGCCGGTTAAGGTCATACAATGTTCTTTACTAGAACGGATCCTATTAGGAATCTCAATCTCTGTTAGGAGATAAGTCCGATTAAAGACTATCTTGTGAGAGGATTTCAGATCCATAGTTTTAAACCACCTTGTTAGAGGATTTACATAGGCTCTACCAAGCCTACTCGGTTAAGGGTTTTTAGACTTGTCGAAGATGTAAGTAATCAACAAGTGAGTGATCTAAATACTAGCACAGTATGCTTGGTTAGATCCTTGATAGCTCATTATTAATGCATTTTAGCATTACTTCAGTCTTCAGACACTTCTCACACTATTCTTTCACACAGACCTATTCTTCTTCTGTGATCGCACATGCAACAATCTCAACAATCACCTTAAGCCCTAACAACTACTAAAACCCTAGACATGATGTCCTCAAAAGGAATTTGATTTCATGTTGGTCCAATCGGATTACATTGCAAGTTCCTAGGTTCAGTGTATCTAGACGCATTTGGTAACACGGCACACAATCACCATCAAAGTGTCGATGGATGGTAACTCATCACAAAAAAAAATAAAAATCGGTTGGTAACTCATAACAGAGTATTACCAGTTTATACAACTTTACCGATTACCGGTTGGTAACTCAGAGTAATACTGATTCATATATTAAATAGATTACCGGTTGACAAAAAGGAAGACTGGGAAAATGATAACTGTTGCTTTAGTTCCTTTGCTCTATTCCACTTGAGATCCTCAAACCACTTGAGGTCCTAATGCCGCTTGACATCGGTAACACCGGTAGTCTAAAGACTACTATATAATACCGGTTTGGAACAAATACCGGTTGAGCATAACTCATACATTCAAAAAGTGATCTTATAGCAAGTGTGTGTCCATCAATGACAATCACAACAAAATCATCAAAAATGCCAACAATCTCCCCCTTTGGCATTGATGGCAACACTTAGGAAAAATTTTGACATCTAAGTGTTTTACAAAAAAAATGTCATATTCAAAATTACTCCCCCTAAGCATATACACTATCCCTTTGTAGAAAACACAATGTATACTACTCCCTTACAGAGATAAACATGAAAGTATACATAGCATGCATCAAAATTTTAAATACCAGAATACTTCTCCCCCTTTGCCAACAATGACAAAAATACAGCTAAAAAACCCCTGTTTCAATTAGCATGAAAATAATAAGTGTTTATGAAAATAAAGAGTGAAACTTGTCAAAAACAGATTTAAAGTCCTGCATAAATTGCTTCATGGATAAGGACCATGTCTCAAGCAATGAGGTAGCAACCTCATTCTCTATTTGCATCTGATAGACTTGTTCTTCCATGGCATCCAAGGTACTCATCTCTTGAGTGACCGTCAGGGCATCTAGATTGAGATAGCATTTCTAGAGTATTTGCAGTCTTGGTAATAAAACCAAT
The DNA here is from genome assembly GCF_030272615.1 of Cryptomeria japonica. Lineage (NCBI taxonomy): Eukaryota > Viridiplantae > Streptophyta > Pinopsida > Cupressales > Cupressaceae > Cryptomeria > Cryptomeria japonica. Next base: position 304,962,746 of record NC_081406.1, on the reverse strand, counting down.
TGAAGTTCCTGCAAATCTCATGTTCAGTTGTTGATCTCTTGCTCTATCCTTGCAGACTGGATGTGAAACCAGTGAACAGTTTGCCCATAAGCGGTGAAGGAATCATACGGTGGCTTGAAGGTGCTTATGAATGACTGCAAGTCAGATTGTAGCTTTTCTTTTTGAGCGAGCACATCATCATAGAATAATTGGGGTTGGCTTATCTTACTGAGTAGTAGATTCCCCTCATCCAGAGAATCCTTGATGTCTTTCTGTGCCTTCTGAAGTTCTAACTGAAGCTCAATCAACTTCTTCACCAAGGCAGTGTTAGAGCCTTTTGATGCTTCTTTTGTTCACTAGCTTTAGCAACTTCTTCCAGGCTTTGTACCTAGTCTTCCACAACTGTGCATAAGAGTTTCAGTTGAGCCAGAGAGGAATCAGTACTTGGGAGGTTGGTACTAGCTATCAAACCGGTAAGAGTGTCCACCACAGCTTGGATCACATCTTGCTCCTTCCTCCTTATCACTTCTAGGCGTTCTTGAGCAAGCTTAATGCTTTGCAGCAGCTCCAATTCGTTTGCAAATTGGATGTCAATGGGACTAGTAATGTAAGCCAGTTTGGCTTGACTACCAGTTGCCTTTGGGGTCTCCACCTGAGTGCTTTGTGCCGCTTCCTCCTTCTCTTTAGCTCTTTTCTTGTCCTCTTCCACCTTCTTTTTCTCCTCTTCCTCTGTCTTTATTTTCTCTTCTTCCCTTTTCTCCTCTTCTTTCCGCTTCTCTTCTTCTTCATCCTTCTTCTTTTTCTCTTCTTCATGCTTCCTCTTCTCCTCTTCCTTTCTCTTCTCCTGTTCTTGTTTCTTTTCTTATTCCTTCCGTTTCTCTTCTTCTTTCTTTTCTGCTTCCTTCTTCTTCTTCTTCTCTTCCTCTTGTTTCTTATTCTCTTCTTCTTTTCTCTTTTCCTCTTCCTATTTCCTCTTTTCCTCCTGTTTCCTCTTTTCCTCCTCTTTTCTCTTTTCCTCTTCATCTGCCTATTTCTTCTTTTCTTCTTCATGTTGCTTATTTTCTTTCTCTGCCTATTTTTCTTGTCCTGCAGCTTCTATTGGTGTACCCAAAGTAACATCTTCTATGTTCAAGGCATCAACATCAATGGGTTCCATTTGATCAGTGACCGGTTCCTCATCACTGTGATATACATCATCCGATTGTTGATTTCCGGTTCTTGCCCTGCTTTCCTATTGGCTTCAACCACTTGATGCAACTTTAGAGCAGATTGAGCAAGGGAGTGGGTATCTTTTACCACTTCTGGTACTTTTCCTTCTAGCAATAGAAGTCTCCTTCTTCTCATGAAGAAGAGGCCCTTATATTTTTCTATAACTACATAAAGTTCAGAATTGGGCACATCAGAAAAGTATTGTGCAAATACTTCCTCTCTTATTTCTTGTTCCTTCTCTATGGCAATATGCCATTTGTTATCTAAAGAATTAAATAAAGAATCAAGTGTCTCAGATTTAATTTCTGATGGCCACTAGTCATTAACACATAAATATTTAATGACATCCTATTCAACCTCTTCCTTCTCATCATCATTAAAATCATCAAAGCACTCTTTCAAATCACTAAGAACTTTTCTTCTAATATTCTTAATGGTTCTTTGACAATGTGTCAAAGGTTTTTAGGAGGAAATATCAATATCTACTGGTGCAGATGTTGTCGGTTCATTGCTGGTTGTCTTTGTCTTTTTCCTTGTTTGCCTAGTCTTCTTAGGTTGTTCTTCAAACACAATGTCCTCTGAGTCTGGTGTGTTGCCTTTTGCCTTCCACTTTCTTTCAAACACTTTGGCAGGTGTCGCTTCCAGTTTCTTCTTTGCTGGTGACCGCTTGGTCACTTTGGGACTTGTTGTAGTAACCGGTGCCAATACAGAAGGCACTGCCTTTCCCTTCTTTGTTGAATGTTCTTCAACTAGTGTAACCCTTTCCAAGTAGGTGTCATTTCTTTTTGCCTTTGGGTCAAGGGGTGAGGCGATTATGGTAGAGACATACCCATCCAGCATGTCATACATTACCTCATATCCCATGGGTTCCACGTCTTCCTGTCTAGGCTCAACCGCCTCCATTATGCACTCATCAACATTGATGGTGAAGCAGATGTCATCTTCATATTTCTTGACAATATCACCTAATATTCTCACCCTTTAACTCATTTTGTGTCTAAACTCATCAAAGTATTTGTTTAGAACTTCTGGATAACTGGTTCCAATCGCTTGAAGGCTTTCCTTGATTTGCTTTGTAACCGGTTTGTTGGTAGACCACAGAATATCTCCAACTCCTAGGAAGTAACCTTGGAAGTAGAAAAACAACCCAACCAATAGTTGTCCACACTTAAATCTCAAGGCATTGTCTTGTTTAATCGACTTCAGGTTCACCAGAAGTTGCCTTTGCATACATGTGCATAGATCAAATGATGCATCTTCTTTGATCATCGTGTAAGCAACATTTACCACTGCAACAGAGACAGAGTTGATCCTGCTAGCATAGAATGTTCGGTAACCTATTACCATGTAGGCATACTTGACCATCTCGTCCTTGATGGGATTGATGGCCATTCCCCATTGGTCACTCACAGAACCGGTGAGCTTGGTCATTTCAGTCTTGCTGATCTTCCTTAGGGCTGGCACTTCACCAACGTTACAAAAACCGGTGACGACATGAATCACTTCTGGTGTGATGTCATGTGTCTGCTCTAAATTCATTTTGTCACCATGCACTCTGCTCAGAATGATGCGGATGTGATCATCTGTAAACTCTTCAAGGAAATAGACCGCATTATGAAGCTTCTTCTTTTCCAAGATGTTGAATTTCGGTTTGATCTTCTTATCCTTCCCACAGAATAAACTTAACTGAGAGTGGATCATTAAAGATCCTAGGTCTTCAATTTTACAATTAATATAGTCAAAAATGCCTTCCTCGACTATGACACCAGTGGGTACTTGGGATACGGCATTGTATTTTGCCTTCCGTTGGATGAAATCTATCGAATCAATATGTGCACTTGAGCTAGAGTATGATGTGGAGGCCATGATAAACAGAGAAATTCGAAAAATACCTTCATAAATCAAAATTTAGGGCTTGCAGATTCCACTTTGCCAGACACTCCTTTGGTTGAAGAAATATCGCTTTGAGTTCTATACTTGACCAACAGATATTAGCTTCAGATTCTTCTTCAAGGTTTTGAAAATTCCTTGAATCGTAATGCAAATCACCTTTCGTTGCTCTGCCCTTGAAAACTTCTTCGCATTGAAAAATGATAAGTGAAAAATGACTTTAAAATTCCTTTTA